>NC_143538.1:13093423-13393423 GCF_031878675.1 Megascapheus bottae
TAGAGCCCTGGACTCCATCCACAGCTGCAAAACTAGTGCCACATTAGGCACACCTGTAATCCCAGCTACTCATAAGGCCCAGAGCCAAGGGTCTGGTTCTTATCTCCAGTGAACAAGCAAAAAGCTGGAAGTGGAGTTGTACGTCTCACGTGGTAGAATGCCAGCCTTGAGCAAAAAAGCGAATCAAGAGCATGGGGCTATGAACTCAGCCCTGGTACCAGCACACAAAAATAAAGAAGACCAAAATTCAGGGAGACAGGGCTGAATGGAGGGAAGAAAGAGGGAGAAGGAAGTAGACAGGAGGGAGGAAAGCAGGAGGAGAGGGAGGAAGGGAAGAGGAAGAGGAAGGGCCGACAGCTGCTGGCAAGACCAGAAGAGGAGATGGCTGGAAGTTGAGGTGACACCCGGTTGAAATTCTGATCATGTGTGCGAGTGTCCCTTTAAGTCCTGGAGTGCATGGATCTGGGCTCTGGGTCAAGTCCTGGAGTGGCTCTGTGGCCTCAGCCAGGCCCTGGCCCTCTCTGTGTCACCTGTGGAGCGGGGCCCTCCCTCTCTCTGTCAGGAGATTAAATCCATGCTGAAACCCAAAAGGCCAGCCTGGAGCTCATGAAAATGCTAAGAAAAATAGCACGTGTGCTGATGGCCTCTGAGCTGCGTGGATGCGCACCTCCTCCAGGAGGGGTACGCTTTCTTCTGATCCAATAAAGGTGAATTTTGGATGCTCTCTTTCCAGAGCAAGTCTGAAGCAGGAGGAGGGCACTTACCAGGACCTGTGGCAATCAGAGGAGAGCTCCGATTCTGTTCCTTCAGAAACGGGCTGTCACTGGGGCTCCTGATCCCCGTGGGGTTGGGGGATCCCCTTGCTCCTGCCATGACCCTGATGAGGGGCGTTATGGGAGTCAGGATGAGGGGATCTGTGAAGCTGGCCTCACTCCTGCCTTGCTTTGTTTCTGTCCATCCTGGGGCTTGAACTCAAAGCTCAGGCACTGTCCTTGAGCTTGTTTGCTCAAGGCTAGAGCTCTACCATCTGGACCACAGTGCCAACTCTGGCTTTTTCTGGGCCTGGGCTCAGTGACACAGGCAACAGTGAGAGCGGTCTGCAGCCACCGGGCCACGTGAAGGGACAGACACTTGGGGTTCCGAGAGCTGCTCTTTACCAGACAGGGAGGGGTTGAGGAGAGAGCTTTGGGCCTCTGGGTGGAGGCTCCTGGGTGGAGGCAGGACTCTGGCCTCCAGAGGTCAATGGCTCAGGCTAGGCCGGGCAGAGTGGTTTTAAAGGGGAAGGAGCCAAAGAGCCAGGCACCAGTGGCTCACCCCTGTCATCTAAACTACCCGGGAGGCTGAGTTCTGAGGACCAGGATCGTGGTTCGAAGCCAGCCCAGGCAGGAAAGTCTGTGAAACGCTTATCTCCACTAAACCACCAAAAGCCTTGAGCACTAAAGCTCAGGGACAGTGTCCCGGCTGTGAGTTCAAGCCCCGAATTGGCACACCAGGAGAGGGGGGGGGGGAGAAAATGAATATGGGTGGCAAGTGAAGAGGGGACACCTGTAGAAGCTGAGATGCCTGTCAAGAAGAGGCTGGGAAACATCCTGGAGCCTCGACGTGCTTGCGGGAAGGTGTCACTGGTGAGCATGCACCAGGCACTGCGGCTCCCGGGCTCTTTAAGTCCCCTGGTGACCTGCCCGTGGGCACAGAGGACACCTCCTGGACTCGGGGCAGTGACGGCGTGGATGTTGTGTTCCGCCTGCCTGGGCAGGGACAGGTTGAGCCCTGCTGCCGCCCCGTGGGCGGGGAGCCCTCCTGTGGGGGGAGCGGCTGGCTCAGGCCCCAACAGGCCCCAGTGGGGGCGTTGTCACAGTCATTGCAGTCCAGGGTGGCAGCTGCAGAGGGTGCTCCCCGGGTGGGGCCAGCTGTGGAGCTGCAGCTTCAGCACCAGGCTGTACCCCAGGGAAGGGCCTGCTGGGAGCCACTCCGGTGTCCTCAGTGGTGGTGAGCACCTGGAGGGGGCGCGGGAGGGACCTGCAGAGAGCCGTCCCTGCTGCTGGCCTCACAGGTCCTGCCACCCCCTGAAGTCCCCCCACAAAGCCCAGGGCCTGTGTGGCCTGCGTTCCTTTGCTTTTTGTTCATTGATTTTCTTTCCACCAGCAGTGAGAAGCCTGAGCGGAGAGGCCTGGGTGCTGCCCCTGAAACGTTTTTTGCTCAAGGCTAGTGCTCAACCACTTGAGTCACAGCTCCACTTTGGCTTTTTGGTGGCTAGTATCATGGACTTTCCTTCCCGGGGCTGGCTTTGAACCCACGATCCTCAGGTCCCAGCATCCTGAGTAGTCAGGGTGACAGGCGTGGCCAGCAGTGCTCTGCCAGTGCTGAACTCTTGTTTCTCCAGAAGAACCACTGTGCCCCAGACTTCAAGACAGGGAAAACAATGACCAAATGACAAAGCTAGGGGAATGGAGATGAAGCTGCTTATTGACTTGTTACTCGCCTTGCCAGGCCCTGGCTGCCAGCTGCCAGAGATCAGAAGGCAACACTAGTGCTGGGTGGATGCCCCAAGGAAACACCCAGCCCCCAGGACCTGGCAGCGATTGGCTGATTTAAAGGCACACACTGGGTGTGTCGGAGTGTGGCCTCCTCCTCTACCTGTGTCAGGGCTGCAGCTGAGCTGGGCCACCCCTGGGCCTGGCTGGTTGCAGGTTGGTAAACTCGGAGGGCTCGGGGCTACAAGGGGATGGTGGCAGAGGGCCAGCACCTGGGAGCTGGGCCAGCACATGTCTGTGAGGCTTGGTGGGCCAGCCCTGTGCTGCCCTAGAGCCCCTGGGCCACCTCTGCACTCTGGCTGCAGGAGGCCCCTCCCCCACCAGAGCAGAACTGCTGAGCCAAAGCCAGGCTCCCCTGGGGGCGGGGTCAGAGGCTGAAGGCCTGCAACAGGACAGACTCCATGGAGGCATGGCTAATGAATAACTTCGTTGTTGTGCCAGTGCTGGAGCTTGAACTCAGGGCCTTGGCACTGTCCTTTAGCTTTTTTGGTTCAAAGCTTTGGTTCTCTACCACTTGAGCCACAAGGTCCACTTCTAGGGTTTTTTTTTTTTCCTGGTTAATTGAAAATAAAGAATCTCTTTAAAATTTCTGCTCAGGCTAGTTTGGAACTGCAGTCCTCAGATCTCAGCCTCCTGAGTAGCTAGGACTCCGGGTGTGAGTTGACATTTCCCCAAACCAAGATGGTTGCTTTGTTTTGCAGCCCTGAGGGTTGAACTCAAGATTTCTCTGGAGGCACTAAGCCCCGCCCCTCAGCCCCCATCACGCTTTCCTTCCACCCAGTGCCTCTCTCGCACATCCAGTGTGGTTTTCTGGGGTGCTCTTATATAGATGGCAGAGGCTATTGGGTGGTGGCCTGGCTTCAGGGGGCAGCAGGGTAGCACCAACTCCTGCTACTGCACTGGCTTACCGTACCAGCCCCCGATCTCTCCTTTAGAGCCTTACCCAGCCTGAGTGGGACAAACTCTGAGCCCTTCCAGGGCGCCCACCGCCTGCCTGCCACTCCCTGGTTTCACCTCTCTTAGGATCCTGGCTTCAATCTTGATTTTTCTCATCTTTTCTACATTTATCAGCACCAATTTCCTGTAGAGGAAAATCCCTTTGCCTCTCTGCCTCTCCCTGAGCGCTAATGGGCTGCGTTTTCATTTTGACTCACTGGAGGAAGGTACCACTTCACGATGCCACTGGAGGGTGACGAGGTCTTCAGGCCAGCCCACCCGTTGGTTTCGGAT
This sequence comes from Megascapheus bottae, assembly GCF_031878675.1. Taxonomy (NCBI): domain Eukaryota; kingdom Metazoa; phylum Chordata; class Mammalia; order Rodentia; family Geomyidae; genus Megascapheus; species Megascapheus bottae. Next base: position 13,097,188 of record NC_143538.1, read on the forward strand.
CACATCTTCCCTCCCAGCCCAGTAATTTCTGGGAACATTCTCCTTTTCCTCTTACGTCAAGATTACTTTGTGCTTTCCTTCTCATTCTCCAAGGAATGTTGGTTACTTTTTTTTTTGGCCAGTCTGGGGGCTTGAACTCAGGGCTTCCTTTTAAGCTACAGTGCTACTTCCAGCTTTTTTTTGGGGGGGGGTAATTAATTGGAGATGAGAGTTTCATAGATTTTCCTGCCTGTCTTTAAATATCAATCTCCAGATCCCAGACTCCTAAGTAGCTATGATTACAGGTATGAGCACTGGTATCAGGCACTTGTTTATTATTTAATAATAATATTATTATTTTTTGGTTGGTCATGGGCCTTGAATACTATTACTACTATTATTGTATTTTTTTGTGCCAGTCTTGAGGCTTGAACTGGATGCTTGTGTGTTGTGCCTAAGCTTCTTTTACTCAAGGTTAGTGCCCTACTGCATGAGCCATAAGTATACTTCTGGTTTTTTTGATGCTTTAATTGGAGAAAAGAATCTTATGGACTTTCCTTCTCTGGTTGTCTTTGAACCACGATCCTCAGAGTTCAGCCTCCTGAGTAGCTGGGGCTGTAGGGGTGAGTGATGGGCGCCTGCCACTGACCTTGGCTTTTAAAGACTCTTGTGTTAAGAAAGGGTTGTAGGAGAGCACAAAGAGGAAGCAGGGTGACCCCTCAGGAGAGCTCTGCATTAACTCCTTGAGACCATGGGGTTGGGGTCCCAGCAGGAGATTGGGGTCCAGGCAGTTGCAGAGTGGTCTGATTGTGGACTTGCTAGCTTGCTGGACAGGAGTGTGGAGGGTGTTAACCTCCAGGAAAAGTTCAGCTTGAGCAGCTTCAGGATGGAATTACCATCAGATGCCACGTGGAAGGCGGGCCACGTGGAAGTCGGTCCTTTGGGGCAGAACCTTAGTAGTTTGGGGGGCAGCCAGGGGGAGAAGAGGAGGAACTTAGTGTGGGTTTGGTATTGCTGTCCTACGCCAGGTAGATGTGGGAAGCCTTTGGGAGCTCAGGCTGGAGCAGAGGTCCCACGTGAGGCACCAGACCTGAGCAAGGGTGGAAGCAGCCCGTGTTAGTGCTCCCCACTCTGCCTGTGGAGTTCGGGGTCCAGGGCTGCCAGCCTGAGCTCCTCTGTGCCCACAGCTGCGGGCGAGGGCAAGGGAGAGCTGAGGGATGGGGCCCTGGTGGCAGATTTTGGCTGAGGGGGTGAAGAGGGGCCGGGTTGCAGTTGTCACAAATTCTGGGAGATATAGTTGCTCTTGCCATGGAATGCGACTTTAGTATTATTATAGTTATTCATTTATTTATTTATTTTGCCAGTCCGTCCTGGGGCTTGAACTCAGGGCCTGAGCACTGTCCCTGGACACTTTTTTTTCTCAAGGCTGGAGCTCTAGCTCTGCCACTTGAGCCACAGCACCCCCTCCAGCTTCTTCTGTGTATGTGGTTCCAGGGAATGGAGCCCAAGGCTTCACGCATGCTAGGCGAGCCCTCCACCACTGGGCTGGGCTCCCGGTCCCTTTATTTTATTTTGTTTTATTTTATTTACCATAGCCGTGGTTGCACTCGGTGTCCACGCGGAAAAAGCTGGAGTGGACTGGAAGCCCAGAGTCCTTTCTGTGACACAGGACCAGGCCTGCACCAGGTGGAGGAGGGTCCAGGAGGAGGAGGGGGGAGCCCCGGGGGTGGGGGTCCAGGAGGAGGAGGAGGGGGGAGCCCGGGGGTGGGGGTCCAGGAGGAGGAGGAGGGGGGAGCCCGGGGGTGGGGGTCCAGGAGGAGGAGGAGGGGGGAGCCCGGGGGTGGGGGTCCAGGAGGAGGAGGAGGGGGGAGCCCGGGGGTGGGGGTCCCGGAGGAGGAGGGGGGAGCCCGGGGGTGGGGGTCCAGGAGGAGGAGGAGGGGGGAGCCGGGGGTGGGGGTCCAGGAGGAGGAGGAGGGGGGAGCCCGGGGGTGGGGGTCCAGGAGGAGGAGGAGAGGGGAGCCCGGGGGTGGGGGTCCCGGAGGAGGAGGGGGGAGCCCGGGGGTGGGGGTCCAGGAGGAGGAGGAGGAGGGGGGAGCCCGGGGGTGGGGGTGCAGGAGGGGGTCCCCCGGCGGTGGGGGTCCCGGGTGTTGGGGTCCCGGGAGCCGGGGATCGCCGCAGGCCGGCGAGGCCCGGTGGCTCGGGCGGTGCGGCGGAAGCTGGGACCCCGGGCGGGGCGGGGCGGCGCAGGCCCACGTGACGCTCACCCCACCCCTGCTCCTCTCCTCCCCTCCCCCTCCTCCCCTCCCACCGCAGGGCGGAGGCGGAGGCGGAGCGGCTCGCACGGGGGCGGGGCCGCCGCCCGCGGTTCGAGTCGAGCAACCTGAGCTGATCGCCGGACGCCGAGACCGAGCTCCGCGACCCCGGACCCCGCCGACCCCGGACCCCGACCCAGGCGCCGCCCCGGCCCCTCGCCGACCCCGGACCCAGGACCCCAGCGCCGGCGGCCGCCGATCGGGGCCGCCATGGTCCGGGCGCGGGGCGCGCTGCCGCCCGCACTGCCGCTGCCGCTGCCGCTGCTGCTGCTGCCGCTGCTGCTGCCCGCGGCGCGGGCGCTCAGCCCCCGGGTCAGCCTGCCGCTGGGTGAGTGCGGGGACAAAGGAGGGGCCGGGAAGGGGGGCCGCGGCCCGCCCTCCTCCCTCCTGCCCCTGGGTGGGGGCTGCGGCCTGCGCGCCCGGGGCCTTCGGCGCCTCCAGGAGCCCGGAGCGCGCCGGGGCGGGCGGGGGGCGAGCGCGCCGAGGCTGGCGGGGACCGGGGGCGGGTCGGGGGCGGGCGGGGGGCGAGCGCGCCGGGGCCGGCGGGGGCCGGGGGCTGGCGGGGGCTGGCGGGGGGCGAGCGCGCCGGGGCTGGCGGGGGCTGGCAGGGGCCGGGGCGGGGCGGGAGGAGCGGGGGGCGCGCCCGCCGCTGTCAGCGCTGTCCGCACTGCTCTGGGGGCCCGGCTCGCCGCCGCCGTGGCCCGGGGCGGTTCGAGGCGCGCCGATCCTCCCCTCCGCGTCCCCCAGCGAGTCTGCCGGGGGTCCGCGGGCGCCGACCTCCGTGAAACCCCGGGGGCGACCCCGCTCCGCCCCCCTTGGGTGGTGTCTCGCGGGCTCCTCCGGGCTCCCGGGAACCCGGGCTGGAGCGCGTTGCTCCCTGCACCCCGGTTTCCTACCTGAAAACCTGGAGCGTAGCCACGGGGCGCCTGGACGGCTGCGGAGCTCTGGATCTCCACCACACACAGCCGGTGCAGGGCGCCGGCCCCTGCCAGGCCGCCCCGCCCGCGGCTCCTCCACCAAGAGCGGCCTCCGTTCTCCAGATTCAGGCAGTCACCCTGTGTGAACCCCTATGTGAAACCTGACGGATGACCCGAGTTCAAATCCTGCCGCAGCCACTTCGTGCACCGTGTGTGAGATGGATACCACTGTGCCTGCTGATAGCTGGAGAGGCCCCGGGTAGATAGAGCTTAGGGCAGAAGCTGCCCTATAGGTGAGGCGGGCGCTGCTGGGCCCATCCCTGCAGAGAGCTGGGGTGTCCCACGGGTGAAGTGAGGAAGAACAGGCGTCCTGCTGCCCCCGCCGCCATGACTATCCAGGCTCAGGCCCTTCACCTCTGGGTGACCGGAGGGAGGGAGGGGACACTGTTCCTGCAGATGCTGCTTAGATCCAGGGAGGCTGGGCCAGTGGACAGAGCCATCCCAAACGCAATGGGCCTCATGTTCCACTGTGGACCTGGGCAGGACTTCTCTTAGGGTGCAGGACGGGCAGAACGGGTGGGGGGGCAAGGGCGGCTGAAACCGCAGCACCCCGGGACCTGTTCCTGCGAGCTCATGTGAACAGGAGCAGAATGCAGTGGGGCCATGTGTGACCCACATCCGCACAGGCCTACCTGAGATACCCACTCCATCCTTGGCTGTGGGTCCTGGAGACAGAGCCCTCCCACTGTGTTCTGTGGGTGGGTCTGCCCAGAGGGACACCCCCCCTTTTTTTGTCTGTCCTGGGACTTGAACTCAGGGCCTAGGCTTTGTCCCTATGCTTCTTTGTGCTCAAGGCTAGCACTCTACCACTTGAGCCGCAGTGTCACTTCTGGTCTCTTCTGTGCATGTGGTCCTGAGGAATGGAACCGGGGCTTCCTGCATGCTAGCCAGCCCTCTACACTAGGCCACATTCCCAGCCCCAGAGGGACTCCTTTTTCTTGTTCCAAGGCCCTGGAGTAAGTGGCTCATGGCTCTGGCACCCAGACACTGGACTTGGGAGTGCGTGGCCACCATGGGCCACCATGCGCCACCATGCCCCAGTTTCCACCAGGCCCTGGGCACCCACCTCCTGTTGTGTTCTACATGGGCACACATGCTCAGCAGCAGTCACTCTGTCCAGCTTAAAAGCCCTGCGACATCCAATGGCTCATGCCTGTCATCCTGGCAACTCAGGAGGCTGAGATCACAGTTCAAAGCCAGCTCTGGCCCTAAAGGACACGAAACTTAGGGCCGGGAGTGTGGCCTAGTGGTAGAGTGCTTGCCTAGCATGCACGAAGACCCGGGTTCGATTCCTCAGTACCACATACATAGAAAAAAACCAAAAGTGGTGCTGAGGCTCAAGTGGTAGAGCTCTAGCCTTGAGAAAAGTCCAAGGACAGTGTTCAGGCCCTGAGCTCAAGCCCAGGACTGGCAAAAAAAAAAGAACATGAGAATCTTATCTCCAGTTAACCAGAAGTGGGGCTGAGGCTCCAGGGGTAGGGCTGTAAGCCTTGAGCCAAAGAGCTCCGGGACAGTGCCCTGGCCCAGAGTTCAAGCCCTACAACCGACAAAAGAAGAAGTCCTCACAGTGGAAAGTCCAGCTTGTACTACCTCTGGGGTCCCTCCTGGACACCACATGCTCCTGTGAGCAGCGCAGGAGCAAGGGCGGGGCGTCGTCCGGGGCATTTCAGGGGACAGTGAGGGACTAGGGGTCTCTGCACTCAAAGCCGTGTGTGAGGTCAGGAATGGTATGGACTGTGGGGCCCAGTGCCCCCCTCCCCCCTGCCCACCCCCTGCCCCTCTACCACATGGGGAGAAAGGAAATAAATGTGCTGCTTGGGCCCACCAAAGTTCTCTTGGGGGGCCCCTGGTGTGGGTAACAAAAGGGGAGTTGTTCCCTCCTGTAAGGGAGACTGAGATCTGAAGATCTTGTTGACCCAGCTTGGGCAGGAAAGCCTGTGTCTCAAGCCATGCATGAAAAAGCTAAGAGGGGCCGGGAGTTTGGCCTAGTGGTTGAGTGCTTGCCTAGCATGCACGAAGACCCGGGTTCGATTCCTCGGTACCACATACATATCAAAAAGCCAGAAGTGGTGCTGAGGCTCAAGTGGTAGAGCTCTAGCCTTGAGAAAGTCCAAGGACAGTGCTCAGGCCCTGAGCTCAAGCCCTGGACTGGCAAAAAAAAAAAAAAAAAAAAAGCTAAGAGCCGGTGCCTGGGACCTGAGTTAAAGTCACAGGACCGTCCCAGGAAACAACAATAATAATAGTTGTCAGAGAGTAGGTCCTCAGGAGCTGGAGCTGGCCTCCAGGTCACGGCCACCCTGACTGGCCCTGGGTGCTGGCTGCTGTGTCATCTCCTCCCGCCTGGCTCTTGGTGGGGCTGCAGCCCATCCTCATGTGGCTGAGTTGGGGAAATTTAGAACTCCAGCTGTGGATGCTAAGAGCTGGCTGGTCAGTGAGCGAAAGCATCAGGCACTGAGTTCGAGTCCTGGTCTCACGAGCCTGTCTTTTCCATGCTGTGGCCAGACTGGAGCCGTGGCAGGCCCCATCGGCCAGCTTCCCAGAGGATTACACGAAATAACAGATGTAAAGTCCCTGGCACCCTGCCTGGCACGTGCTGCGTCCCTGGTCTAGCTGCCAGGGCTCTGGCCGCACATGCCATGGGGACCACACATTCTGTGGGGGTCGTTGTCCCCTTTTCCCCCCCTGCTTCCCTGGGGAGGAGGCAAATGGGCGCTGAGGGCTGGGGGGTGTCCTGGGGAGAGGAGGTGTTCTCAGTTTCCTGTGTCCCCTTTGGCTGTATTAGGATTTGAACTCAAGACCTTGTACTTGCTAGGAAGGCATGCTCAGAGTTCAGATGCATCTGCCTCTGCCCTTTCAAAGCCGTCCTTTGCCCTCCGAACCACTCCACATATAGGGCTGGACCCCCCACCTCCCCCCCGCCCCCTACATAACTCTTGGACAACACGGGGCATCTCTGCATGTACTGGGCACATTCACCCCCTGTGTGGGGCATGGCGTGCCATGGGCCAGGGTACTGCTTAGGCCCTGCTCCAGCCCATTCTTCAGGGCCTCCCTGCTCTTGCTCTTTAGCCACCACTGTTGGGTGACCATCCTTGGCACAGTGCGTCCGTTGGAGCCTGGAAGGTCCTGGGCAGGCTGCCCTGGGCACCAGGCTGTCTGTTGTGTCTTGTGGATGGGCTGGGGTCGTGGAGGGCAAGAGCCTTGCCCTGGTGCATCCTGGGAATCCTGCCTGTTCTCAGGGAGAGGCCCAGGCGGCCACTGAACTCCTCTTTGGCCTCTCTGCCCCCAGAGCCAAGGCCACTCCGCCAGATGGGCTTTTGGGAGTGGAGGTGTTTAATCGTGGAGAGGACGGTGCCGAAGCGCCAAGAAGCTGATCTATTCAGTCAGGAGCGTGAGCTAGAGAGAGACAGGGCAGAGTGGGGGCCGAGGTCACGCGGGTCAGAACCACATTCTTTTCAGAACACGCAGCGCCCGCCTCTCCACTGTCCAAAACGGCCCAGCTTCACCCCTCGGTCATGGAGTAGTTATGCAATTCCACCTGGCGAAGAAATCTGTCGAGGCCACTCCTGGACCAGCCCGGGGCCTGAGGACATGGCCTCCGAGCCTGCAGCCTGCCTGGCCCCGTGCTGGGCACATGGTCCAGAGGTTTGCAAGCTGAGAGGTGGTGGTTCAGAGCCAGGCTGGATTTTATTTGGCTTTCTGGTGGTTTTAAAATTTCCTAAATTTTAAATTAGTGGCTGATATTTAAAACTTAAGAGATTTTATATATTTTAGAAAATCTCGGGCTGGGACTGTGGCCTAGTGGTAGAGTGCTTGCCTACCATGCACAAAGACCGGGGTTCGATTCCCCGGTACCACATACGTAGAAAAAATCCGGAAGTGGTGCTGAGGCTCAAGTAGTAGAGTTCTAGCCTTGAGAAAGTCCAAGGACAGTGCTCAGGCCCTGAGCTCAAGCCCAGGACTGGTCAAAAAAAGAAAGAAAGAAAGAAAGAAAAGAAAAGAAAGAAAATAAAATCAAATCTCCAGGGGTCTGGGAATGTGGCTCAGTGGTAGAGTGCTTGCCTAGCATATGTGAAGCCTTGGGTTCGATTCCTCAGTACCACATATGCAGAAAGAGCCAGAAGTAGCCCTGTGGCTCCAGTGGTAGAGTGCTAGAGTGCTAGCCTTGAGCAGAAGCTCAGGGACAGTGACCAGGCCCTGAGGTCAAACCCCAGGACTGGCCAAAAAGAAAAAGAAAAAACAAAAATCTCCAGGTTTCCCGGAGTGGGGTAGCGCTTCCAGAAGTGGGCAGCCAGCTGCCGGGGCATGGAGGTGGGGACCGGGTGACAGGCAGGGCGGGGGAAAGGACACTGTCAGTGGGAGCTGGTGTGGGTGCCGAGTGTTCTCGGCAGGTCATCAGAAGAAGTGAGCACTTTTCACGGCAGCGTGTCTCCTGGCTTTGTGGTCAGCACTTGGGGCTGCCTGTACCCAGCGGCCCCGCTTTCCTCAGGCCAAGGGGAGGCCTGTGGGTGGGGTGGGGCTCAGCGGGAGAGCGCGAGCCCACACACGCAAGGCCTGACTTGATTCCTAGCCCTGCCGTGGCAGAGGAGGGGGGTGGGGAGGCTGGGCGGGAACAAGCTTCGTCCTCCCTGTGTGCAGGAGGGTGGGCAGAGCTTGGGCCTGAGCTGGCACCCGTAGCTGGCACCAGCTGCATGGTCTAGGGCACACCAGAAGACTCCTGGGGTGAGGCAGTGGCCGGGAAGAAGAGCAGGGCGGGGCTGCGGTGCAGGCTGTGGGTGCCTTTCCCTGTGGACTTGGGCCTGGGGAGGGCAGCGGTGGGTCAGGGAGGGGGCGGCTGCCACTTCCTGCCCTTAAAGGGCGTGTCTGGAGGACGCCTGTCCACGTCAGACCTGGATCCAGTTCACTGCGCACTGTAGTCCAGGCAGCCCCGTGAGCTGCTGCTGTTGTGAGTGGACCCCAGGTCCCAGCCCAGACCCCCCTCCATGTGCAGAAGTGACAGGGTCCCCCTCCACCCCGGCCTGGGCTCTCGGGGAAGCTGGGACTTCCTGGCTCCCCCTGGCTGGGGCCTGCGGAGGGTGGGTGTTGGGAGAGCCAGGTCAGCACCTGGAGCAGAGAAAGGTGGGGTGGGGCTCTGAGTCACGGCGCTGCCACAACCTGCAGCTGAGTGGCCTGGGTGGGGACCCGGCTGAGCCCTGTTCCCGTCGTAACCTGGTAAACTCCGAGTTTCCGGCTGAGTCAGGGAAGGGGGGTCCATGGGGCCAGGGACTGAGTGATCTCCACATCACTTCCTGCGGAGAGCCCCCACTTGGGGGGGCTGGGGCCACAGGTGTGCCAGCCTCACGCTGAGGGCTGGGGCCGCCCTCTGGGTGAGGAGGTTTCACTCTGTCACAGGCTGGGCCTGGCCACCTCTGTGAGGTCAGGATTAGAGGGTGAGGGGACCCCAAGACGCGGCAGAGACCAATAGAATAGACTGACCCAGACTTTACCTGGCCCGGAAGCAGCTCACTCCTCACCTCCGTGTGGAGAGCACACAAGCACGGGCAAGCCTTGTGGTCGCCTTGCGTGCGTGCGCGCGCGCACACACACACACACACACACACACACACACACACACGCAGGCAGGCTCAGGCAGGGCCCCTTGGACAGACATCTGCACAGACGCTCCATCACTGCTTGGTGACCCCAGGCCCTTGGGAGCTTAGACGCTCACTCTACTCCCAACACAGCTGAGCTCACACTTGGAATCCACAGGCACAGCTCCAATGCTAAGCTGGTCCTGAGCTGCTTTGAGCAGCTCATGGTGCGACCCTCGTGGCCATGTCGATGCTGTGGGAGTGGCCGCCCGGCCAGGGTGAGGAGACCTGGCTCCCCCAGCCGCCCCGCCCCTCTGGCTGCTCTGGCCCAGCTGGATTTTCCTGAAGGGCTTTGGGGTTTTGTTTTGGAGCCACTCTCACATTGACCGTGTGCCAGACACCCCGCCAGCATGGGATAATTGTGTACAGCGGTGTTTTGAGCACGGATGGAGTAGTGCAGGTTATTATGTAGATTATTATTTACATATATAATCTCATTCCTTAACAGCCCTGCCAGGTGGAGCTGTTGTGGTCCCATTTTGCAGATAAGAAACCGAGGTCTTAAGAGCTTAGGTTGCTTGTCCCACTTTCTAAGAGGCAGAAGTTGGACTTGAACTTGAGGCCAGTGGAAGTAACCAGTCCCAGTGAAGTCTGGAAGGGCAGGGGTCTTGATGACCACCCAGAGGCTCCGCGCTCAATGTTTAGCTCTCTCTAGAAACTGTGTGGATGCTTTCTGACCAGCATTTTCTATTTAAACTGTCTTCATTGGATTTCCACCCCCACACACACACGCATGCTGTCTTGTTTCTGACTTAACGTTTGCATTCCACTCCTTTCTTTACTTTTGTTGTCACAGTCTGAGCGGCAGGCGGAGGCTCTGTCCCAGCACTGGAGACACAGTCACCAGCATGACAGCCCTGTTGGCTGTGACTGCTTTGCTCCCTTGGCATCACCCCGCGTCGACGTTGTCTACCTGGTCAGATCCACTGGTCCGTGAGGGTGGGCCAGGCTTTGGCTGGAGGCTGTGTTCTGCTGTTTTTTGCTTCTCATCAACTGTTTCCAATTTGTAAAATAATTTCTCTCCACACATCAACAGGAGCCGTGGGGCGGCCGGGTGGCCGTTTCATTTGTGTCTATTTCCTGCTCTCTTGATTTACATTGTTTGCATCCCACGAGCGTGATCGCCCAGTAATGTTCATGAGAGGCAAAACTCCACTGGCAGGGCCTGGAGTGTGGCCTCGTGGTTAAAGTGCTTGCCTAGCATGCATGAAGGCCCGGGTTCGATTCCTTGGTACCACATACATAGAAAAAAAGCCGGAAGTGGTGCTGAGGCTCAAGTGGTAGAGCTCCAGCCTTGAGAAAGTCCAAGGACAGTGCTCAGGCCCTGAGCTCAAGCCCAGGACTGGCAAAAAACAAACAAACAAACAAACAAAAAAACACCAGCAGTCTCCTGTCTCAGTGTTTTGTGGGGAAATCTCTTCCTGCTGTTTTTCCTGTTTATATTTTTCTTTGGGGGTAAAAGAATGAGTGTGTGTACTATTTTATAATCTCCATTTTTGCTTTGCAGGAGATACTTAGTATCTTTCCTTGTTATCACACATCTTACAATACTGGCTATTACTTAAAAGTGTGTGTGTGTTGATGCCAGAGCTTGAACGCAGGCCTTCTCCCTTTGCTTGGCTTTCTTGTTCTCACAGCTCCGCTTCGAGCTGAGTTCGGGTGGTTAATTGGAGATTAGAGTCTCCTGGACCTTCCTGCTTGGATCCCAGTCCTCAGATCCTGGCCACCAGTACTGGACTGAGTTGATCTCTTGAAGTGTTTGAGATCCAGAAATGCTGCCTCTCCCTTGAAACCCAACCCTTCGCCCCTGTCACCCCGCTGACCGTTCTGCCTGTTGGGTGACGTGCATCGTCCTTTCCCCAGGCTCGGAAGAGCGGCTGATCCTCAAATTTGAAGCAGAAGACATCTCCAACTACACGGCCCTTCTGCTGAGCCAGGATGGCGCCACGCTGTACGTGGGTGCCAGGGGGGCCCTCTTTGCACTCAACAGCAACCTCAGTTTCCTGCCTGATGGGCCATACCAGGAGGTGAGGGCTGCGGCCCAGAGCTGGCGAGCGGGGCAGCGTGGAAGGGAGAGCAGGATGCCCTCCCTGGGACTCCCGGCCCTCGGTCCCTTTGCACACCGCTTCCCTCTCCTCCCTAGCTGCTGTGGCGCGCAGACGCAGAGAGAACGCAGCAGTGCAGCTTCAAGGGCAAGGACCCCAAGGTGAGCCAGGATGGGCAGAGGGGGCTAGGGGCGGGGTGACCCACCCACCCCTGCCTTGGCATGAGCAGTGGGTGAGAGCAGAGGGCCAGCCATGTTGGGAGCCTGATGGAGGCTCCTTAGCTCTCCTGGAGACTCTGCTCCTCCTCCCCTCCCCCTCACCCCAGCCCCATTCCCAGAAGTCTCCTGTTCCTGGGGCCAAGAGGAAGGGAAAAGAGCTCCAGCCTTGGGGTCAGGGTTCAACTCCTGTCCTGCTTGACTCATGGTTAATTCTTCAGATGTCTAAAAACATTTTTCTTTGGGGGAGGGCAGCCCTTGGGGGAGCCCTAGGTCCTGGCAGGAACCATGTTCCCATTCCCCCCCACTTTTTTTTTTGTTTTGGTTGGTTGTGGGGCTTGAACTCAGGGCCTGGGCACTGTCCTTGGACACTTGTTTGCTTAAGGCTAGTACTCTGCCACTTGAACCACAGAACTCTGTGTATATGGTACTGAGGAATCGAACCCAGGGCTTCATGCATGCTAGGCCAGCACTCTACCACTAGGCTAAGCTCCAGGCCCTGTGCTAGCTTCAGACCCAACCCTCAGCTCTTAGCCTCCTGAGTAGCTGGGATTATAAGGCAGGAGCCCTCAGCGGGGCCCCAACCCCCTATTAATTTAGCATATGTTCCCTACTAGATAGAATTATAGGAAAGAAAGAAAAAAAAGTGCCAGTCAAGTCAGTTAGAAAGGTGGTCAGGTATTCTTAAAGTAAAAAGAAATGTTTGAACAAGACGTACCCAGCTTGAAATTGGAGGCCTTTGTATTTTATGCAAAACACTCAAGAAGCCAGTGGAGGTCTGAGCAGAGATGGGACCTAGGACCTGGGCTTTTTCCAAGTGTTTGTCCCTCGCTGTGTGGTTGGTGTGGTCATGCAGTGGTCCCAGAAAGCTGAGCCACCCCCCGGGTCATTGAGCAAAGCCCTGCTGGGCATGAGTGAGCCAGCGAGTGAGTACCGGGACCAGAGCAGTGGCTGCTGTTCCCAGATGTGCACGTCCTGCCCCAGGGTGAGGAGCGCTGGGCAGCGTCCTCTGGTGGCGCGCGTGGGCATGACACGCTGTCCCCCCACAGCGTGACTGTCAGAATTACATCAAGATCCTGCTGCCTCTGAACGACACCCACCTGTTCACCTGCGGCACAGCCGCCTTCAGCCCTCTGTGCACCTACATCGTGAGTGCTCTGCCCCCGCCCGAGCTGTTCCTGTGAAGGACTGGGCCGGTGTGGGGGGCTCCTGCAAGTGGGGAGGGCACGTAGCCCTCCACAGGGCACAGGAGCCTGGTCCTTGCTTGCTGCACACCCTGAGCTGCCCATCTGCCCCCTCCAGAATGTGGCCAACTTCACCCTGGCCCGGGACAGGGCGGGCAGCATCCTTCTGGAGGACGGCAAGGGCCGCTGTCCCTTTGACCCCAATTTCAAGTCAACGGCCCTGGTGGTTGGTGAGTGGAGGGGCGGGGCGGGAGGCCGGGCCTGGGACAGCGTGCTGGGGTCCCTGCGCTGAGTTCCTGCTTCGGTCAGGGGCCAGGGAGCCATTCCCACGGGAATGTTTTCTTGGCAGATGGCGAGCTGTACACTGGCACAGTGAGCAGCTTCCAGGGCAACGACCCGGCCATCGCCCGGAGCCAAAGCCCTCGCCCCACCAAGACGGAGAGCTCCCTCAACTGGCTGCAAGGTGACCCCAGCCTTCCAGCCCAGTGCAGGCGCCCATCCTCGGGGAAGAGACCCCATCTCCCACCCCCACCCTCACCCCCCCGGCTGGCCTCTGAGTCTCCCGGCTGACCGCTCCCTGCTGGTCCACGCAGATCCTGCCTTCGTGGCCTCAGCCCACATCCCCGAGAGCCTGGACAGCCCCGAGGGCGACGACGACAAGATCTACTTCTTCTTCAGCGAGACTGGCCAGGAGTTCGAGTTCTTTGGAAACACCATAGTGTCTCGGGTGGCTCGCGTGTGCAAGGTGAGCCGGCCGGCCCCAGCCGCTGCCCTGGACCGGCAGGCCAGCCTCCAGGGCCAGCTGCTTGGCCGGTGCTTCTCCTTTTGAAAGTGCCCCCCCCAATCTGTGTTGCAGGGCGACTCGGGTGGCGAGCGGGTGCTGCAGCAGCGCTGGACGTCCTTCCTGAAGGCACAGCTGCTGTGCTCGCGGCCCGAGGACGGCTTCCCCTTCAACGTGCTGCAGGACGTGTTCACGCTGCGGCCCGGCCGGGACTGGCGCCACACCCTGTTCTACGGGGTCTTCACGTCCCAGTGGTAGGGTACCCGCACCGCTGTGGGTGAGGGCAGCAGCAGGCAGCACCCCCCCTCACCTGGTCACTCGCCTGCAGGCACAGAGGGCCCTCGGGGGGGTCGGCCGTGTGCGTGTTCAGCATGGAGGAAGTGCGCAAGGCCTTCGAGGGCCTCTACAAGAAGGTGAACCGGGAGACGCAGCAGTGGTACACGGAGACGCACCCGGCGCCCGTACCCCGGCCTGGCGCCGTGAGTATCTCCCCCGTCCCCTCACCCGTGGGTAGAGGGGAGCCTCGGCCTCAGGCCATACCAGCACCAGTGCTACCCAGCCTCGGAGGAACCAACCTCCCAGCCTCCCGGGGGCTTTTCTTCCAGTTCTCTGGGGATAACTGGAGATAAGGGCTTCACAGACCTTACCACCCGAGCTGACGACCTGCGTCCCCAGCCTCCTGAGTAGCCAGGATGGCTCACAGCTTCGTCCCTCCATCATGTATCCAGGGGCTGGGACTGTGGCTCACTTAGCATGCATGAAGCCTGGGTTCCATTCCTCAGTACCACATACCCAGGAAGGCGGGAAGGGGTTCTGTGCTCAGACCAGCCCCGCAGCGGCGGCCCCTGGGGAGCAGGCCCCTGTGTCGCGGGCTCACCACCCGCTTCTCCTCCAGTGCATCACCGACAGTGCCCGGGAGCGGAAGATCACCTCCTCCCTGCAGCTCCCAGACCGGGTGCTGCACTTCCTCAAGGACCACTTCCTGATGGACGGGCAGGTGCGGAGCCGCATGCTGCTGCTGCAGCCGCAGGCCCGCTACCAGCGCGTGGCCGTGCACCGCGCGCCTGGCCTGCGCCGCGCCTACGACGTCCTCTTCCTGGGCACTGGTGGGAGCCTCTCCGGGAGAGGGCGGGGCGGTGGGCGGGATCCAGGCGAGGGCGTGGCGTGGCGGTGGGCGGGCTGCAGGGGGCGGGGTGTGGCGGTGGGCGGGCTCCGGGAGGCGGGGCGGTGGGCGGACTGCAGGGGGCGGGGTGTGGCGGTGGGCAGGCCCCAGGAGAGGGCGTGGTCGTGGGCGGGCTCCGGGAGGCGGGGCGGTGGGCGGGCTGCAGGAGGCGGGGGCGTGGCCGCGGGCAGGCCCCAGGAGAGGGCGGGGTGATGGGCGGGCCCCGGAGAGGGCGTGGCCGTGGGCAGTCCCGGAGAGGGCGGGGCGGTGGGCGGGCTGTAGGAGGCAGGGGCGTGGCCGCGGGCAGGCCCCAGGAGAGGGCGGGGCGATGGGCGGGCCCCGGAGAGGGCGGGGCGGTGGGCGGGCTGTAGGAGGCGGGGGCGTGGCCTCGGGCGGGCCCCGGGAGAGGGCGTGGCGGGTAGGGTGTGGCCTCGGGCAGGCCCCAGGAGGGCGCGGCAGGTGGGGCCGGTGGAGTCTGAGTCCAGGTGCCGCTCTGTCCAGGGGACGGCCGGCTGCACAAGGCCGTGAGCGTGGGCCCCTCCGTGCACATCATCGAGGAGCTCCAGATCTTCTCGCCTGGAGAGCCCGTACAGAACCTGCTCCTGGACAGCCATAGGGTGAGGGGACCTCGAAGAGCCCTGCGTCATGCTGGGGCCTCCGTTAGCACCAGACAGGCCCCACTGCGGTCCTCTCCTGCCTCCAGAAAGATGGGGAGTTGAGGGAGCTGGGCGTCAGGGGCTGAGGTCTGAAGATCCTGGCTCAGAGCCAGCCCCAGCAGTAGTCTCTGACAGGCTTACCTCCAGTAAGACCCTAGAAAGCCAGAACTGGAGCCGTGGTTCAGGGAGTAGAGCATCGGCCTTGAGAGTAAAAGCCAAGGGGACAGCACACAGGCCCTGAGGTCTGGGACTGACACCCAGAAAAACACCCAGAATTGAGGCTCATGGCCAGGCTGTCAGAAAGGGGGTGTTGGTGGAACTTGCCAGGCCCTGGGTGGTTCTGGAGGACCCCGTTGGTGGCCTCTGCTGCCCTGCCCACTGCTCGCCCTGTGTCTGTCTGCAGGGGCTGCTGTACGCCTCCTCGTACTCAGGTGTAGTCCAGGTACCCGTGGCCAACTGCAGCCTCTACTCCACCTGTGAGGACTGCCTCCTTGCCCGTGACCCCTACTGCGCATGGAGTGGCACCCATTGCCGGCATGTCAGCCTGTACCAGCCTGAGCTGGCTTCCCGGTGAGTGTGCCCGCAGGCCCTGTCCCTCCCCTGCTTCTCCAGCTTCTCTGTCTCTGCGTAGTTATTCCTTTTCTAAAAAATTGCTGGTACTGGGGTTTGACCTCAAAGCCTTGCCCTTGCTTGGCTAGCGCTCGGCCCCTTGAGCTGGCCTTCAGCCCTGCGTACCTACTCCTGCGTTCCCCTTTCTCTCAGAAGTTTGGGAAGTCAGTCAGTGTTCACCTTCCGTGCCAAGAGGTCATTGTGGGAGAATGAGTTGGGCTGTGAATGTGTTGTGGTTGTAGTAACAGCTACAAAACAGTTGACTGAGTTCAGAAATATAGTTGCCTGCTTCAGAAAGAACTAAATAGGAATGTACAGACGCGGGCCTCGGAGGCTTCCCTGGAGGAGACGGTTATATGTTCTCAGCCTTTCTGCTGGGTTATGTTTTCCATGATGAGAGTGTTGAGAATTCCCTTTCTTTCTGGGCACCCTGGCACATACCTGCCATCCTGAGCTATTTGGGAGGCTAGCACAGGCAGAAAGGTCACAGGACTCCATCTCAGCAGAAGCGAGGCATAGTGTGTACTTGTCGTCCCAGATACCACACAGAACAAAATGTAGGGGCTGCAGTCTGGGCAAACACCTGGGCGGGAAGAAAGACCCTTCGGCAAAAGTAACCAGTGCAAAAAAGGGATTCAGGGACTAAGTTTGGCCTAGTGGTAGAGTGCTTGCCTAGCATGCACGAAGACCTGAGTTCCATTCCTCAGTACCATGTACACAGAAAAAAACCTGAAAGTGGTGCTGTGGCGCAAGTGGTAGAACTCTAGCCTTGAGAAAACCCAAGGACAGTGCTCAGGCCCTGAGTTCAGGCCCCAGGACTGGCAAAAAAAAAAGGGGGGGTGGGCTTAACTTTGGACTTAGTTGTGGGTATTTGCCTAACATACACGAGGCCCTGAGTGCAAACCCCCGTCCCATCCAGGTAGAGGAAAAAAAGATTTAACTTTCTTGCCAAGCATGTGGTGGTATGTGCCTGTAATCCCAGCACTGGGATGCTGAGGCAGAATTGGAGGTTTGAGGCCAGGCTCCAAACAAGATCCCATTTTAGCCAAATTAAAAAAGAAAGAAAGAAAAAGAGCTCTTATTGTGTGGCGTTGCTCAGATAATGAGGGCAGACCCAACCGTCCTGGACTTTATCTGAGGACACATTGTGCATTTTGTGGCGAAGGGAGGGAACTAGTTTGTAACTTTCATTGCAGCAATAGCGTGCAGTGTTGACTAGGAGCGGTGTCCTGGCGGGGGTGGGGAGGTGTGGGGGATTCTTCCCATCCAGTACTTGGGGCCTGGAGCCACCCTCACTCTCACTGGTTCCCCAGGCCCTGGGTCCAGGACATCGAGGAGGCCAACGCCAAGGAGCTGTGCAACGTTTCCTCAGCCCGGCCTCGATCTTTCAGGCCAGCAGGTGAGAGGGCTGGGCGTGGGCCTGGGTGCCCCTAAAAGTGATCCCTCACCTTCTCCCCCTCCCCTGTATGCAGGGCAGTGGGGGGGGGGGCCTGAGTGGCCCATGCAGAGCAGGAGCTGAGCTGGGGGAGGGGAGTGAGCTGGGACAGGTTCCGCCCCCAGCCTCACTCCACCACCTTCTGCCTCTGCCACCCGCAGGCCAGCTGTGTGAACGGGTCCAGATCCAGCCCAACACAGTCCACACCCTGGCCTGCCCGCTCCTCTCCAACCTGGCCACTCGCCTGTGGCTGCACAACGGGGCCCCGGTCACGGCCTGCGCCTCGTGCCGCCTGCTGCCCACGGGGGACCTGCTGCTGGTGGGCGGGGAGCCGGGGCTGGGCTCCTTCCAGTGCTGGGCCCTGGAGGGGGGCGTCCGACAGCTGGTGGCCAGCTACTGCCCCGAGGTGCCCGAGGACAGGGGCGCGGGGTTGGGCGGCCCGGTGCCCGCGGTGGTGAGCACGTCGCGCGTGAGCGCGCCCGCAGTGGGCGCAGCGGGCTGGGGGGCCGCCAAGTCCTACTGGACCGAGTTCCTGGTCATGTGCGCGCTCTTCGGCCTCGCCGTGGTGCTCCTGGTGCTCTTCTTCCTCTACCGGCACCGGGGCGGCATGAAAGCCTTTCTGAAGCAGGGGGAGCGCGCCAGCGTGCACCCCAAGACCCGCCCTGCCACGCTGCCCCCTGAGACCCGGCCGCTCAATGGCGTTGGGCCCCCCAGCCTGCCCCCGGACCACCGCGGCTATCAGGCCCTGTGGGACGGCACCCCCGGGCCCCGGGGCGGCCTCGAGCCGGAGAAGAGGCCCCTGAGCATCCAGGACAGCTTGGTGGAGGTGTCACCCGTGTGCCCCCGGCCCCGCGTCCGCCTGGGCTCCGAGATCCGTGACTCGGTGGTGTGAGCCAGCTTTGGGGCCCCACCCCTCGTGAGCTCTCCACTGGACGGGGCCAGAGCTCCAGCCGCACTGGGAGGTCCCGCGGCACGGCCCTGCCCGACGGACGGGAAATGGAGGCAGCTGCGGCCGCTCCTTCAGGAAACTGAGCCCTCGTTTAAACGGTGAAAAATGTGAAGCCCGAGTGGGGAATGCCACCTGCCCAGCCACTGGGTGCCACGTGGGCGTGCCACGCAACGTGGGCAGGCGGTGCAAGGCCGTGTGGGAGCCCACACCGGCCACTGGGCCTCTCCACCTCCCTGGTCACCCGATGCCCCAGGCCCGGGCAGCACACTCCAGCCAGCCTGAGGCGAGCAGGGCCTGCTCGCACCCCAGACCTCAGGGACCCGAGACCCAGAGGCCTCGCCTGCCTCCAGGCCCAGCCCCAGGACCTATCCGGCCTGTACCAGGCCGTGGCCACACAGGACCAGACCAGAGCCTAGAGGAGTTTGTGATATGGACACCTTCCCCTAGGGACCCTGAAGGGACTGTCCCTCCCTCCACCATCCCAGCCTGGGATAGCCCGTACCCCTTCCTCCTCAGTCCTGTCTCCCCACCCAGATACCCTAACTGCACCCCACCTTCTTGTCCCGTCACCTATCCCTCACCCATCTCCACTGTAAGGGATACCGACACTGCCCGACACCAGAGCCCTCTATGTGGGTTTTATATTTTTTTAATAAGATGCACTTTACTTTTTTTTTTTAATAAAATCTGAAAAAATGTTCAGTCACAATCCTGGTTAAAAGATTTATGCTTCGGGCGGGAGTTTGGCCTAGTGGTTAAAGTGCTTGCCTAGCATGCATGAAGACCCGGGTTCGATTCCTCAGTACCACATACATAGAAAAAAGCTGGAAGTGGTGCTGAGGCTCAAGTGGTAGAGCTCTAGCCTTGAGAAAGTCCAAGGACAGTGCTCAGGCCCTGAGCTCAAGCCCAGGACTGGCAAAAAAAAAAAAAAAAAAAAAAAAATTATGCTTCAAGAGCTGGGAGCATGGCCTCGTGGGGTGCCGCCCTGCATGCAGGAAGCCCTGGGTTCATTTCCTCTGTACCACATACACAGAAAAGGCTGCAGGTGGTGCTGTGGTTCAAGTGGTAGAAGGCTAACCTTGAGAAAGCCCAAGGACAGTGCCCAGGTCCTGAGTTCAAGCCCCAGGACTGGCCAAAAAAAAAAAAAAAAGTTGCTCTCTTTGCATTTAGTGTTTCTGGGGGTGCCAAGCCTCCTTTGCCCTGGGGCTGGGGAGTTGGGGTGGCCAGCCAACCATCAGTACAGAGGGAGCTCAGGGTTATGGGTGCAAGCCACTAGAACCTGAGGAAACAGGGTTTTGGTTTCGTTTGGTGCTGTTTCTGGGGCTTGGACTCAGAGCCCGGGTGCCATTCCTGAGTTTTTTTGCTCAAGGCTAGTGCTCTATCACTTGAGCCACAGCTCCACTTAGACTTGTCTGATAATTCATTGGAGGTAGTAGCCAAGTGTCCCAGTCTTTCTTGCCAGAGCTGGCTTTACTCTGTGATCCTCGGACCTCAGCCTCTGGAGTTGGGTATATACCACCAGCATGCCCAGCTCAGTTGTTGGTTTAACACAATGTTTAATTTCTCAAAGGACTCCATCATAAAATCAGTCCAGGGCTGCGTGCCTTTAATCCCCGCTACTTAGGAGACTGAGGGAGTTGGGCCAAGAGTTAGAGGCCACCCTGAGCTTCATCTCAGTCTTTTATCACAGTACAAATTCACCTCCCCGCGCCCCTTGGTTTTATTCCCGCCCTCCTTCCACCTTAGGATTCACACGCCACTGGGGGCAGGGTGGGTGGCCTCCGGCCCTCTGGAGGTGACTTTCTCCTCCTGGGATCCCAGTCCAACCCTTCTCCATAGCATCTGGCATCACGTGCCCAAGTTGTTTCATGCTTTCATGCTTTATTACTCATAGGCAGAAAAGTGGTGACCACGGTATGGGGGGGTCCCCCCTCCTGGGAACTGACCAACCCCCGCAGTGCCGGCTCTGGGCCAGGCTGCAGCTCTGCACTCGGTGGGCTTGGCTGGGCACAGCGCCGTGGAGTAGTCCTGGAGGGGGTGCCAGACGGCACTGTCACAGGACAATTTTAAAGGAGCTGTGGAGAAGAGATGAGACTGCTGGCACTGGAGCTAGAATTCCACTCCACAGCGCCCGCCCACGGTGGGTTTGCAGATGACTGTCCCCTATGCGCTGGCCCATCCCCATGGAGCCCAAGCAGTCTGAGACACTGAGAAGCAGGACTGTCACCTCAGTACCACCTATAGCAGGGTGAAGCCCCCTGGGTACCCAGGACACCACTGTCACACCTGGCGAAGTCCGGAGAACGGGAGATGACGTGCTGGAACTCAGAGAGATTGATGGTCCCATCCCGGTCGATGTCGGACTCTTCCAGAATCTGGGAGAGGGGAAGCTGAAACCAGAGCCCCAGCCCTCCCCTCCCGCTGCCCGGCCTGGGGGGCGCCGCCACTCACGTTGTCGATGAGCTGCTTCATCTCCGCCATGCTGAGCCGGGTGTCCTCGCCCTCGCCCGTGAGGCAGTTCACAAGCCGGCTCAGGTCTTGCCTGTCCAGGGTCCCGTCGTCATCGAAGTCTGCAGACCAGCAGCCTCAAGTCAGGAGCTCCCGGGTTCCGCCTGCGGCAGCGGCCCCCACCCGAGAAGACCCCCACTTACCAAAGATGCGGAAGGCGTAGTGGGACTTGATGTCTGGGGTCGCTGTGTCGCTGAACACACTCAGGAGGTCCAGGAAGTCCTCAAAGCTCAGGCTGTCTCTGGTGGGGGAGGTGGAGAAGACCTTGCAGATTCTCTCCTTGAAGGGATTGGCCTAGGTGAGAGAAGTCGGTGAAGGCGCATGCTCAGCAAACCCAACTGGAAACGAGAGAACTCAGGCTTGTGTGGGAGAAGCTTCTAGGCCACGACGGAAGGTCACGGGGGAGCATAAGGGCCGACCCAGTCGTCTGGTAAACAGGCAGGAACAGCTTCCCGGCATATAAATCAAAAGCATACACAAGCTAGGTGTGGTAGTGTGTGCCTGTAGCCCCAGCAATCTGCAGGCAGAGGTAGGAAGACTCTGGTCCAAAGGTAGCTGAGGGCGACAGTGTGACAAGACACTAAAGGCAAAGCGGACTCGGGTGTGGCGCAGCAGTACAGCTCCCCGCCTAGCAAATGCGAGGCTTGAGTTCAGCCACCAAAGCTGGAGATGTGGCTCAGCGAGAGTGTGTGGCCCTTGGTTCAAACCCCGTGACCATCCCAGACAAGGAATATACAAGACAAGCAGGTCAGAGTGGGAAGAGGAAGGTGCGCTAAGCAGAGGCGACGAGAGGCCCTGGCTGTTCTCAACCCATGAAACTGAGTAAGTATGGGCCAGGCTCTGCCGAGGAAACTTCCCTGCGGCCCTCTGGAAGACAGAGCAACTGGTCTCCCAAACCCTAATGAGGTAATTCAGATCCGCCAAAGGACAAAACTCTAATAAGACACCCTAGAGTCCTAGTTTCAAAAGTACCACTCTAGATAATTCTGCAGGGCGCTTTGGTAAAGTGATTGATGCCAGGAAATCAAAGCCAAGCAGGAAAAAAATCACAGGGACCAGTGATGTCAACTAGAGGGGTCAGACATCAGGGGGTCCAGCAGTGAGGGTGGACAGAGCTTCGTACCTTCAGTTCTGGAAGGCTGAGGATCTGCTCCAGGGACACCCGAGCCTGCAGGGACTCCTCCACGCTCACGTGACCCTGGGGGAGCAGCTCACAGAACCGCTTGTGGGCTCTGGCAGAGAGGGGGGACGTTTGAGTGCTCTGAAGACATTCCATTCCCTGTGGGTGCTACCTACCTCCACCGCTGCCCACCGCTGCCTGGGACTGTCTTTAACCAGCTGAGAGGCTGGGTCACACGCAGAGAACTTGGAACCAAGGGCAGCCAAAAGAGAGCTAAGTCTGCTTAGCCATCCGTGGCTCTTGCCTGTGATCCCAGCTACTCAGGAGAGCGGAGACCTGAGGACTGTGGCTCAAGGCCAGCCCAGGCATGAAAGACCAGTAGACTTAATTTATTTTGCCAGTCCTGGGACTTCAACTCAAGACCTGGGCACTGTCCTGGGACATATTTTTGCTCAAGACTAGAGCTCCGCCACTTGAGCCACAGCACCACTTCTGGCTTTTTCTGTGTATGTGGTACTGAGGAATGGAACCCAGGGCTTCATGCATGCTAGGCAAACACTTTAACTACTAGGCTACGCTCCTGGCCCAAAAGTCCAGTAGACTTCTATGTCTAGTTAAACACCAAAAAGCCAGGAATGGGGCACAGTAGAGTGCCAGCCTTGAGCAAAAACAAGGCCGAGTTCAAGCCTCAGTAACTGAACTAAATAAATAAAAATAAAGAGGCTGAGAAAGGAGCCAGAAGTTGGCCCTAAAAGACAGGGAGGGGATGGGAGTGTGGCCTAGTGGTTAAAGTGCTTGCCTAGCAAGCACGAAGACCCGGGTTCGATTCCTCCATACCACATACATAGCAAAAGCCGGAAGTGGTGCTGAGGCTCAAGTGGTAGAGCTCTAGCCTTGAGAAAGTCCAAGGACAGTGTTCAGGCCCTGAGCTCAAGCCCAGGACTGGCAAAATAAAAAGAGAAACAGCAGAATTACAAACCTCATTCCCACTGTACCTTCCGGCTCTCACCCTGCGCCCCCCGCCCCAGCTCCTCCCCCTCCCGCCGCCCCCACTCACAGCAGGATCTCCTGCTTGGTCAGGAACGTCAGGTCCTACGAGGCAAATCCACAGACACGGGTCACCGGGCCGCCCGGCTGCCGGGCCGCCCGGGCGCAGCCCCGCGCCAGGCCCCGCGCCCCGCCGCCCGCGCACCTGGTACTCGGCCAGCAGCTCCTTGGACAGGCGACTGCCCGAGCCCCCCATGGCCGCGCCGCGAGCGCGCCCACAACTCTGCCCCCGCCGCGGCAACTTTCTCACTTCCGCTCTCCTGCCCGGTCCCCGCAGCAACCGCCCCTGGGGCCGCCGCCCCGGGCCCCGCCTCCGCCCCGGGCCCCGCCTCCGCCCCGGGCCCCGCCTCCGCCCCGGGCCCCGCCTCCGCCCCGGGCCCCGGCCCCGCCCCCGACTCCCGGCCCCGCCCCAGGCTCCAGGCCCCGTCCCCGGCCCAGCCCCTGGGGGCCACCGCCCCGGGCCCCGCCCCCGGCCCCGCCCCGGGTCTACTAGCCCCGCCTCGGTCCCGCCACTCAGGCACACTGGGGGCGGGACCGAAGCATCCAAGGCGGAGCCTAAATCTCTAGTCCCGCCTCTCTGTGGGCGTGGCGCGTGCGCCGCGTGCGTGACTCGGACTGCGCCTGCGCGGAGGGCGTCGCGACCTCGGGACGTTCGGAAGAGTGGCTGCGGGCCGTGTCCGGGTGAGTCCGGCCTCCCCTGCAGACGCGGTCGGCCGCTGTCCCCAGCGGGGGCCGCTAGGACACGTCTGCGAAGCCCCGGGAGCCTGGGGTCCGGGGAAGCTCGGACTCGGCCTCCCCGAGCGGCTTCCCGGGGCTTTGTCACCGGCCCGTGCCGCCGCCCCTCCCCCGCCCGCGCCGCCAGGCCGCGGCCCGAGCCCCGAGGCGGCCCCGGTCGCGGTGGTCCCCGCCCGGGGGCCCCCTGACCTCCCCGTTTGCTTTTGTCCCCTCTCGACCCCCAGGACCGTGTGGCACATAGTGGGCTCTCAGTAGCTATCTGCCGAGCGCAGACACGAATGAGCTAAGCTGGTCCGGTGGAGGAGGTGAGAATCCCGAGCCCCTGTGGCCCGCATCACTGACCCCTTCCAATTCGTTCGTGCCTTTATTTTCTTTGGCAGAGGGGCCTGGAGTGAAGGCCTCCCGCCAGTGAGACAAGCCACCCCTCGGCTGCCTTCCCACTGCACCCTCTGCTGAGCTCTGCAGGCTGCACCGAGCCAGGTGAGTGGCAGTTTAAAATCATTAGGTGATGGAAGACCTGAGTCCTGGCCCTCTGTAATGGTAGGCCCTCTCCAGGAAGCCTTCCCTGACTCCATGTCCTTACACAGTGCCAGTGCTTCTCCCAGACATGTATTGTGTGCGGTTTAGGGTTGCTGGGGTTCGAGACAGGGTTAATGACTCTTTGCTGTCTGGTCCCTGAGAACCAAGAACCTCAGGTCCCCATAGGACACAGGTGAAACCTCAGTATTTACTGAGTGACCATGGCTTGCCTCGGACTCCGTGGTAAGATGACTATCTGAATGTGACTGGGTTAAGACCGTCTCTATCAGCTGTAGCCACAGGGACATTTCATACTGTGAGGGATGGGGAGAATCCGCCACCAAGGAAGCATATGAATAAAACCACGAAAACCAAGCCTGTAATCCCAGCTACTCAGGAGGCTGAGATCTGAGGATTACAATTTGAAACCAGCAGGAAAGTCCACAAAGTTCTTACCTCCAATTAACTGTCAAAAAGTCGGAAGTGGAGTTATGGCTCAAAAAGGTAGAGCACCAGCCTTAAGTGACAAAGCTAAGGGACAGCACCCAGGCCCTGAGTTCAAGCCCCAGTACAAACACACACACAATTTATGCCAGTGTGTGAGCTTCACCACATAGAAAAGTGTTAGGTAGAAAAAGTAGCTTTCTTTTATTCCCCCCTCCCATGTAGCCCAGGCTGGCTTAAAGTTGGGATCATCCTGTCTCCTGAGTGCCGTGATTACAGGCACGTGCTACCTCACCGGTCTGAAGAATCTACTTTAAAAAGTATTAGCAGCGGCTTGCAAGAAAGGCCCACTAGTGAGCAAAGAGCTGTGCTGCTCCTTCACCAGCATGGCGCCAGCCCTGTGGAAGGGACTGGTGGGCCTTGGCCTCTTTGTCCTGGCCCACGCAGCCTTCTCTGCCGCCCAGCACCGTTCCTACACGCGCCTCGCAGAAAAGGAAGACGAAGCACTGCCCGTAGACACAGTGTTTCAGACACTTCTGGCCTTTGCGGTTACCTGCTACGGCATAGTTCACATTGCAGGGGAGTTTAAAGACATGGATGCCACTTCAGAGCTGAAAAAGAAGACGTTTGATACCCTGAGGAACCACCCGTCTTTCTACGTGTTCAATCACCGCGGTCGAGTACTGTTCGGGCCTTCCGATACTACAAAGGTTTCAAACCAAGGCGCCGCGCTGGCCTCAGACACATCACTGAAGTCAAGAAAACCCCAGTCGCTGCGCCCTTAAGGTTTTTACAAAGTAACAGGACACAGGGGTGCAGACTAGAGTTTGGGGTAAAACCACACACACGCACACACACACACACACACGCGTATTTATATTTCAGATCTAGGCTTTTTAAAGAAAAAACCCTATGGCCTTTGTAACTTGCTAGTCAAATCACATAATAGAATATAAGTTATCTTAGATTTTTTTTGGTGTGAAAGTCGTGTTTTGAAAACATTTCCTTGAAAATCCTTGGGCTTGGGGATTGTTAGGTTTCTTTTCTTCTGTATTGGTCTTTAGGAAGCCTTCTGGAAGTCCCGTGTGGCTCCTCTGTTGTGCAGGGTGACAGGGATGTGATCCTCAGCTCCTGTCCCTTGAGCTTCCCTGCTGAGCCCAGGGGTGACTTCACCATCTCCTGATGTCCCCCGAAACATGGCTCCTGCCACTAATAGGGCTTAAACTCAACTCAGGGCCTTTCCGTCTCACCTGGCTTTTTTCACTCAAAGCTGACGCTGTGCCACTTGAGTCAAATCTCTACTTCTGGCCTTTTGCTGGTTCGTTGGGAGATGAGTTTCAGGCCTTTCAGCCCATGCCAGGTTTGAGCTGTGATCTTCGGATGGCGGCCTGTCAGACACGTAGCCAGGCTGGCAGATGTGAGCATCCAGCAGGGGCTCGTCTGTGTTTCATGTCTGTGATCCTTTCAGGCCCTCATGGCGACCCCCGGTGACGTAAATGAAACTCCCTATCTGTTGTCTCCCAACACGTTGGACTGGGATGGGCAAGTCATCCCTGACTTCACCTACGGACCGGAGGAGCTGGCAGTGGAGGGGGTCCAGTGGCCGCAGGGCCCCTGGGCCTTAGACACGCAGCCGCGGTCCCGCTTTGACTCAGCCCTGTGTGCTGCCTGGACGCAGCGGGCGGAACTGGGGTTCTTCCGCTACCGCCTGGGCGAGCTGCAGACTCAGACGCTGCCCGGAGCCCTGGGGCTCGTGGCCCAGCTGAACGTGGAGCGCGGGGTGCAGAGGCGGCGCCCCCAGGACGTCAGGAGCGTGAGGCAAGCCTTCGACCCCCAGCAGTTCAACTTCAGGAAGATCCGGAGGGGAGAAGTCCTTTTCCGGCTGCACCCCCAGTCTGGAGGCCTCCGGGGTGAGCACGACACCCTGGTGGTGATCAATGTGAGTCCCCTGGAGCGTGGACACGTGCTGCTGGTGCCCGAGCCTGCGCGCGGGCTCCCCCAGCGCCTGCTGCCCGGGGCGCTGCGGGCAGGGCTGGAGGCCGTGCTGTTAAGCGTGCACCCCGGCTTCCGAGTGGGCTTCAACAGCCTGGGGGGCTTGGCCTCCGTGAACCACCTCCACCTGCATGGCTATTACCTGGACCACAGGCTCCCTGTGGAGCAGGCGCCCAGTGTCCCCCTGGACCCCCTGGGCCGTCTGCACCTGCTCCAGGCCCTCCCCGCGCCCGGCTTCCTCTTCTACGCCGGCAGCCCAGGGCCTGACTTGGAGGCTGTGGTTGGCAGGGTGTGCCGAGCCACAGACTATCTGAGTGAGCGCGAGATTGCACATAACGTGTTTGTGACCCGTGGAGCTGCGCCTGGAGAGAGGTCACCTTCCTCTGCGCTCACTGGGCTCCGTGTCATTCTGTGGCCCCGGAAGTCCAGCTTTGGAGTAAAGGAAGGCGAGGCTTTCAATGTGGCCCTCTGTGAATTGGCAGGGCACCTCCCTGTCAAAACCTCCCAGGACTTCAGCAGCCTGACAGAGGCAGCAGCCGTGGCCCTCATTCAGGACTGTGTGCTGCCCCGGGCCCAGGCGGAGGAGGTGCAAGCGGGTCTGGTGGCTCTAGTGGCTGGGGAGGAGCTAAGAAGTGGAGAAGCACTGACCATTGGGCTGTGAAGGGGAGAAATTGGAATAAATCTCATGATGCACTTTATATGGTTCTTCTGCTGCCTCTTGTATCATGAGAAGGTGCGCAGGGTTGCAGGCTCTGTCTGCCTTCCCTCGGAGGGTTGTATGCCTTCAGCCTAGAGCTGCTGCATCCTTTGTCCTTACCCAGTTTGGTTGGTTAGTTGGTTGAGCACTGCCTTGGAGCTTTCTCAGGGCTAGCGCTCTGCCACCTGAGCCACAGCACCACTTCTAGCTTTTGGGAGCATGATTTTACTATGTCACCCAGGCCAGCCTTGAACCTGGGGCTCCAGGGATCATGGCTGGCTTGTCTGCCACTGGTTTTTCTGTCTCTGTCTCTCCCTTGGTGTCTGGCCCTGCATGCCTCACTCCTTCACCTCCCTAAAAATCCATCTTTAATTTTCTCCACCCCAGGTATGGACTAAGCTGTCCTTCACATCATCTTGTGTGACCTTTTCCTCTCAGCTCCATGGGGTCCTCTTACTGTTGCATCCACAAGGGAAGAGGTGGTGGCTGACAAGGGCAGTCAGTTGTTTGAGGTTAAGCAGCTAATACAAGGCCACGCAGGCAGAACCCAGCATCTCCGGGGCAGATGGTGCAGCTCTGAACTCATCCCCATGTGCCAAGTGAGGAGACTTGGCAAAGTCCCCAGGGCAGCCACGGGAAGACAGCGCTTCAGTCTGTTTTCAGCCACCTGCAGACTAGAGATGATCCGAGGCCTACATAGTTGCGGCCTGGGCCATGGCACAGGAAGGGTGCATAGCAGGTGTTATCTCAGCCCTCCTTGAGGGGGAACTGTCACTGGGCTCTGCCTGGGGAGGCTCCATGGTTCCTCAGGAGCTGTTCCAGTCCCTTGTCACTTCCAGGCCTCGTCCTGAAATGGCTCAGCAGGAATGTACAAAGGGCGGCAGCCGTGCCAAGCTGCCCCTCCGCAGGGCCGTAACGTGTAAGCATCGTATGTCCACCAGATCTCCACGCATGGACGTTGAGAACCGTCAAAAGGAGGCGTGGGATTTCTGCAACAAGGAAGGTGATGGGCGGCCGGAGGGACTCTGGGGAGGGCTGGCCCCCTCCCCGCGCCCTGCGGGCGGAGTCCCGGGCTGTGGAGGCCGTGGGGCATTCGGCGGAAGCCCGCATGAGGTCTTGGTTGAGCTCGGCCTGAGCGCTGGCTGTCCTTGCACTTCCTCGAGGGTAGAGCTCCCCCACTTGAGCCACTGCACCCTTCCGGCTTTCCCTGCGCCCGGAAGTGTGGCTCCCGCCCGGGCGCTCCCGCCGTGCTCCCACGGTGCGCCTGCGCGCCGGCCTCTCCAGCGCCGGTGGGCGTGGCGCCCAGAAGCCCCGCCCCCAGAACCCTGCTCCAATGGGGGCCGCCCTCGTCTCCATGGCGACGGCGGCGCTGCCGCCTGGGCGCCCCCCGGGACCTCGGAGCTGCGCGTTGACCCGAGGGGGAGCGGGCTCCCCCTCGCCGCGGCGGGGACCCGCAGTCGTGTGGAGCAGAGAGGCGGCCCCGGCGTCCAGCAAGGCTCGGGAGAGCGGGGCGGGCGATGAGCGGCCGGCCGAGCCCAGCCTCGGGACGCTAGGTGCGCCCAGACGCCGCTCCGCCCGCCGTCCCCGCCGCCGCCGCCGCCGCCGCCGCGGGGCCCTCCGAGTCCGGGCCGGGGGCCTCGGCCCGCAGGTGCGGCGGCGCTGCCCGGGGCGGGCGGGAGGAGGCGGGGGGCCGGACCCCCGGGACCGTTCCCACTCGAGGCTGCTCACGAACGTACAGGTCCCCCAGCGGACCCCGGAGAGGGCGCCGGGCCGCCGTCCTCCCCTCCTCCCCTCGTCCCCGGCCCCCCTGTGGGGCCTGTGGGGCCCCGCCCCGCCCCGCCCCGGCTGGCGCACGCGACGCACGTTTTCTTCTCCCATCGCCTGCTTAGATATCAGAGCTGGTCCTAGTTTTTTAACTTTATTTTGTCCGTGCACTTTCGTCGGATGAAGTTTGCGGTCTCTGCCCCTGTCCACCCATGAAAACCACGCACGTCTCAGGGCTCTTCCCACCTGCATGCATCAGCTCTCCCAGCATCTCCTCTCTCACTAACAATGATGGCCACAGCCGAGGGCGTGGCTCCCGCCAGCTCTGAAGTCCCACACGTGTCCCAGCGAGATCCTGCCTCCCTAGCTGCTCTGGCCGCATCCCCTTCTGTAATGGGAATGTCCTACACTTCCTCACAACACTCCCGGGGCGCCTGCGAGTGAACTCCTGCAGGCCTGGAAGGAGATCCGGTATCCTGTGTCCTTATTGTTCCCTTCCCCGCAGAATCCAAGAGAATGGAGCTGAGCACCTGTAAGTCCAGCGATTCCGAGGTAGACTTCGCAGAGGAAGAGGAGTCGGAGGAGGAGTGTGTGAAAGGGGAGTCTACCATCCCTTCGCCACAGGCAGTCTCAAAGGCTCTTGAGAATGGGGTTCACTTATCCATTGTAGCCAAGAAGATTCCAAAGAAAATTGTAGCCGCTATTGACACAGACGAAGTTGGGCGGAAAAAGAGAAAGCGGAAACGCAGGTGACCTCTCCCGGGCCCCCTGCTGCTTGGCTCCTGAGTCCTCCAACCCTACCAGCATTACCCAGGCGGGATCCACGCTCTTCCCTTCAGCCTTTGCAAAAGGATGGGAAAGGCTGGAGTCTTAATCTTCTGGTACAAGAAAAACCAAAATCAGGACCACAGGGACTGCTCGCTTTGGAATTCCTCATGCGTTGTCACCCTGGTCCTTCCTTGAAGATGCATCTAGACAAAGTGCATTTGTGTTGGGAATTTGTTGGGTATCTCTTCATCACAGGGTCTGTTCCCTCCCCTCCTCAGCCTGATTTCTGCTATTCCTCTGTTCCAGATCCCTGACGATCAACCTGAGCAACTGCAAGTATGAGAGCGGTAAGTGCCAGGCACGGGCTCTGAGGACTGTACACTAGGGACCGGCTCCAGTCAGACCTAGACCCCAGGGTTTTCCTGCTGGCCTAGAACTGACCTTGAGGTTCCCGGGTCTTCCTCGATCAGCCCCTGGTGACTGTTCTAGCAGTTTCAACTGGCCTCAGTGACAGGGAGGGAGGGTATTACCACAGCTAACAGGAAATGTGGCTGGGAATGTGGCCTAGTGGTAGAGAGAGGGCTTACCTAGCATGCATGAAGCCCTGGGTTTGATTCCTCAGTACCACATACACAGAAGTAACTGGAAATGGCACTGTGGCTCAAGCAAAAGAAGCCCAGAGATAGTGCCCAGGCCCTGAGTTCAAATCCCAGGACTGGCAAAAAGAAAAAAAGAAATGGTGGAGTCACTATTGGCCCTTTCCCCTAGATTTTAACAGCTATAGACAAGATTAAGATTTTTAAAAATGTTTTTCAGGGTTGGTTGTGAGACAGGGCTGTAGATTAGTGATGGATCATTTCTCTCATGCATACAGGGCATGCTATTAAAAAAAAAAAAAGGTCAGGAGTTTGGCCTAGTGGTAGAGTGCTTGCCTGGCATGCATGGAGGCCTGGGTTCGATTCCTTGGTACCACATACATAGAAAAAGCTGGAAGTGGTGCTCAAGTGGTAGAGCTCTAGCCTTGAGAAAGTCTAAGGACAGTGCTCAGTGCCCTGAGCTCAAGCCCAAGACTGGCAAAAAAAAAAAAAAAAAAGACTCTAGTTCTTTTCTTGGACTTTGAAATCACTTCAACAATTAAAAAAAAAATCTCCAGCTAGGTCAGGCTCCTCCTCACTCCTCGGTTTCCTCTATTATCGGTTGAGGGCTTCCATGTGGCCAGTGTGTGCCCTGTGTAGGACGCAGGCCAGAGATGGTCCTGGTCAGGAGACGGGGCTGAGAAGACCAGGGGTGTGGAGAGGTGCAGGGCAGCAGAGGTCAGCACTACCTCCCCTCAACCTCTGCTCTGCTGAGTCGTCCCTCCCCTGACCTGGCTAGCGTCCCAGGTCTTGTTTCTGGGGCCCACACTGGCAGGCGGCACTGACGCTGCTGCTGTCTCCGCAGTGCGACGGGCAGCGCAGATATGTGGCCTGAAGGAGGTGGGGGAGGACGAAGAGTGGAATGTGTACTGGACAGACTGTTCTGTCTCACTGGAGCGAGTGATGGACATGAAGAGGTTTCAGGTACCATCGTCCTGGCCTAAGAGCCAACCCCGCCCCAGCCCCTCAGCTTCCATGGTCCTGTCCAAGGGCACTTTCTGTGGCTATGCCCTGTGTATGTGGGGAGACCCCACACAGGGGCCTTCTGCACCAGTGAAAACATCCTCGTGGTGGGCACAACCCATGGGGCAGCAGGGGACCAGGAGGCAGCTTCAGAGCTGAGAGCAGAGGGTGTAGCGCAGAGAATAAGCACTTGCTTTGCAAGCCTGAGTTCCCAAGTTTGATCCCAGGAAAAATAGCTAACAGCAAGATCTGCTGTGGTCCAGCCGCCCTCCGCATCCACAACCACTGAGGCATCCGTCTAGTACGCACCTGTGCTTCTGCCACCTGGCAGGCTGAGGCACTCTGTCCCAAAGGGGAGGGGAGCCCCACGTCCTAGCTAGTCCACTCTTGTCTGGTCCCCATTCCTAACCCTGGTGTGGAGGCGGGGGACAGGACAGTTCAGGAGAGGTCTGTCTAAGGAGCCCTGAGGTTTCTCACCATAGTGAGCGTACCTAGTGTACGCCTCTGTTTCCCATCTCCCTTGGCTTGCCAGTCTTCCACTGCTTTCTGGGGCTCATGTCACCCCTCTCTCTCTTCCAGAAAATCAACCACTTCCCTGGTATGACTGAGATCTGCCGCAAAGATCTGCTGGCCCGGAACCTCAACCGAATGCAGAAGCTGTATCCCACCGAGTACAACATCTTCCCCCGGACCTGGTGTCTCCCGGCAGAGTGAGTGCGCCTCACCCCAGGGCACCGCGGCAGGGGTAGCCTCCAGACCCCTCCAGACTCCGGCCTAGCCCTAGGGGTGTCTCCCAGTGCTGGAAGCAGAGGAAGGCTGCAGGGGGCCAGGGCCAGGGCCAGAAGCCGTTGACCAGCCCCCCTGCACACAGCTATGGGGACTTCCAGTCCTGGGGTCGCCTGCGGAAGGCTCGGACGTACATCTGCAAGCCGGACAGCGGCTGTCAGGGCCGCGGTATCTTCATCACCCGGACCCCCAGGGAGATCAAGCCAGGGGATCACATGATCTGCCAGCAGTACATCTCCAAGGTGAGGGGCCAGGCCCGCTCTCCCTCCCATCCCTCCCCCTAGGCACAACAGAGTTGGGACACACAGCCATCCAGCCCTGGTCAGGTCTCCCGTTTTCCCAGCTCCTAGCTGGTGGGGAAAGGGGAGGTTTCTTACCCACTTTCTGTGGCCAGCTTGAGGAGTCACGTGCAAGGGTGGCGTGTAGCAGGAACCTGCGAAGTTCACTGTGCACTATTTCCTCGGGCTTGCCCGTGTTCAGCCCTTCCTCATCGACGGCTTCAAGTTCGACATGCGGATCTACGTCCTGATCACGTCCTGTGATCCTCTTCGCATCTTCATGTACGAGGAGGGCCTGGCCCGCTTTGCCACCATGCCCTACTCAGAGCCCACCCATAACAACCTGGTGAGAACAGGCCGGCCCCCCCTCCACCCACAACAACCCGGTGAGGACAGGCCAGCGCTGCCTCCACTGCCACCAGCCCT
The DNA here is from genome assembly GCF_031878675.1 of Megascapheus bottae. NCBI lineage: Eukaryota > Metazoa > Chordata > Mammalia > Rodentia > Geomyidae > Megascapheus > Megascapheus bottae. The sequence goes on from NC_143538.1 coordinate 13,129,807, forward strand.
GAGGTTCCCAGCAGAACCCAGGAATGGGGGTGGCCACTGTCCTGCAAGCTGCATTAGTGGTAGGGATGGCTCCAGGGCCAGCACTGGAGGTGCCCGGCCCCCTCCCCTGGACCCTCCAGGACAGCTGCCAGGGAGGAGGGTAGGAGATGGGCAGTTGTGGGGGTGGAGGGGTGGGAGATGAGAGAGAAGAGGGGGGCAGAGAGGCAGCCTGAGCCCACAGGAGCTGCCACCCCCACAGGATGACGTCTGCATGCACCTAACCAACTATGCCATCAACAAGCACAATGAGAACTTTGTCCGGGACGAGTCCATGGGCAGTAAGAGGTACCCTTCTCTGTCTCCTTCCTGTGCCCCCCAGCCCTCAGCCCTCGCATCCCAAGAGCACTGGGCTGGCCTGGGCAGGCTGAGGCCTGATTCCATGCCTGTGCTGGGTCAGAATCAACCCAGTCACTGACCCCGGCTCCCACTGAAAGCTGCCCTCTGGAGCCCAGGGCCCACCACACAGAATTAGGGTTCCGACCAGGAAGCCTCCCTCTGAGCCCTGGGCCTCGCAGGAAGCTGTCGACGCTCAACGCCTGGCTGAGGGAGCACAGCTACGACCCCCGTGAGCTGTGGGGAGACATCGAGGACATCATCATCAAAACCATCATCTCCGCCCACTCCGTCCTCCGCCACAACTACCGAACCTGTTTCCCCCAATACCTGAGCGGGGGCACCTGTGCCTGCTTTGAGATCCTTGGTTTTGACGTCTTGCTGGACCACAAGATGAAACCGTGGCTGCTGGAGGTGAGCTGGCGCTCCTGACGTGGAAGTCCTCGGCGGTGCTCTGCAGTGGGCCTCCCCCCACCCGGAGCCAGGTGGTCTGCAGAGGGGTGGATGGTGACTCCTCCCTCCTCTGGCAGGTGAACCACTCTCCCAGCTTCACCACCGACTCCCGCCTGGACCGAGAGGTGAAGGATGCCCTTCTGTGTGATGCCATGACACTGGTGAACCTGCAGGGCTGTGACAAGAGGAAGGTACTTGAGGAGGACAAGCGGCGCGTGAAGGAGCGCCTCCTCCAGTGCCACCTGCCACTGCGAGAGAACAGGTATACATGCTGCACCCCTTGACTTGGGATTGCTATCCCGGTGGTAAAGCCCTCCAGAAAGGGAAGGCCACTTGGGGGCCAAATGACCTAGACAGATGTAATTTACATCTTCATGGACAGTAAATTCTCTTTTCTTTAAATTGCTTTTTAAATTTTTATTGCAATGTGTAGAGGGGTTAAGGTTATATTCACCAGATGGTAGGTGCATTACACACTGATACCCTTCTCATGTTTTTTCCCTGTTTCCCTCCCCATAGATTGTAAATTCTTTTTTTTTTTTTTTTTTTTTTTTTTTTTTTTGCCAGTCCTGGGCTTGGACTCAGGGCCTGAGCACTGTCCTTGGACTTTCTCAAGGCTAGAGCTCTACCACTTGAGCCTCAGCACCACTTCTGGCTTTTTTCTATGTATGTGGTACCGGGGAATGGAACCCGGGCCTTCCTGAATGCAAGGCAAGCACTCTACCACTAGGCCAAACTTCTGGCCCCTAGATAGTAAATTCTATATGCAATATACCGGCAATGCAAATAATGCAATAATCTTTTGCCTGCCCTTGTCCTCCAGCCTCCTCTTCAGTTTCTTCCCTGGAGCCAATCAACATTTTTTTTTTTTTTTGGTGGGTCGTGAGGCTTGAACTTGGCCTGGGCACCATCCCTGAGCTCTTCAGGTCAAGGCTACCACCCTTTCCTTGAGCCAAGCCCCACTTCCCTTTTCTAGTAGTTAACTGGAGATGAGTCTCAGGTCCTTTTGTGCCTGGGCTGGTTTGAACTTTGATCCTCAGATCTCAGCCTCCCGAGTAGCTAGAATTACAGGCATAAGCCACTGGGCCTGGCCCAATCAACATTCTTAGTGTGACATTTATACCTGTACTAACACTTAAAGCACAAATACAGTGCATTTATTGAAAATATTTCTCTATCTAATTACACCATGGTGTAACTTTAGCGCTGTTTTCATATCAGTACCTAAGAATGGTTATGTAGCCAGGTGTGATGGTACACGGCTAATCTCTGCACTATAGAGGCTGATATAGAGACAGCCATTAAAGGATACTGTCGACAGGCCCTGGAGCCTCACACCTCTCATCCTAGCTTCTCAGGAGGCTCAGATCTGAGGATCAGTGTTTGAAGTCAGCCTGGGCAGGAAAAGTCTATGAGAATCTTAACTCTAATTAACCACATAAAGCCAGAAATGGGAGCTGTGACTCAAATGGTAGAGTGCCAGACTTGAGCAAAAGAGCTCAGGGACAATGCCCAGACCCCGAGTTCTAGTCTCCCCCTGAACCTCTCCCTTACTAAATTATTTTCTGTAGTGAACATGTGTTACTCTCAGAATCCTAGGAGGTTTTGGTAACTTGAGTTCTTGCTTAAGAATGGACTCAAATCTCTGAAAGCCAAGGTGGGACTGTCCAAACACAGGCAGGGCAGCTTCCCCACCCCCACAGCAAGGGACCTGAGAGGCCAAGCAGCCAGTAGAAGGTTGTGAAAGCCAGTCTTGCTTTCCCTGCTGAGAGTTCTCAAGGCTTCCCTTCCACTACCTGGAGTTTGGTTTCCACAGGCGAGAACAGATGGAATCGACCCAAGCAGCCATGCTGGACCAGGAACGATATGAAGACTCTCACCTTGGGGGCTACCGGAGGATCTACCCTGGGCCTGACTCAGAGAAGTATGAGCCCTTCTTCAAGCACAATGGCTCCCTCTTCCAGGAGACGGCAGCTTCCAAGGCCAGAGAGGAGTGTGCCAGGTGCCTTGGCCTCTGCGTGCCCAGAGCAGCCCCTGAGGCTAACTTACTCCCCAGCACTTGCAGAGAAAGGAATGGGGCATCCCATTCTTAGTAATAGCACTGTCTGGGGCGGGGAGCGTGGCCTAGTGGTAGAGGGCTCACCTCGCATGCACAAAGCCCTGGGTTTGATTCCTCGGTACCCCATACACAGAAAAAGCTGGAAGTGGCCTTGTGGTTCAAGTGGCAGGCAGAGTGCTAGCCTTGAGCAAAAAATGTCCAAGGACAGTGACAGTGCCCAGGCCCTCAGTTCAAACCCCCAGGATTGGCAAATAATAATAATAACAGCCCTGTGCTCTCCAGTGTGTGTCTCCTCGCCCTTGTCTTTCCTCTCCTATCAGTGCCAAGTCCAGATCATGAGCTCCTTTCTCTGCCCATCCCTTCTCCCCTTCTCCCAACACAACACCTCTCACTGTCTGAAGCCGCCCTGTCTCGGTCAGGCAACAACTGGAAGAGATTCGTCAGAAGCAGGAACAGCTGGAGAACCCAGGCACCAGAAAGAGAAAGGAAAGCAAAGACCAGAACCTGGGTGAATCGGCTGGGGAGAAGAGCCGATACAGGGTGGGGCCCCGGAGCCTCTGTACCAACCTGGCTTGCAGGAATCGGCACCTGGAAAAAGAGGTGTGAAGGGTTTTGTGGCCCTTTTCTTTCTGCAGGGAGATGGGTTGGGACTCAGAGAAGGGAATCCCCGCTGGCTTCTCCTTCCCTGGCCAGAGTGGGGAGTTCCTGGTCAGTAGATTGAATCTGACTTTTTGGAACCTGAGGTGAGAACTTGGACAACAAAGGGAATCTTGCCTTGGGCCTGGGAAGGGAAGGAGGTGGAGGCGGCAGGGGTCAGGCAGCCACCCTTGCTGAGATCCTGCATTCATCTCTTGTGTTTCCTGCAGCCACTACCAGTTCTGGACACCATGCAGCCTCAAGAGATTGTGGAAGAGGAGGAGCTAGAGCGGATGAAGTCCATGCTGCAGAGGGAGAATCTTATCAGAAGCCTGGGTATTGTAGAGCAGCTTAACCGAATGCTGCACCCCAACCACCGGGCCCAGAGAAATCTTCCTGAGTATCGGGTGAGGGTCCTTATGAAGCTTCTCACAAAGCAAGGGAACCAGGGCTATGATGCCAGCTCACGGTGGAGGCTGGTGTGATGGCATCAGTTCCCAGAGCCTGGGAGAGCTGAGTGCACTGGGCCTTGGGCAAGGGTCTGTTGGTTCTTTTGCATCTGTTTCCAAACTTCCTTGCTTCTGGTTTTGACATCCAGCAAAGTGCAGCTCCCAACTTTCTCAATTACAAGAGACTTGCTCTCTCTATTCCTGTCTCATGGTAACGCCCCAAACTCCTGACTGACAAAGAGCAAGGCCACCACCCATGCCCAGTAGTTCCCGTGTAGCTGTCTCCCTAGCACCGCTAGCGGCCAGCAAAGAGCTGCTGCAGTCGCAGCAAACCCCAGGCAAACCCACTGGGTGCTCTGTTTTTGTTGAACCCTAAAGGAGAACCTGGTTAAATAGTGGCTATGGCCTAGAAGAGATTTCTCTGTTACCTATTTCTTCCAACACACCATCTGGCCTCAGCAGAAGTGTGATAAGGGGCTGCTCTTCTCCTCTAGCCTAGATCTCATCAGGACGGGCAGGGTAGTCAAGAACTGCAACCTGTGAATCTGGTGCCATTGGTGCTCCTGAGAGGGGTCGCCTCAGAGCAGGGACCCCCTCATATCCTGCAACCACTTCGGCCCCATGTGTTGATCCCCAGGATCTTAGGGTCACTGTCAAGCATGAATGCTCCAATGGCACAGCACTCCCAGTACCATCTGAAGCCCAAGAACTTCAACTGGACAGGAGACCCAGGCGCCACTGGCTCCTGTTCATTGTCCATGAAGAACCGTAGGAAGCACTATTTTTCCAGCGCCAGAGTCAGGCTCGCTAGACGTAAGTATACCAAACTAGTTTCGGTTACCCTAACTGACCTGGGTACATTCCTGGTAGCGACCAGATGTGGGATGCGAGCAGAACACAGTGCGGGCCCTGTAGGAACAGGGCAGGCAGTGGACCCACCGACTTCCCTTGGTGTGATGACCCCGGGGATGGAAATGGCAGAAACCTCGGTCCTTGACGGGGGTGCAACTGTAATCGAGTGTGGTAAGGGTGCTAAGGGGAGCAGAGGTGCCACTCATGCGTGTCGGCATTGGGTCACCGTTGGGAAAAAGCTGAACGAATGTTTTCTGTGCGCGGTCCAACTCAGGGGGGTCCGTGTTTCCACTGCAGAAGGCCAAGCCAGCAGAAGGCTAGAAGCTATAAACCGAGCCCTGGCAGGATCGGGGCCACCCACTTTGACCCCAAAGCAGGGCTATCTTCTGCAGCGGGAAAAAGAGGACGGCAGTTCGTGGACGGAGCGTGCCTTGCCCTCCTCCACGGCGAACTCTGACCGCGAAGTGGTCAAGGCCCGGGCGCTCACCCTCTGCCCTGCCTCCGCGCCCGTGGTGCAGCACGCCGGCGCCGTCCTCCACGCCAGCCAGTACAGGTAAAGGCAGGAGGGAAGCCCGGCCACGCACCTACCCTCAGCAGCCCCTCAGGTTTCCGAGGGGCAGGCGAAAAGACTGCCACCGAGTTCCAGCTCCAACAGCCCTGGCCAGGGGCCCTGGGCGCCGAAGGCCGGCCACAAAGACACCAAGAGTGCCTCACCGCTCGATCCTCCGGGGCTCGGAGAAGACCAAGCGCTGAAGAGCCGCGGCCGGCGCGCTCCGGGCTCCCCGAGCCGCCTGGGTTGAGTCCGAGGGGGCAGGGCCCGCGCCCCGCGTGCGGCCGGGGCCGGAGGTCCCGCGGAGCCCGGCGCCCCGGCGCCCCGGCGCGGCCCCGTCCCGCCGGGCCTCGCCCTCCCGCCGGCGCGACAGGCAGGCCTGGGCGGCCTGGGCCGGAGGGCGGGCCTCGGCGTGGAGTCCGTCTTTTTATTAAAGTTTATGTCGTTTTCCAGGCGCGTCCGCTACCTCATTTAGACCCGGGCGAGGAGGTAAGCCGCAGCGGGGCGGCCGGCGGGCGGCCGGCGGGCGGGCGGCCGGCGCTGCCGCTCCGAGGGAGACGCGCCGCGGCGCCAGGCTTCCGGTCCCGCCCCCGGGTCCGGGGACACGCGCGCTTCCGGTCCCGCCCTCGCTTCCGGTGTGGCTGCGCCGTGAGCTACCGGGAGCTGGTTTGTGCCGACATGGCCGCTACGCTGAGCCTCTTACTGAGCGGCCGGGTTCGCCCCTTCGTCGCCCGTTGTGGGTTCGCGACCCAGCGGGTGGCGGGCCCTGGCCCCCTCGGCCGAGAGCCGGACCCCGATTCCGATTGGGAGCCGGAGGAGCGGGAGCTGCAGGAAGTTGTGAGGTACCGGCTCCTTCCCGGGCCCTCGGCCTGAACCAGGACCTGGCGCCCAGGGGCTTGGGGCAGCCCGCTCCCCGGGGCTCCAGGCCTCTCCCCGGGGCTCCTGGCCGCTCCCCGGGGCTCCTGGCCGCTCCCCGGGGCTCCAGGCCTCTCCCCGGGGCTCCTGGCCGCTCCCCGGGGCTCCAGGACGCCCCCCTCCCGGACTCCCGTCTGCTCCGTCCGCCCTTGTTCTTGCTGTCTGTGGACGCAGGGCCAGAGGTTCGTCTCGGGACCGAGGTCCTCGCTGAGTGACACTGACCCCCGGTTTGTGGAGCCCGGCATGCTGCCAGGCACCTACTGTTCTAGGTGTTAGGTTTTCGGGGCCGTGTGCCGAGCCATGTGAAGCCGGCAGTTGCGATAGTGTTGCCTTGGCTTCCACGCATGGCTTCTGCCACTGGTTCTCTCCTCCAGCTTCCTGAAAAGACAGAAAAGTGCAATCCGACTCCAGAAAATTCGGAGGCAGATGGAGGCGTCTGGTCCCCCACCCAGAACCCTAACGAGAGAAGCCATGGAGCAGATCCGGTAAGCCTTGATTATGGAGACGAATAGAACAAAACAGCAGTGTAAACGGCTGGACTCAGTTTGCTCCCTAGATTGAGACGTCTTTGGGCATCAGCAGGAGGCCTGGAGTTCCACTGCCGAGCTGCTTTCAGCCAGGTTTAGCTGTTTGTAACGTTGTTTTTACTAGGGGGGGCGGGGGGAGCAAGAAGCAAAAGTGCGCATCACAGTATGTAATCTCTGTACAGTAAATCATGACTTTCCCAAACCAAGGTCCAGAAATGAGGTTCCAGGATAAGTGCACTTTTCTGGGAGGGAAAAAAGATCAATAGCTTAAAGAAGTTTTGAAAGGTGTTTTTGTTTTTTGTTAAAGTTTTAATTTTTACATTAGAAAAATTCTTTAAATAGGGGTTCAGTTTGTAGGCTGTCCTTACACCCATAGTCCTGTGTCAGCTTTCATGGTGCTTGAATTGTACGCATGTACTCCCACATTCTGCTGTGTTTTTTAAAAAAATATTTGTTTTGAATAATGAATTACATATAAAAAAAAGTCATAACTATAACATGGAGTATGCATTGAGAATTATTTCCATAGCCAGTCTGGCAGTGTTTATTTTCTTGGTAGTTGCTGTGGTTTTAACTCTCCGTCTTGATGCTCTCACTATACCCTGTACCTAACACTCCCCGAAGTGTCAGTGGGTACAAATGCCCCCACCACTGTGTGCCCCTGCATTCCCTAGAGCCCCTGTGGTGGTGGACATAAGTGGGAGGCATTTGACTGATGTAAATTGAAGTGACCTGCTTGTCTCCATTGTTGGCATGCATGAATGGAGTTGCGTGAACTGGAGTCACATAGAGGCTGCACTTGCAGCTTCTGCAAGCCACTGCGTCTTCATTTACTTATTCCTTCTCTTAGCAGCAGTTCTGCTAAGAAATGTCATTTTCGTCTCCTCCTCCCCTTCCCCCCCCACCCCCAGGGTACAGGCACTGGACCTGGGCACTGTCCCGGAGCTTTTGCTCAAGGCTAGCACTCTACCACTTGAGCCACAGCACCATTTCCAGCTTTTTCTGTGTATGTGGTACTGAGGAGTCAAACTCAGGGCTTCATGCATGCTAGGCAAGCACTCTATCATGAAGCCACATTCCCAGCCTGCTCCTTTTTTCTATAGGTATTTACATAAGGAATTTGCAGAGTCCTGGTCAATTCCCAGATTGGCAGAAGGTTTTGATGTCAGCACTGATATTATCCGAAGAGTTTTGAAAAGTAAATTTGTACCCACTTTGGAGCAGAAACTGAAGCAGGATCAAAAAGTCCTTAAAAAAGTTGGGCTTACCCTCTCTGTCCAGCAGCTCCAGGGCTTTAGACACAGCTCGCAGCCATGCAGCTCAGGCCACTCAGTATCCAGCTCTTTGTTGATTCCGGGGGATAAAGCCTCAGCCAATAATCAGAGCCTCGATACCACCTTGAAAGTGATAAAGTCCAATACTCCCACTGCAAACCCAACCAGGAGACAGAAAGGGAGGAGTGAACAAGTCCACGGTCTGGGGAAGGAGCACTTGGTTCCCATCACTGCAGCCTCGCGTCATCAGACAGAACTGCAGAAGTGCCACAACAATGAGGACACCAGACCTGACAGCACTGGGTTGCCCAGCGTTGACAGGCTGCAGGAGATGCGGGCAGAGGAGCCAGAGGGCCGGACCTTCAGCAGCACAGTGAAACAGAGGGGGCAGGAATTCTTTGACAGCAGTGGGAACTTCCTGTACAGAATCTGAGCTGGAACCCAGCTTTACAGTGGACGTGGGCAGGTGCATTCGGAGCTGGTGGGATTTTTGCTTATGACTTGGCCACGTTGGAGTCAGTGAGAAGCCTGTGGTTTAGATGATTGAAGCTTCCTGGAGCACAGCCTCTAGTCTGCCCCCATGGACTGGCAATCCTTAATCACCTGTATTGCCTGAACTCCTTGTGTATTGAAATCTGCCATTTATGTGGTTATGTGTTTCTGTGATTCTTGTGACAATATGTCTGGGAGAAAATGAGAAGTCTGCCTTTTGACCTCATTTCCCCCCTTGATTGCTGAACACTCTTGGTTTTGAGCTGTGTTATGGAATATTCAATGTTTTTATCTCAGCAAAGATAACGTACAGTGCAATGGTGCAGCATTCTGTTGGTATTCCCTGGGGCTAGGGAGTTTTAAGAACCTGGGAGAGTGACAGGATGGAAAAGTTAGAAAGAGAAGGGTCCCAGAACCCTTGTCATTCAGCTTTTGGATGGTGGGATCCAGGGGAATCTTAAAGGGCAGTGTGCAGAGCACTGGCTCAGTGACATTTTAAAATTGAACATCTGTGGTTTCTGCAAAAAAAAAAAAATAGAAAGCAGGCCTAGGCTTTAAAATCCCCAGTGAATCTCCAGCCAGGCTAAATCACGTCTGATTCTACGAGGACGCTATGAGGCACATGAGGACAGATTTCAGTCCCTTTTAGAAATGAGAAAATTCAGGGCTGGGACTTTGGTTTAATGGCAGAGTGCCTGCCTAGCATGCACGAAACCTGGGTTTGATTCCTCGGTACCACATACATAGAAAAAGCCAGAAGTGGTGCTGAGGCTCAAGTGTTTTGAGTGCTAAGCCTTGAGAAAACCCAAGGACAATGCTCAGGCCCTGAGTTCAAGCCCAGGACTGGCAAAAAAAAATTGAGCTGAGTGTTGGTGCAGAGTGGTGACTGGGTCTTCACTCACACAGGAACAGGAAACACTATCCTGTGTCGTGCATGTTCCGTAAATCTGCAGATTCCTTTGGAGTCCTAAGTAGCAGGAAGCGGGCAGTGCCTTAGGCTTGCCACCCGCAGCGGCGGAGGGTGTCAGACCCTGACATCCCGGCCTGCCGCCGGTTACGCTCGTGATGTCACAGCAAGGAGGACATCATCTGCTCTCGGTGTAACTGGCAGAGCCCTGTCTCGAAACCAGAGCTGTGGAATCCGTGGAACAGCCCTTGCTCTCCTAGCAATGCCTGGCTTCCCGCTTGGCCTCCGCTTTTCCCCTGTCCCTTTCTGCGTGCCGCCCACTTCCGGTTCCGGGGCGGGACTTCCGGGCGCTCGCGGAAGTGGGTCTTCGCCGTCGCTCGGTCCGGTTCTGCGGGGGCGCCTCGGCGGCTGCTCTCCTCGGTGTCGGCGGTCCGGAGCCTGGCGGAGGGGCGGGGTGCGGCCGGGGCCGGGGCCCGGGTGCCCGCGGGCGCGTCTCCCTCCGCCCACGGTGGCCCAGCCAACCGCGTCCATGGCCTTCCCCCACCGCCCCGACGCCCCCGAGCTGCCGGACTTCTCCATGCTCAAGCGGCTGGCGCGGGACCAGCTCATCTATCTGCTGGAGCAGGTCCGTGCGGTCCCAGGACGGAGGGAGCACGGGAGGGTGGTTCCGAGAACCTCCCCCAGGTCCAGGGGCTCCCCGAGCGCCGGCAAGGCCTCGCTGCGGCGGTAGGCGAAGCGTAGATGGACGGTCCCGTCCGTCCACCGGGACGGGAAGGAGCCAGCTTGAGGAATAGGGAGGTCGGGGCTGGAACAGAAGTGAGAAGAAGAGAAAGAGAGTTTCAAAGCAGGTAGACCGCTTCCAGAGGAGGCTCCTCGGTGCCTTCCCTAGCACCCCTTTCCAAGAAGAGAAACAAGAGCAGGCAGCAACCGCAGTTTCCACCCCCACCCCGCCTCCCCATTTGTGTCATTGGCCACGACTGTAGCAGCGATGGTGTAAAAGGGCTAGGGAACTAGGGAGCAAGCTGAGTAATAAAAGACACCATACAGAATCGGTGGCGGTAGATAGATCTCAAAGAAGACTCAAAGATTTAACTAGTTAGTTGCAAACGCTGGTGGGAACGCTGGTGTGGGTGGGTGGGAGAGGGATGGGAAAGCACTATCCTGGAATTTCTCTTCCATTTCTGTTTTGCAGTGCTGGGTGGAAGGGTTGGTTATTGAATGTCCCAAGCCCTGCCCTGGATTTTCTAAGTTTTGTGTTACTTTTGTAACTAGAAGAAAAATACCACTAGAAAACCAAGCGTCACAGCTGAGGGAGTTGCAGGGTCTTGGTTCCTCTTGAGGCGGGGTGAAGGGGGAAGGCTACAGTGGGTATCAAAGTCGCTGGTGAGCTGAAGGACTGAGTGAGGACCTGAGAAAGAACATGAACTACCCAAGATGGGTGACTTTGCAAGACGGGAATATCAAGTGTGGGTGAATAATCAATGAGCCGAGGTAATGTCTTCCCAACTCAGAGATGTGGTCCTGTAGAGATGTGGTCCTGCCAGGCTCCAGTGACTCACACCTGTCATCCTAGCCACTTGTGACGCTGAGATCTTAGGATTGCAGTTCAAAGCCAGCCCAGGCACTGAAGTCCATGAGACTCTCATTTCTAGTTAACCACCAGAGAATTGGAAATGGCTTCTGTGCCTCAAGTGGTAGAGAGCTAGCCTTGAGCTGAGGAGCTCAGGGACAGAGCTCAGGCTCAGAGTTCAAGCCCCACTACTGGTCAAAACAGGGGCAAAAGCTGGAGAGGGGGGATGGAGGAAGGGAGAGAGGGAGAGAGACAGAGAGAGGTGTGATCCTGTGGAACGGGTGGCTGGACACAGTCAAGGGGGCATTTGTGATGCACGCCTCATGGACATACTGTGTTTTTTCAGCTTCCTGGTAAAAAGGATTTGTTCATTGAAGCAGATCTCATGAGCCCTTTGGATCGAATTGCCAATGTCTCCATCCTGAAGGTACCTCTCCTTTTTCCAGGGGGATTCTCACTCCTCTCTTCAAGTAGTTTTTCTTGGGGCACTCATGACAGATTGATGAGGGAGGGTTACCGTTTAGGAGTTACGGTGTGGTGTCCACTCCGTTGAGTGGACAGAGGGATGAGTGATCAAGTTGGCGATGTTTCTGCCTTGCTTTCTATTTGATTTTCCCATTCATAGCTCAAGGAGGGCTCAGGGAGATTGTTGTTAGGTAAACAGTTTGATTCTATTCCTGAAGTTACCCTAAGTAGGGGGCCCTTAAGTCTCTTGTCAGGACCAGAAATGTGGCCACGGAGACCTGGGTTAGAGTCCTTGTTACCACATACGCAAAAAAAGCTAGGTGTAGCTTACGTGGTAGAATCCTATCCTTGAGAAAACCCAAGGACAGTATTCAGGCCCTGAGTTGAACTCAGCTTTTTTTGTGTATGTGGTACCAAAGAATAGAACCCAGGTCTTCCTGCCTGCTAGGCAAGCACTCTACCACTATGCCAAATTCCCAGCCTGCTTTGTGCCTTTAATAATCTCTTTGATCTACTGTTTTTTGTTGTTGTTGTTTTATTCTTTCTGTAGCAACATGAGGTAGACAAGCTGTATAAGGTGGAGAGCAAACCAGCCCTCAGCTCCAGTGAACAGTGAGTATCTAGGAGGGTTTGTTTTGCCTCTAAGCTGAGGTGCGTCCAAGGCACACTTTCCCTGTATCTGCCGGGGCTGAGATCAGGCATCAGGTGTAGCTCTGGCATGTAGTATATGGTTCATCTCCTTCCTGAACTTCTGTAATTTCATGCCTGCATCATTGTCTAAGCTCTGAATGAATGTTCCCTTATTCTTTTTTTTATCCTACCTCTCTTTTTTCTTAAAACAGTTTCCACTAATTTCACTGTTCTAATTTCACACATAAATATAAAGAACTTTCACTGAGCCAGGCACCAGTGGTCGACACCTATAATCCTAGTTATTCAGGAGGCTGAGATCTGAGGGTTGTGGCTCAAAGCCAACCCCAGGCAGGAAGGTCCATGAGACTCTTAGCTTTAATAACTACGAGAAACAAACTAGCCAACACTGCAAGGGTTTTGGTAGAGGCTCTCATGTAGTCTAGCAAGTGTGAGTCTCAGTACCACCAAGGAAGAGAAACCAGTGTTGCACCTGTTGGATGGTTTGGTTTCTCCCAAGCTCCCATCACTAGTGCCATGAGTTCTCTTCTGTCTTTCTCTCCCTTAGATTGTGCTTCTTGGTCAGACCCCGCATCAAGAATATGCGTTACATTGCCAGTGAGTAGGCTTGGTGCTGCCGGTGGTGGGCGAGACGGAAGACTGTTGGTCATGAGGACCCTTCAGCAGTTTGGCATAGTCGTGCACAGGTGGCCTCGCCCCTGTCAAGGGTCCTTCCTCCCCTTTCCTTGTGTCTAACAGGTACACATGGCCTGGCGGGGCCGCATCCCTTCTCTCCACAGGTCTTGTCAATGCAGACAAACTGGCTGGCCGAACTCGAAAATACAAAGTCATCTTCAGTCCTCAGAAGGTGGGATCTTTCCCCTTTCGTTTGTTTTGTCTTTTTTCTTGTGGCACTGTGACCTGCATGACAGCTCTTCTGGCATTATGGTTTAGGCTCTGGGTGAGCCTGCTGAGGAGCTAGGATTCTAGGCGTGAGCCACTGGTGCCATCCGTCAGGTCTTCCTTCTATCCTCTGAGCCTTTGGAGTTCCACTCAGAAAACACTCAGCTGTGCCTACAACTTTTGGGGTTTCCCCATATATTAGTCTGTAGTCTAGTCTTATCTGGAGTTCTTGGACCCATTTGGAATTGGTTTTTGTACAGGGTGAGAGATAGAGGTCTCGTTCCAGTCTCCAGCAAGTGGATAACTGCTTTTCCCAGCACCATTTGGTGAAGAGACTGTCTTTTCTCCAGTGTCTGTTTTTGGCCCTCTTGTAAAAAATTAGATGGCTATAGCTCCGTGGTTCTGCTCCTGGGTCTCCTATGTGGTTCTAGTAATCCCGGCTCCAAGTCTGAGCTCCAAGTTCCAAGGCCAGTTTAGCGAAGGCTTGTCTCACGTTCACAGAGGGCTGGGTAGGTGCCTCACGGTACAGTGCTTGCCTAGCAGGAGTCTGGGTTGAAATCGCCAGCAATCAAAAAGAAACGGGAAAAAGTAGTTACTGATCAGCTTTCTTTTGTCCTTTTAGTTTTATGCATGTGAGATGGTGCTGGAGGAAGAGGGAATCTATGGAGGTGAGAGGAGATGGATGTGTGTGGAGAGAGGGGAGGAGGCGGTGGGGGGGGAGAGGAAGAGGAGGAGATGGGGGCGACACCTCTCAGCTGCCCCTTCTCCTGGTCCTCCTGTTTTGGTCTCCGGGGAGGATGTGTGAGGAGAAGTTCCCGGGAGAGCGTGGGAGTGGAATTGCTGGCTGCTGTCCTCAGCCGTTCCTGCCTTCCAGGGGCTCCCTCAGGACAGACCGACCCCAGGTCTCCTGCTGTGGAGGCTTCCTCACCCTTCTACTCTGTACCCAAATATAGCTCAGATTCTCAGCCTGTTGTCACATTTTTAGGGAAGGCTTTTCTTTTCTTTCTTTTTTTTTTTTTGTCAGTCCTGGTTTTGAACTCTGGGCCTGGGCACTGTCCTTGGGCTTTCTCAAAGCTAGTGCTCTACCACTTGAGCCACAGCACCACTTCCAGCTTTTTTTTTTTCCCTGTGTATGTGGTACCGAGGAATTGAACTCAGGGCTTCATGTATGCTGGGCAAGGACTCTACCACTAGGCCAAACTCCCGGCCCACTAAATATTTTAACAGTTTTTGCTGACAGGAGGATTTCAATTCAGGGCCTCAGGTTTGCTCAGTAGTGCTGTATCACACGAGCCATGCATCTAACCTGGTTTTATGTTAGTTTCTTAGTGATGGAGTCTGACGAACTTTTTTGCCCCAGCTGGCTTAGAACCATGGTTCTCCAGATCTCAGGCTCCCGAGGAGACAGCATTAGAAGCGGGAACCACCGGGGGCCAGCTTGCTTCTCATCCTTTAAGAATTGGTGCTGAGCGCTGAACCTGCTGTGCCGCAGGAAGCCCTGCGGGCTGGTGGCACGGCACTGTTGGGTCTCCACTGCATGCGTGGCGGAGGCCGTTGCTGAGAGGCCGATGCCCTGTGTTGCTGCAGACGTGAGCTGTGACGAGTGGGCCTTCTCTTTGCTGCCTCTTGACGTGGATCTGCTGAGCATGGAGCTGCCCGAGTTCTTCAGGGACTACTTCCTGGGAAGTGCACGGCCCGCTGGGTCTTGGGGTCGAGGGACAGCAATAGAGATGGGGTCCAGTGGGTAGAAACAACAGCTCAACCTTTGTCCAGGTCCGCGGTTTACCACAAGTGATGGTGCTGTAACGAATGAGGCTACGGTTGATTGGCCTTTGCGGCCGTTGAAAGGAATTCTGGCCAGCGCCCCCCAGCCCCTGCCGATCTCTCAGGGCTGCTCAGACTAGCCATTTTCCTGGTGGGAGTGGGGTTGATGCTGACTCCATGTCTCACGTGGTGTCTGCAGGAAGGGGACCAGCGTTGGATCAACACAGTGGCTCAGGCCTTACACCTTCTCAGCACTCTCTACGGACCCTTTCCCAATTGCTACGGGATTGGCAGATGTGCCAAGGTGAGACTGCTCCCAGTGTGTCCTCAGAGGGCTGTTTCCTGAGCCAGGCGCCACGGCTCACACCTGCCATCCTGGCCTCTCAGGAGGCTGAGATCCAAAGATCGCAGTTCAAAGCCAGCCTGGGCACAAAAAGTCCAGGAGACTCTTGCCTCCAATGAACCAGCAGAAAACCGGAAATGGTGCTGTGGTTCAAGTGGTAACACTCTAACCTTGAGCTAGAGAGCTCAGGGACAGCTCCCAGGCCCTGAGTTCAAAATCCAGGACCCACCGGGGAGGGGGGGAGGTTAATTCCCCTGCTTTGTTTCTGCCATCAGTTGTGAGGCTACTACTCAGGCCCTGATACCTTCTGTTGAGTTTTTAACCCAAGACCACCCCTTGAGCCATAGCGCCACATCCAGTGCTTTCTGAGTCGTTCATTGAGGATAAGAGTCTTTCCTGCCCAGGCTGGCTTTGAACCACAGTCCTCAGGTCTCAGCCTTCTGAGTAGCTAGGATGGCAGGTGTGAGCCACTGATGCCCAGCGTCTCGCTTTTTACCAGCGAGGTTGTCCAGGGGCAACTGTGATGGCGCTGAGGCCGGTTTCCACTGCTTTTTGCAGTCACAGTAGCTCCCCAGAGAATCTGTGTGCCTGGGAAAAAGGCAAGAGCCAGGGCCTCGGGGACCGATTACTATCCTTGAGGACAGTAGCTCCCCTCCACTGATCTCCTCTTGTTCACAGTGGACGCCATTGTTGGGGGCAGAGCAGCAGCAAGTAGCGGGGTGCATCGCAGGTGGGCTGTGGTCGGGTCTGGATGTGGTCTTGGAGACACCTTGGCCCTTGCAGATGTCATATGAACTATGGAGGAAACTGGAGGAAGAGGAGGACAGCGAAGCGAAAGGCCGAAGACCGGAGCTTGGACACATCTTTCTCCTGGATAGAGGTATGCGATGCCCAGCTCTCCTCTTGCCTTTGTGCCCAAAGGCACGAGCATGGGGAGGTAGTGGGCACGCAGGTTCCCGACAGGAGGCCGGGGAGTCCCCACACTGCTCAGAAGCTGGGTGCGGGCGCCCAGTGGATACTGGAACCCTCCATGCTGGGATCTCGGTTTCAGACATGGACTTTGTGACAGCGCTTTGCTCCCAAGTGGTTTACGAAGGCCTGGTAGATGACACCTTCCGCATCAAGTGTGGTGAGTGCCGCCGCCTGCCGCGTCCAGGCACCAGCCTCGGGTGCCTCTGCCCTCGGGCCGGGCTGGCAGTGGAGACTCCGCTTCTGAGTGCACTGGTGGTACTGGGGCCTTGGCCACAGTTCAGGAAAGTATGAGGAGGAGACCCTCACAGCTGTCCCCTTTGTCCTTAAAGGGAGTGTGGACTTTGGCCCGGAAGTCACGTCCTGCGACAAGAGCCTGAAGGTACTCCTCAATGCTGAGGACAAGGTGAGCGTGCAGGGGTCCCCACCGGGGATTGTGGGGTGTACTCGGTGGTCACGGCTGAGCACTGTTCCCTGGGTTTGCAGCCTCCGGCAGAGACAAACAAGGGCAGACAGGTCACGCCTCCTGGCTTGTCCCCCACAGGTGTTCAGTGAGATTCGTAACGAACACTTCTCCAATGTCTTTGGCTTCCTGAGCCAGAAGGCCCGCAACCTGCAGGCCCAGTATGATGTAAGGCCAAGCCCTTCTCCCTGCCTCCTCCTCGCCTCAGGGCTCCCTTTCTGTGTCTTCTCATGGATGGGTGGCACTTGAGGGAGACAGATGGCTTGGCGGGGTGCTGATGTAATGCGGGTCCCCACAGCGCCGGAGAGGCATGGACATAAAGCAGATGAAGAACTTCGTGTCCCAGGAGCTCAAGGGACTGAAACAGGAGCATCGCCTGCTGAGCCTGCGTAGGTGCCAGCCCAGGGTGAAGGGATGCCACCTGGGGCACTGGGCCCTGGGGAGAGCCTGGTCATCTCCTGCCCAAAGCAAGGACATGCTTCTGGGTTTTGCCTTAAGAGGTTTTCTCCTGGGGCTGGGAGTTTGGCCTGGTGATAGAGTGCTTGCCTAGCATGCAGAGACCTAGGTTCAACTCCTCGGTACCACTTATACAGAAAAGCTGGAAATGGTACTGTGGCTCAAGTGCTAGAGCCCTAGCCTTGAGAAAAGCCTTAGGACTGGCAAAAAAGAAAAGGTTTTCTCCTGGACCATAAAGGGGATCTTTGTAGAGCCAGTAGCGTGTCAGCTCCCTTCTTGTCCTGTCTGCAGATATCGGGGCGTGCGAGTCCATCATGAAGAAGAAAACCAAACAGGACTTCCAGGAACTCATCAAAACTGAGCACGGTCAGTTGCAGGAGCCTCGCCCAGCTGTGCCTCTGCGCCCACCCCTGGCGCCCACCCCAGGGTCTGCTGAAAATACTGTCTCTGGCTTCTTCCAGCTTTGGCTGGCTGTGTGCTGTGCTTGCTCCTGCTAGAAGTCCTGGGGTTCCTTAGCCACCCCAAAGATGGAGAAAGAGATGGGAGACAGACACTGTTTGTTAGCACATAGCGACTATTGAGCTATGTTCGGTAACAAGCTCGCTTCTGGTTTCTCGCAGCACTGCTAGAGGGGTTTAACATCCGGGAAAGCACCAGCTACATAGAAGAGCACATCGACCGGCAGGTGGGCAGCGGGGCCACAGCCCTGGGCGAGGGTTTCAGAGGTGGGGTCGCCCAGGCAGGAGAAGAGTGATCATGAGTTACTCAGCTTCAGTCTTCCTTGCAGGTGTCACCTATAGAAAGCCTTCGCCTCATGTGTCTTTTGTCCATCACGGAGAACGGTGAGCTCAAAAGGCCAGCGATTGAACGATCTGCTGGGGACAGGGTATGCACGGGGACAGGGTATGCACGGCAGATACAAGCACCTGCCTGTGTCATTTGATTCCTTGGTACCACATGCAGAAAAAGCTGGAGGAAGCGGGGCTGTGGCTCAAGTGATAGAGTGCTAGCCTTGAGGAATCCCCAAGAACAGTGCTTAGGTCCTGAGTTCAAGCCCCAGGACTAGCAAAAAAAAAAAGGTCTCAGCCTTCTGAGTAGCTAGGATTAGGGTTACAGGCACAAACCTCCTGCTTGGCTGTGTTTTCTTGGTTTTTTTTTTCCTTTCTCTAAATTCTATTGCTTTATTTTCCTCACCACCAGGTTTGATTCCCAAGGATTACCGATCCCTGAAAACCCAGTATCTGCAGGTAAGCCTCTACCAAATCACCCGGCACTGCTAAACTCTGGGCTCTATTCACATGACCGACTTGCACTTCTTTAGAGCTATGGCCCTGAGCACCTGCTCACCTTCTCCAGTCTGCGGCGAGCGGGGCTCCTGACCGAGCAGGCCCCAGGGGACACCCTTACAGCAGTGGAGAGTAAAGTGAGCAAGCTGGTGACGGACAAGGCCGCAGGTGATCCTCCCCCCCCCCCCCCCGGGAGCTTTTCCTCCTCCACACAGCCTTGCTCACCCATATACGCATTCTCATTTAATCCTCACAGAGACTAGGGGAGCTCAGTGGTCTTTCCCTCATTTCTCAGATGAGGAAACTGAGGCTGGCAGAAATTAAATGGCTTGGCCAGAGGACCTCAGTTAAGTCAGTCGGGTCAGTTTGACTGCAGAGGTCAGATGATGTTGAGCCCAAGGGCTCGAGTCACCGTGTATCTCCTGTAGACTGCACTCTGCGGACACCAAGCCCACGGATGGTGTGGGAGGGGGACTGGGTTGGAGGGGGCAAGTGGCTTCCACGATGCTGTGCAATGCTGCACCCCATAGGGTCTCAGCGCCCCTCTCGTCCCCAGGAAAGATTACCGACGCCTTCAGTTCCCTGGCCAAGAGAAGCAACTTCCGCGCCATCAGCAAAAAGCTGAACTTGGTATGTGGAGCACGGCTGCTGGGGACACGCGGGAATGCCCTCACAGCCATTCCTGGCAGCCAGCCTTGGTTCCATGGGCTTGCAGCATGAGTTCAGTTTAACAGTAAAGACAACCACTAGCAGATACCTGCCAAATGCCAGGGGACTGGAAGTGTGGGCTTGTGTGTGCCCCCTCCTCTTCCCCTTCCCCTCCCCCCCACATCACAGGGTGGGGCGGCGCACAGGGTGGGTACACTTGAGGGTACCAGCTTGGCCACAGATTCCTTTTTTCCAATACCATGACGGGCTGTTGAAATACCAACTGTTTGGTGGATGCCGCTCTTTATTGGTAGCTGGCCCTTTGAAGAGCTGGCCAGCCGAGCTGTCACTTGGCTAATGAAGTTCCTCTGCCCCAGATCCCACGTGTGGATGGCGAGTATGACCTGAAGGTGCCCCGGGACATGGCTTACGTCTTCAGTGGTGCCTATGTGCCCCTGAGCTGCCGGATCATCGAGCAGGTGGGAACCAGTGCCCCCATCCCTGGGTCCCCAGCCCCTCCTAGCATCTGCAGACTGGAGTCAGTTTCACGTCTTCCCAGGTGCTGGAGCGGCGGAGCTGGCAGGGCCTCGATGAGGTGGTGCGACTGCTCAACTGCAGCGAGTTGGCGTTCACAGGTGCTGCTGCCGGGAGGGGTGGTCAGGGCACATGGCCTAGGTCTGGAATGGCTGTGACCTCGGGGTCTGCTCTGCCCAGACATGACCAAGGATGACAAGGACAAGGCTTCCAGTGAGTCCCTGCGCCTCATCTTGGTGGTGTTTCTGGGTGGCTGCACCTTCTCTGAGATCTCAGCCCTGCGGTTCCTGGGCCGGGAGAAGGGTAAGAGAACGCAGGGGTGAGGGCAGTCCTGTGGGGGCTCTCCTTCACTGCAGCAGGACCTGCCAGAGCAGGGCGCCCAGGGCCTGGGAAGCTGCGGTCCCCACCAGCCTATTTTTACTGATGTGTCTGTGCGCTGGCACTGTGACTCAGGCACTGTGGGATCGGAGGAGTCTGTGCAGCTTCTGTGGGGACCCAAGTTCTGCCCTTGGTCACTTTTGCCACTCCTCTTGACTCCCTAGGGTACAGGTTCATTTTCCTGACCACAGCTGTCACAAACAGTGCTCGTCTCATGGAGGCCATGAGTGAGGTGAAAGCCTGAAGTCTTCCCCGGACATGTGCCCCTGGGGTGCAGGCGCTGGCACCCTGCTCCGCCACCTTGCCCAGAGCTGGCGGCCATGGAAGGCCGGGGAAGAGGGCTCCCTGGGGAAGCCCTGCTCCAGTGTGGCTGTAAATAAAGAGTGGTGTGAGGGTGACCCTGTGAGGCTGTGTGGAAGCACGGCGTCCCTGCTCCTCGCCCTGACTCCCTTCCCGGAGTCACAGAATACAATCGTGCGTGTTGATGGCCCCTTCTTAGGCCTCTTCCGACTTTACTCAGCTCACCAACACCATCCTTCCCCCGTCCCCTTCTGTTTTTGCTGTGTTGTCTAAGCTCATTCCCCTGCCTTGGTCTCGCAAGCACTGGGATTACATGCCTGTACTACAATGCCCAGCTCTTAGTTTTTTTGGAATAGTCTATTTATATTGTCTCTCTTCCCCCGTTCCCCCCTTCTCTCTGGAAACCAAGGTTTATTAGGAAAGCTAGGAGGTAGTGCATGACACAGACACGGGGCCATCTGCTCACACGTACCTCCTTGGAATTCTTGAGTCCAGTTCCCGCGGTCCTCATGTTTGCCTTCACACAGTCTGGTTATACTCCTGCTTCCTCTGGTGGCTCCTCTCTGCTTTGCCTGTCCTGCCTGTCGGTATCGTCCCTCTTCATCGTCCTGTAATTCCAAACCTCAGGTTCTCCTCTCACCTCCAAGGGCCATACTCCATAAACTTAGTGTCTAAGGTAAACTCGTACACCAGTCGATTCCCCCTCCTTGGAGCCCCTGATAACACTCTGGCTTCAAGCAGAGTGTTCCGACATTATGGGTGGACTGGAGTGTCAGAACACTCACACAGCCCAGCACCCGGGCGGCCGGCGCGGTGCTGCCCGCAGAGCGCTGCCCCTCCTCGCGGGCGGCCTGTGGTTTAGGAGGTCTGGGGTTAGACCCGCCGAATGTATTCATCTACTACCCATTCATCTACTACCCCCCCTCCCCCGGGTCTGGGGCCTGCGGGGCGCTGCCACCCGAGCCACAGCGCCACCCCGGCCTTTCCTGCGTCTGTGGTGCGGGCGTGCAAGCCGGGGCTGTCCTCACGCCGGTGGGTGAGCAGGCCGCCGCCGCGCGGCTCAGCGGGAGCAGCTGATGGCCGCCCGGGGCTGCGGCCCGCAGGCAGGTGAGGCCGGCAGGTGGTGCCACGGAGCTGGGCGGAGCCGTCGGGTGAGGCCCGCCTGCGGGTACCTGGGCTCCGCCCGGCCCGGGGGCGGCCTCGGCGGCCGCGCTCCCTCCCAACGCCTCCCGGCTGAGCGAGGCTCCGGCTCTGGGAGCTGGGCCAGAGCCAGCGCGCCCACGGCGGCGACTGCGCACGCGCACGGCGGCGACTGCGCACACCGCCTCCGCCCAGAGCGCGGGCTCCCGCGGGGCCGCATCCCCACTGCGCAGTCTCAGCGAGCGCCGGGGGGCGGGGCTAATGCGGGTCTCCGGAGGAGTGACGGGACGCAGCACCAATCGCAGCGCTGCTCCGCCCTGCGGCTGGGTTTGAAATTCTGCCGGGCCCAACGGCTCGCGGGGTGGTTTCCGAGCGAGGTCGTCGGTCCCGGCGGTGTCTGCCGCGCTTGGTGCAGTGTGGAGGAGTCCGGGCCGGGACTCGGCTGCGTGGAGCGTCCGCCATGAGGCGAAGGTGCGGGGCGGTGGGGAGCGTCGTCAGCTGAGGGGACGGGGCCGTGCGGGGTCCCGAGGCCCGGGCCTCGGCGTCTGTCAGCAAAGGGAGGGCCGGGGCCGGAGCCGCGCTCAGGAGTGAGGCCGGGGCCGGGGTCGGGGCCGGAGCCGCGCTCAGGAGTGAGGCCGGGGCCGGGGTCGGGGCCGGGGTCGGGGCCGGGGTCGGGGCCGGAGCCGCGCTCAGGAGTGAGGCCGGGGCCGGGGCCGGGGCCGGGGTCGGGGCCGGAGCCGCGCTCAGGAGTGAGGCCGGGGCCGGGGCCGGGGCCGGGGTCGGGGCCGGAGCCGCGCTCAGGAGTGAGGCCGGGGCCGGGGTCGGGGCCGGGGCCGGGGCCGGGGTCGGGGCCGGGGCCGGGGCCGGGGTCGGGGCCGGAGCCGCGCTCAGGAGTGAGGCCGGGGCCGGGGCTGGGGTCCGGGCCGGGGCCGGGGCGCGGCGGCGCGCAGGTGGCGAGGCGGACACGGGCGCAGCTGCGAGCCTGGCGGGCGTCTCGGAGGTGGGCGCGGGTGCGGCGGCCGGCCTCCCCTCCCGTCCTCCCCTCCCGGGCGGAGCCTGGCGGGCCGCGGCGGTAACGGTTCCTGGCTTAGGCTGTGGGGTGGGACGTGGGCGCCGGCTTGGGGGAGGTGGTGGAGCTCGGCTCCAGCGCTCGGGAGAAGGCGAGCGGCCTTGGCGCGGTCTGTGAGCTTCCCGCATGCCGGGCAAGCACTCGACCCCTGGGCCACCTTCCCAGCCCTAGGTATAATGTCCACCCAATAAAACCAACGTATGTTACACGCTTAATACATGGCAATGGTGTGTGTGTCACTGCTTCAGCTAACGCGGAGTCGAGCATTTTGGTCTTCATTGTAGGAATGTGGTAGTGGTGCACTGAGCTCCTGGGCACCCAGGCTCTCCAGCTTCCATCTTGGTGACGTCCTCAGGTTCATACATGGAAGCTGGGCTGCGGGGGCAATGTTAGCAGATACTGCCAATAGGTTTATACACTGCACCAGCACTTGATGTTGTCTTTTTAATCTAGCCATTCTTTGGGTTACTCATTGTAACTTAAGGATAAGAGCAAAAGCCGGGTGCTCCTGGTACAGGCTAATCCTAGCTACTCTGGAGGCTGAGATCAGAGGACTGAAGTTCCAAGCCAGCCTGGGCAGGAAAGACTACCAAAAAACCTGAAGTGAGGTGTGACTCAAGTGGTAGAGCACCAGCTTTGGGTGAAAAAGCTAGGAAACAGCACCCAGGCCCAGAGTTCATGCTCTGGTACAGACCGGAAATAAGAACAGAAAATAGTCATTGTTAAAGCTAGTTCAGAGCTATGTACCCTCTTTTTCCTTTCTCCTTCCCCAAAGTAGTTCCCCAGATTCACATCCACATATACAATTAACTTGTATATAGATGTATATATATGGCTTTTAAGTCTAGATTCCATATGTGAGTAAAAAAATACAACATTTTGTTTGTTGTGCTTGTCTTGTCTCACCTGATAAGTTTGCAGCCTTTTTTTTTTTTTTTGGTCTGTCATAGGACTTGAACTCTGAGCCTGGGCACTGTTTCTGAGCTCTTCAGCTCAGAAACAGCTCTACCCTTTGAGCCACAGCATCACTTCTGCTATTCTGGTGGCAAATTGGAGATAAGAGTCTCACAGACTTTAGTTCCCTGGGCTGGCTTTGACTGCGATCCTCAGATCTCAGCCTCCTGAATAGCTAGGATTTTTGGTGTGAGCCACTGTGCCTGGCTAGTTTCCAGCTTTTTGCAGGAGATTTTTGCCAGCAAGGGCTTTTTGAGTGTGCGTGCACATGCACCTTGCTTGCATATGTGTGCAAATGCATGCCAAGATGCTTTCTCTAAGCTTTTGTGCTCAAAGCTACTGCTTTGCCACTTGAGCCATGTCTCCACTTACTGGTTTTTCGTGAGTAGTTAGGATTCCAGATGTGAGTCACTGGTGCCTGGCAATTTAGCTGTTTTTCAAGAAGTTTTATGAACTTTTTTTCACTTTGAGCCTCTTCTCAGTCCTGGGAGCAAGTAGTGTTGTGTGTCACCATCAACTAGTTGAGCATTTTGTTTTATTTGGATTTTTTAAATAAAAGCATTTGAAATTCTGTATTGCCATACATAGACTCACTGGGGAAAGTTCAGATCCTGAGTATATTCATGAGATAATTTCTGATAGAATGTGGTAATTTAATTTTGCTAGCACAGTAGTTTGGGTAGAAGGGAACAAGAGTGAGTTGAACCAGATTTTTTCTTCTTGTTTACACTTAGGGTCTTGATATATAACCTACGTAGGCCTCAAACTGTAGCTCCTCCTATGTCAGTATTTAAATGCTGGGGTTATTGGTGTGGGCCACCATGCCCAGCTTGCATCCTTGTTTTCATTTTATTTTTGCTTTAAGACCACTGGGAGGGCCGGGAGTTTGGCCTAGTGGTAGAGTGCTTGCCTAGCATGCACGAAGACCTGGGTTCGATTCCTCGGTACCACATACATAGAAAAAAGCTGGGAGTGGTGCTGAGGCTCAAGTGGTAGAGCTCTAGCCTTGAGAAAGTCCAAGGACAGTGCTCAGGCCGTGAGCCCAAGCCCAGGACCGGCAAAAAAACAAAGACCACTGGGAAATTTAGTTTCTGGAAATAACTGCATTTAGTCTTGAAGAGGTAATAATTGATCTAACAGGCAAAAAGAAAGTTATTTCTTTTGTTCTTCTGTTTTAGTGAGGTGCTGGCAGAGGAGTCTGTAGTTTGTCTCCAGAAAGCCCTAATAGACCTTCGGGAAATATGGGAAGTTATTGGGATTCCAGAAGACCAGCGCTTGCAGAGAACTGAGGTGGTGAAGAAGCACATCCAGGTGAGCTGAGTGCCATGGGGATGGCAGTGTTTCACCTGTGAGCCATTGCACTTGGATAGCAAAGGCCCTGCCTGGTTTTTTTGTTGTTTTATTTCGTTTTTGCCTGGGCTTGAACTCAGGGCCTGGACACTGTCCTTGGGGTTTCATAAGGCTAGCGCTCTAGCACTTGAGCCACACCACCACTTCTGGCCTTTTCTGTGTATGTGGTACAGAGGAATCGAACCCAGGGCTTCACGCATGCTGGCAAGCACTCTACCACTAGGTTGTGCTCCTGGCCCATTCCTGTTTTTGATAAGTACTTTCTAGAATTTTTTTTTTTTTTTTTTTTTTGCCAGTCCTGGGCTTGAGCTCAGGGCCTGAGCACTGTCCTTGGACTTTCTCAAGGCTAGAGCTCTACCACTTGAGTCTCAGCACCACTTCTGGCTTTTTTCTATGTATGTGGTATCGAGGAATTGAACCTGGGTCTTCATGCATGCTAGGCAAGCACTCTACCACTAGGCCAAACTCCCAGCTCCTTTCTAGAAATTTTTTAATTACCCAGATGTTGAGGTCTCAAACTTTCATGCACTGTTTTGTCTTTTATAGGATCTCCTGGATAGGATGATTGCTGAAGAGGAGAGCCTGAAAGAGAGGCTTATCAAAAGTATATCTGTTTG
Organism: Megascapheus bottae; assembly: GCF_031878675.1. Taxonomy (NCBI): domain Eukaryota; kingdom Metazoa; phylum Chordata; class Mammalia; order Rodentia; family Geomyidae; genus Megascapheus; species Megascapheus bottae. Next base: position 13,155,132 of record NC_143538.1, read on the forward strand.
TCAGAAAGAGCTGAACACTCTGTGCAGTGAGTTACACGTGGAGCCTTTTCAGGTGTGTCACAGCCCATCGAGAACAGCATGGACTTAGGAAGAAGTATTGTTTTGGGCCTGTAGCTGGAAAGCTTCCCTGCAGGGATGGTGCTAGCTTGGGAAGTGGGGAAGGCACACTGCCTGGCTAATTAGTTCCAAGCCAAGCCCTGATGGTTCAAGCCTAACATTCTAGCAACTCAGGAGACTGAGGTGTGAGGACCACAGTGTGAAGCCAGCCCAAGCAGGACGTCTCTTTACCAAGGTGCATTATCTTACACAGGAAGAAGGAGACGTGACCATCTTGCAGCTAGAGAAGGACTTGCGCACTCAGGTGGAATTGATGAGGAAGCAGAAGAAGGACAGAAAACAGGAACTAAAGCTACTGCAAGAACAAGACCAAGAGCTGTGTGAGATTCTTTGCATGTCCCCCTTTGACATCGATAGCACTCTGGTTCCCAGTCTGGAAGACCTGAACCAGCTGAGGAAACACGTGGCAACTCTGCGAGAAACTAAGGTATCGTTATTTGCTGCTTGCACCTTGCCTCTGCCTGCACCTCCTGCGCCTCCATACCTCCACCCCGCTCCTCCCCTCCGCCTTCTTCTCACCTGGTAGTAGCCTTGTTTCATAGGACGCTAGGCGGGAGGAGTTTGTCAACATAAAGAGACAAATCATCCTGTGTATGGAAGAATTGGAACACACTCCAGACACCAGCTTCGAGCGGGACGTAGTGTGTGAGGAGGAAGATGCCTTCTGTCTGTCTTTGGAGAACATCGCAACCCTGCAGAAGCTGCTACAGCAGGTAAGACTCTCTCCATGCAACAACCTGGGATCTCACCAGTGTGACTGGAATTGGGATGAGGCTCCGGGCTTGGGTACTTTTTTTCAAGGCTGGTGCTCTACCCTGTGAGCCACACTTCTGGCTTTTTGTTGACTAAATGAGAGATGAGACTATTCTGTATTTGTCTATCCTGATTTGTAGGCTTAGGAAAGCTTCAAATCGTGATGCCATGATCGCAGCTTGGATTACTGGTATGAACTACTGGAATCCAGCTTCACGCATGGCTTTTCCCCGGTTCCCTGGAGTTGGGGCTTTGGGTTTGTCTGTCTGCCTCTTAGGTTAGCTTTGAACCATGATTTCTAGTTCTTGGCTTCAACTAGCTAGGATTGATTACAGGTGTGAGCCTCAAGTACCCAGCCAACTTTTTTTTTTTCCTCCCAGTCCTGAGCACTATCCTTGAGTGTTTTCCTCAAGGCTAGCACTGCCACTTGATTTGAGAGAGAGCGCGAGATGGGGAGAGAGTGAGAGAGAGTGAGAGAGAGTGAGAGAGAGAGCATGAGAGAGAGCGAGAGGGGGAGAGTGAAAGAGAGAAAGCATGAGAGAGCGAGTGCGAGCGCACACAGCTGGCACCAGTGAACAGGTGAAAGTATTTCCTCTCCATGGGGGCCAGAAAGCTGGTATTTTCTAAGTGTGGCTGGTAACATCTCTTCTTGCTACAGCTGGAAATGCGCAAGTCACAGAATGAAGCATTGTGTGAGGGGTTACGTGCTCAGATCCATGAGCTCTGGGACCGGCTGCAGATACCTGAGGAGGAGAGAGAAACCGTGGCTACTCTTATGACTGGCTCAAAGGCCAAGGTCAGGAAAGCGGTAAGGAATGCCGTGGTGCTGTGTAACAGTCTGATGTGAGCCTTACCACCTTCTCCCTGGGCCAGCAAGGGACGGCAGGTAGCCAGCTTTTTAAAAAATCTTAGATTTCTGCCTTCTATATAGTGTCACTGTTATAAAGTGTGGCTCTTTATATTCTAATTTTATTGGGGGAAAAAAGGAGAAACTTTTATAAGCCTACATGAAAATAAAAAATGTGCTGACCATCTTTAATTCTTTTTTTTTTTTCAGCTGCAATTAGAAGTAGATCGATTAGAAGAATTAAAAATGCAAAACCTGAAGAAAGTGATTGAGGCGATTCGAGCAGAAGTGGCTCAGTACTGGGACCAGTGTTTTTACAGCCCGGAGCAGAGACAGGCTTTTGCCCCATACTATGCTGGTGAGTCTTCACAGCCTGTTACTGGAGTTTTGAAAGCCCAGATAGTCACCAGAAAGTTGTTTCCTTTTCTGAATAGAGCTAGCCAACTCTCAGAAATCTTTCACTTAGTCTTGTGCTGGGGGCTTACACCGTAACCCTAGCTACTCAGGAGGCAGAGATCCGAGGATCCCCATTTGACATTGCTCCACATAGAAAAGTCTCCAATTAACTGCCAAAAAGCCAGAAACAGAGCTGGCGCTCAAATGGTAGAGCACCCACCTTGAAGTGCCCAAAACTGATAAAACCTCTCAGATTTCATTTCAAAACATAAGAACACTGAAGATATGGGGGGGGCAGGCATTTATTTCCCAGTACTGGGGTTCAAATTCAGGACTTCGCTGAGTCTTCTAGGCAGGAAGCCTACCACCTGAGCCATTCTTCCCATTTGCAGCAGCTTAACTCAGAGGTCTACAGCAGACCAATGTATGTCTATGTGCCAATAACTGAGCCCAGGAAATCTATAGCAGGCCAATGTATGTATGTGCCTATAACTGAACCCAAGAAATCTAACTCCTAAAGCCCAGGGATTCCAGGTCTCTGTGAGCTGAATGTAGCAATGCACCTGGCCTAACAATCCAAACTTAGACATTTCCCTGACCCATCCTTCTATTGACGAGGCAAGGCAGAGAGGAAGACTGAGAAACCTAAGACAGATTTTAGAAAAGGATCCTTTCAGTCGTCCTCCCAGCTAATCACGAGTTAGCCTGACTTACTGAGTTCTGTTTTTAGAGGGGATGGGGTTAAAGTTCAGGACGTCACATAGGTGAGCCAAGTGCTCTACCAACAAGCCACTCTGGATCATAAACTGCTGGGTCTGTCTGTTGCAGATGACTTCACAGAAAACCTGCTCCAGCAACATGATGCTGAGATTGTGCGGTTAAAAACCTACTACGAAGCTCACAAGGAGCTCTTTGAAGGTGTTCATAAGTGGGAAGAGAGCTGGAGACTTTTCTTAGAGTTCGAGGTACTATCCTAATTTCTGTTTTCTCACAGTAAAATGAAGCGTTAGTGAAACATGCTGAGGTCGCTGGAAGAGAGAATTCTTTCACATTTGATTTCCAAAAGTCAAAATTCTTTTTGCCTTTGTTTTTTACTAATACCTGATTTATACCTCTTGTGATCTAATAAGAATAAATGCTTTGCAGCCCAGTGCAGTGGCTCATACCTGTGATCCTGGCTAGTCAGGAGGCTGAAATCTGAGGATCAAGGTTCAAAGCCAGCCTGGACACAAAAGGACCTGAGACTCTTATCTCCAATTAACCTCTAGAAAAGGAAAGTGGGGCTTGGCTCAAGGGTAGGGCTGTAGCCTTGAGCTGAAGAACTCAAGGACAAGTCCAGGCTGAGTTCAAGCCCCTTCACGCACGCACGCTTTGTGTTTTGAGGGACAGGGCTAGAGATGGAACCCAGGGTCTCAGACATGCTGCAGCAAGCACGCTGCTGACTTGTATCTCTGCTTCTCATTTCTGTTTTTCACTTGTTTTGCAAGTTTCTCGTGAAACCAGCATTGCACTGTGTAGGGGAGTGACAAGAGCAGGCACCAGGTTGGGCCTGCCCTCCCACTCCCTTGTCCTGGAGCAGTGTCCTGACCAAGGAAGGCAGGCTCTTGTCCACAGCCGGTGGAATGTTCTGGTTCACGAGAGCAAGGCATCCCAGCAGAAGCAACCAGTTCATCTAGCCTGGATTTCATTCTGATGAAATGCATTGTTCACACCTGTAATCCTAGCTACTCAGCAGGCTGAGATCTGCCAGCTTAGGAAAGTCTTTAAGACTCACCTTCAACTTAATAACAGAAATTGAGCTGTGCTCAAGAGGCAGAGCACTAGCCATGAGCAAAAAAATCTCAGGGACAGTGTCTGTCTCTGGGCTCAAGCCCCAGTACGGGCACAATAAACCAACAAAGTAATGAATGCATGTTGTATTTTCCAGAGAAAAGCTTCAGATCCAAGTCGATTTACCAACCGAGGAGGAAATCTTTTAAAAGAAGAAAAACAGCGAGCCAAGCTCCAGAAAACACTCCCTAAGGTAACACTGCTGTGATGCCATTTCTGTGCACCCTGTACTCCCCTCGGGCAAGACAGGTGCCTGTGTCGCAGGTGGCCTGACTCCTGATGCCCTCATCCGGCAGGATTAGGATCTGCTCAACCACCTCAAAGAGCCTTTCTCCAGACACTCACTTCTGAGCTCTGGGGGTGTGAATGCTGGACACAGCCTGGAAGACAAAGCCCCATCTGTAATGCTCTTCATTACTGTTTTTGTTGGTGATCGTGGTCAGACTTGAACTCTGGGTCTGGGCGCTGTTCCTGAGCTCTTGAGCTGCTCAAGGCTGGCATTCTACCTCTTTAACCACAGTCCCACTTCTGGTTTTCTGGTGGTTCACTGGAGAGAAGAGTCTCACTGAGTCCTCGGGCCCAGCCTGGCTTTAACCTGCAATAGCTAGGATGATAATCATGAGCCACCAGCGCCCAGCCACTGCTGTTATTAATAATAGCATTCATTGATTTGTGTCACAGACTTATTTCCTAGTTTTGATTTATTCACACAATTGTCAGTTTCCTTAGAGATTATACTATATAATACTTCTATTTTTATATATAAATCTGAAAAGTAATTTTTTTTTTCTTTTCTCTGCCAGTCCTGGCCTTGAGCTCAGGGCCTGAGCACTGTCCTTGGACTTTCTCAAGGCTAGAGCTCTACCACTTGAGCCTCAGCACCACTTCTGGCTTTTTTCTATGTATGTGGTGCCGAGGAATCGAACCCGGGTCTTTGTGCATGCTGGGCAGGCCCTCTATCACTAGGCCCTCTACCACTAGGCTGGGCCCTGAAAAGTGATTTTCTTTTTTTTCTTTTTTCTTTTTTTAATTGCTTATTTTTTTTATTGTAATTAGTAAAGGGTTACATGATATTTGCCAGATAGAAGGTGCATTAATTCACATAGATTTGATACCCTTTCACATGTCTTGGTACCCGTTTCCCTCCCCCCCCCAAAAAGTGATTTTCTTACCCACATGTGGAAACTGCACCTCACACAGCTAGTATTGCTCATCTCCCAATCTTCCCAGCCAGTGCTCAGTAGCTTCTGCCATCAAAAGCTGGTTTGAGCCATAATTGGCATAACACGCCTTTCTTCCTAGCATTCGGGAGACTGAGGCAGGAGAACTGTGGATCTGAACCTAGCCTGGGCAGTAAGATTTTTGTGTCAAAGAATAGTGTCCGGGGCTAGGAGTTTGGCCTAGTGGTTAAAGTGCTTGCCTAGCATGCACAAAGACCCGGGTTCGATTCCTTGGTACCACATAGATACAAAAAAGCCAGAAGTGGTGCTGAGGCTCAAGTGGTAGAGCTCTAGCCTTGAGAAAAACCCAAGGACAGCGCTCAGGCCCTGAGCTCAAGCCCAGGACTGGCAAAAAAAAAAAAAAAAAAAAAATAGTGTCCTTATTTAGACCCCACGGTTTGGGGGTCTCCTCCTCGGTATGCTGGGCCTTGACTGCTCTCTCCTGACCGCCGTCCCTGTGGGCCCGTGCCCTGACGCTGAGCTGGTAGATTCATGAGCACGTCCTTGTTTGTGGTCTGTCTCAGCTGGAGGAGGAGTTGAAGGCCCAGATTGAAGCGTGGGAGCAGGCACACTCGCAGTCATTCGTGGTGAATGGGAAGAACTTCCTGGCCTACGTGGCAGAGCAGTGGGAGGCCCACCAGCTGGAGAAAGAGCGAGCCAAGCAGGAGCGGGTGAGTGTGGGGAAGGGAGCGGTGCCGGGGAGGGATCTGGACGGCTGAGGATTCATGGCTGCTGCTGACTTTCACACAGCAACTGAAGAATAAGAAGCAGACAGAAACGGAGATGCTCTACGGCAGTGCCCCCCGCACACCCAAGCGTCGCGGACTCACTCCCAACACGCCCGGCAAAGTGCGCAAGGTGTGAGTCCCTGTGTCCCGTCCGTTCTTGCCCCCCCCCCCCGGAGGGGGGCTCCTGGCCTCGCTCAGCCCACTTTCACACCAAGGAGGGGCTTCCAGCGCCAGTTCTCTGGGGAGCCCTTCTTCCTCCTAAGCAGGAATGCTTCTAGCCCTGGAGAGGATGTCTCTTGTTAGCTGTTACCAACTTGCCGATGCATTTCACTTGAAAAGAACCCAAAATATAAAGATGGTTGGGGCTGGGTGTGACTGACCGGGTAGGTGCTGCCTGCCTCAGGCGCCGCCTTATCCTGGGGTCTAGAACAGCACTTGGGGTGCTGGAGCCCTGACTCAATAGCGAGGTCCTCCTGTGGACGCCAGTCTGCAGCTGAGCTTCCATGCGCCCAGACCCACTCAGTTCTCAGACCTATGTCTTTGCTTCTCCTCAGCTGAACACTACCACCATGTCCAATGCTACAGCTAATAGCAGCCTTCGGCCTGTCTTTGGGGGTACGATGTACCGCTCCCCAATGTCTCGACTTCCTCCCTCTGGCAGCAAGGTTAGTATATGAGACAAGCAGAGCCCCTGCTTACTCAGTCTGATTTCGGGATCTCTGGTCTGAGGGAGGCTGGTTCCCATGTCCCACAGCCTTCACTGCAGCCACACACTCAAGCAGGGCAGCGTGGCCCGGCCTCAGGGTGTGGACAACATAACACACATCTGTCACGGACCTAGGGGTCTACATGTTCAGCACAAGGTGATGTGGGGTGATTTTCCCTTTCTATACAGCCAGTCCTTTCTTCTACCTGTTCCGGAAAAAAAACACCCCGTGCTGGCAGGCGCGGGGCCAACAAGGAGAACGTGGAGCTCAACGGCAGCTTCCTGAGCGGTGGGTACCCCGGCTCGGCCCCCCTGCAGCGCAACTTCAGCGTTAATTCTGTTGCCAGCACCTATTCTGAGTTTGCGGTAATTCACTTTTCTAAACTCTACCAGTCTCTGGGAGCACACAGCTGGGGCACCATGTGCACCTTTCCAAGGACCCCCAGGCTGTGTAGGCGGGACCAGGCAGACCCATCCCTTCCTGCCTTGACATGGTGAGGAGATGAGGGCTGTAGGATAAAGTGCACGGTAGGCCACAGATCGCTGCCTGCTGCTGTCCTCCCGTTTTTAGAAGGAGCCAGCCCCCTCTGACAGCTCTGCTGTTGGGCTTCAGGTCTGTATAGCAATCCCCGCATGTCCCATGTCCCTCATTTCTAAACTGAGCGGTCATCTGCCTTACTCCCATCCCGGCCCCAGCACACTAACCACAGCAGCTCTTCCACGAGGAAGTGACGGTCCTTCACCGCTGGCTGCCATGGTGCCCATCAGCAAGAAAACTTGCCTTGCATTCCTGTCAGGCAATGTAGTAATAATATGGTTTAAGACTTCATTTCACAAAGCCTTGAGCCTCCCAGTTGTGATTATCAAAGACCTAGAATCAGCGTGCTGACAACAGAAGCCCCGTCCCCAGGCAGGGAAGGCCCCAGCTGTGTGCTGCGTATTCCCTGGAGTCCCCGCCTGCTCCACACCCTCACCTCTGGCTCAGTCTGGGCGAGCTACTCTCCTTCTCCCTTGCCGCCAGGGTGGAGCACTGGCACGTGCACTTGAGTGGAAGGAGCCACAGCACAGGGAGGGTAGGCGCTGGAAGGAAGGCCCAGCCAGAGCCCTCTTGCTGCCTCTCTGGGGAGTCCTGGCCTCACCTGCTCTACCCTATCATTCTCAGTGTCCTTCCTGGTTTCCTCTGGACCCTGGGCTCCAGTAGGAACTCAAAGCACCCCCAGGTCTCAAAGGCCTCAGCCCCAGAGATGGGTAGATGAATACTGTCTGTCTACTGGCAAGGGCTCCCAGTGAAGCTTTGAAGAGGTTTTCTGATGGCGAGTTTACAGGCCTGCCCTGGCAGTGGCAAACAATTGGAGCATGCGTGCTGAGCAGAACGTGAGGGGTCTTGCCTCCTAACCTGGCCTGTGCCCGGGGCTCCCCCTACACCTGAAAGGGAGGGGAGCTATGGGTGGCTGAGGGACAGTGCTGCTGCTGACCTCGCTTACTTTTCAACAGCGGGAGCTCTCAAAGGCCTCCAAATCTGATGCTACTTCTCGAATCCTCAACTCAACCAATATCCAGTCCTGAGAAGCGCTGACCAGATAGCTGGCTCTGGATTCCCAGTTCCTGGACTGGTGACGGTCGTGTGAAACTGGACAGGTTTGAAGGACGTGAATGAGTGGCTCACAGACTGGGTCTTCACTCAAGAATCCCGTAAAACTCGGTTTATGTCAGAAGTACAAATTTAGATCTGGGATTTGATTTCTGTCCTACACATGATTCTACTTACTGGAGCGTGATCAAGAGCTCATGTTACATGTTGTAGAATGGGAAGTAATTCTGGTTGGCTTGTCTTAATTAGCAACTACCACGCTTGTTGTATAGCTAGCAGCTTATTTGACTAATTCTGTAGCTACTGGTAGCCTTGCTGTCACTGCACAGACAGCGCCTCAGTCTGAGCAGGGAAGGCCATATTCATGCACAGTTGTTAGAGGGCACCCTTTGCACAGCAGGTCCACCAGGGTGGACTCCTCCAGAGCACTACTATTTATTCCTGCCCTGCCTGCACTACTGCGTCAGCACACCACGTTTCCCGAAGGCTGATCATCTCGCCAGGTGTGTGATCCTGTTTTAATAGGTATATATGCATGTATTATATATATATATATACATACATGTGTTTTAAATTAAATTGTGTAATTACCTTTCAAAAAGTACATTGTGGTGGTGTCACTTTTTCCTCAAATCAGTGGCCTGTGGGCTAAAAAGAACAAACAACTGAAGTATGATTTACTATTTTTGGGGGGGGGGGGGAAGGAGACAGTACTAGAGCTTGGGCTCAGGGCCTGAGCACTGTCCTTCATGCATACTAGGCAAGCACTCTACAAGTATGATTGTTATATGCCCATAATTTTCCTTAAAAGAATCAGGTTGGGGCTGGGAGCATAGCCTAGTGGTAGAGTGTTCACTGGAAGTGGTACTGAGGCTCAAGTGGCAGAGCTCTACCCTTGAGAAAGCCCAAGGACAGTGCTCAGGCTCAAGCCCCAGGACTGGCAAAAACAAAAGGGTCAGGGTGGTGGCACACACTTGTAAGGCCAGTGCTACAGTCTGAAGAAGCACTCTGACCTTGAGACCATCCAGACAATGCATGAGGGCTCTATCATAACTTGAGCAACAGCACCACTCCTGGCTTTTTTCTATGTATGTGGGACTGAGGACTCAAACCTACCGGGTCTTCAGGCATGCTAGGCAAGCACTCTATCACTAAGCCAAACTCCTGGCCAGACAAAAGGAGTTTTGCAACTCAGAAGCCTGAGATCTGAGGAAAGTGTTTCAAAGCCAACCCAGAAGAAAGGTCTGTTGGCTTCCAATAAACTTCAGAAAGACAATCTGAAAAGGCACAACTCCCACCAGGCATGGTGGTACACCCTATGCTCTGCACTTGGGAAACTGAGGCAAGACCCCCCCCCCCAGCCTCCCTAGACTGTCTCAAGCTAAAGCAACTCCCATAGTCAATCAACCTCAGCCTCTCGGGATATGGATGACTTCAGCTCGCCCGCTGACGTTCTCTCCGCCTCCAGGACTAGGCTGAACATTTCAGACCCCAGGCAGAGAACAGGCTTCTCAGTGCTAGGTGGGGTAACATTCTGCAACCACACTTTCTACCAAACACCAACAATACGTAACTCCAGGCCACAGTGGCAGGCAGTCGTACAACACTGAGAAGCATACAGTTGGGTTCAGTGGTAAAACACCTGCCAAGCCAGCAGGGCCCCGGGTTCAAACGCAACACTGCCAGAATAACAAAGTGGTACATGACTGCTTCCATTGAGCTGGTACTCAAAACCTTACTAAAAGTAGGATGGCTACATTCTGAATGAATCTAGCCCAACACATCTAAGGCGGGTGCAGACGGCTCATGCCTGTAATTGACCCCTCTGGAGGCTGCACACCACCAGCTTGCAGGGGTGAGCCCCTCCCCCCCACCCCCCAGCCAGTGTGGAGCCGGCCCAGGAAGACTTCATGGGTCTGGCAGCTCTGGCTGAAGGGTGTTGGGTGCCTTTCCACAGGTGAGTGAAAGAATACACACAGGGCTGGAAATGTGGCGCAGTGGTCAGTGCCTGGCTGGCAGGCATGGCGTTCTCTCAATTCCTTAGAACCACATACACTGGAAGTGGCGCTGGGGCTCAAGTGGTAGTGTGCCAGGCCCGGATTGTTTAAGCAGCAGCAACACACCTGCACTGGAATGTCAGTTCTCTCCACTTTCCACCGCGTACACGTAAGTGTTCCAGGGCCCACAGGTGACTGCCTTCACGAGGAGCCGAGTATCTGCAAAGAACTTCACAGGCTGCGGCTGGTCCAAGCTGGCGAGGTCCTCATGGCCAAGCTGCCCGTATTTACCTGCAGTGGAAGGAGCCCTGCTGCCTCCTCCTTGCCCTGACTCCCCTGGGCCTGCTGGTCCAGCCATGCAGCCTAAAGAGCCAGCTCTGCCCATCCTGGGACACGCGCCAAGCCTGTTTCCACCCCAAGGTCATTGGCCTGCTGAGTCTGCGTGCCTCTGTCCCCGCTCCACCCCCCTTAAGGACACAGTAGGGGTTTTCACTTACCCCAGCCCCAAGTGTAGAGTCCCCCAGCTCCTGTAACCAGAGAGAGTGGCACTTGCTTCTGCACCAGGACCCTGCCTTGCCCAGCTGCACCAGGTGCCTGGCCGGAAGCACTGAATGGAGCTGTGTGATTCATGTGTGTGTGTGAATGTGTCGGACAGCCGAGAACGACTGCTTTTCTGTGCTAGCTGGTGGGATCACAGGTGCCAGCATGAGTAGCTTTTTCAATAAATGAAGCAGCTGCTCAGTCAGCACAAGAGTGGCAGTCCACTTTCAAGGCAATCATAACGCTACATGCCCACGGCACTCCCGAGGCGGGAGCGAGGCTGAGATCACCCCAGCCAGGGCTACAGAGCAAGCGCTGGATCTGCACACCAGGGTGCTGCCCGCTGGGAAGGAAGTTCTCCAGCCTGCCTCTGGCCAGCAGGTGCTACACTGGAAATGTGGCTCACGGTGTCAAAGTCAGCCACGTGTGGTAATGCAGACTGAGAAGGTTCTCGAAAGAGGAAGGAAGGGATGAAGGCGGGGAAGGCGTCAAGAACTCAGCGCATGCCTAGTAAATTAGGAAGAATGGCAGGACGGGGAGGGATGTTCAAAAGGGTGACGAAAAGACGCGCTGCATTTGTAAAACTCTTTGGATTTTTTTTTTTTGGTCTGTCATGAGGCTTGAACTTAGCCTGAGCGCTGTCCCTAAGTTTGTCTGCTCATGGCTAGCACCCTGCCACACTGAGCCACAGCTCCACTTCCAGGTTTTACTGGTGGTTAACTGGAGATGAGAATCTCAGACTTTCTTGTCTATGCTGACTTCTTTGGAATTGTGATCCTCAGATCTCGGCCGCCTGAGCAGCTAGGATTGCAGGCTTGGGCCACCAGCACCTGGCTATAAACTGCTGTGTTCAATAGTAGCTCCACTTAAAAAGAATGTAAAACTAGAAAGCAGAATGCGTGAGGTCCCGAGTGCAAACCCCAATACTGGCCTGCACCCATTCACACAGGCCCAGGCCCATAGGTTTTTCTGGGTACACAAATCACTTGCCTAGCATACAGAGGCCTTCGTTCAATCTCCAGCCACAAGAAAAGTGCTGGGGAAGGCTACCCTAGGCAACGTAGCGAAATGATTTCACAAAAATAAAACAGAACGAAGCGAGGATGCCGTTGAAATGGTCCACACCCGTCTCCGCAGCCTTCCATGGCTCCCTCCCGAGCCCCACTCACGTGTCACCACCGCTGTGTGCCGGGACCCGCAGCTGGCCTTGACAGCCTCCGAGCCCAGGGGAAGATCCAGTAAGGCTGGGAAGGGCTGCACAGTGATGAAGGCCTCGGGGCTGGCTCTTCCCTTTGAGTTGGCGTCATCTCCTCGTCCTAAGGTTTGGTAAGACTGCAGCCATGCCTGGCACCAAGCGCCCACCCCTCTCCACAGCACGGAACTCCTAGCACTCCGCTGGAATGGGTGGCAGATGGGCAGCTGTGCAGGCCCAAGCAGCAGTCCGTCGAGGGGAGTCAGTGTGGGAATGCCTCCCACTTCCTACGCACTGGCCAGCTCACAGCCAGCAGAGAAGGGCTGCACTGCCCCGTGTCAGGCAACTCACCTTCCTCGGAGACCGTCTTCTCTGCCAGGCTCCTGGTGGGCAGGGCCAGCTGCCCAGACTCATTCCAGCCCCAGATGTAAACATCCCCAGCCTCTGCAAGAGGAAGAAGCCGCCAGCCTTCAGGGCCATGCTTAGCCACGCCCCCAGCTTCCATCTCCACCTAGGCTCCCTTCTAGGCAGCCAGGAGAGGCTCAAGAGTCCATGGCAGCCTGCTTGTGGCTGGGACTCCAGGCGGGTGTCCTGGTGCCTCTACTTCCTTTATATTGCACTCTGCTGGACCACCATTTTCTTTTCCTTTTTATTGTCAGTCGAAGGGCTTGAACTCGGCCTGGGCGCTGTCCCTGAGCTCTTCAGCTCAAAGCTAGGACTCTACCACTTGAACCACAGCACCAATTTCAGTTTTCTGGTGCCCAGGTTGGCTTTGAACCACGATCCTCAGATCTCAGCCTTCTGAGGAGCGAGAGTGACAAGGGTGATCCACCAGCACCCAGCTTGCACTTGTTTCCTTTGCCTGCTGTAGACTTCTTCCCACACCCACCCGAGCCTCCCTGCCCACAGGCCCTGGTCCTGTCCAAGCCTCTGCCTGCGGCTCCGACCTCCTCACTTCCCAGCACTGTGCTCACTGCTCAGTGCTCCCTCCGTGATGGTCTGTTAGGCATTTGTTTCCTGTGCCCAGGCTCCTGCATTCAGAGGACAGGGGCTTTGCCACTGAGGCCCACTCTAAACCTGTGGGCACTTTTTTTTGTTTTGGTCGTGGGGCTTGACATCTAGACCTGGGCGCTGTCTCTGAGCTCTTCAGCTCAAGGCTACGACCCTACCCGACTACCCCTGAGCTACAGCACCACTTCTGGTTTTCTGGTAGTTAACTGAAGATAAGAGGCTCATGGACTTTAATGACCGGGCTGGCTTTGAACCACCATCCTCAAATCTCAACCTCCTGAGTAGTTAGATGATAGGCATGAGCCACTGTGCCCAGCCTGCAAGCACTTTTGTTCCTCCTCTCACAGAGCCTAGACTCGCCCAGCCTTCTAAGTGTGCAGGGGGGTGGATCGCAAGCGTGTCAAGCACACTTCACCTAGTTAGCACAGCAGCCCCAGGGGAGGTTAGTGGCAAGGTCCCCATTACAAACACCCCACTGAGGCACAGAGAGGGACCAGGCCGGGCTCTGGGGTGCAGCTTGAAATGAGGGCACATTGGCAGACACCTGACACTTCCAGCTAACAGCAGCCCTTCCTGAACCTCATAGGAAAGCTTCCCATCCAACCGCTTCCAGCCCTCCAGGCCAGGGAGTCAAACCTGGCTCCCAGCCTAATCCGTGGCTTGACCAGTCTGGGCTTCCAGAGTAGGAGCAGGCAGCAACTGGTGGCCGGCCATGACCGTGGGGTCAGTGCCACCCCCAGCTTAGGGCCACACAGCTCCGGCCTTCGTCCACACCTGGCTGCTGAACCATGGTGGGGGGCAGAGGAGCAGGCGCCAAGCCACCCACGTAAGGCCAGTGTCGCCTGCCTCGACGTGGTCACTCACCACTCAGACACAGCGAGTGCCAGCCACCGGCCGCCACCTCCACCATGGCCACGCCGTGCAGGGCCTCCAGAAGCCGAGGCTGCGGCTCCGCCTCCAGTGTCCCGTGACCCAGCTGTCCGTGCCTGAGCCGAGAGCCCAGCATGAGCCTGGGCTCCTGGAGGAACCCTCCTCTTGTGGGGGCGCGTGCGCACGCGCGCGCAGGGCTCACCTGCCTCCGCCCCAGGAGAACACCTGGCCGGCCGCGCCCAGCAGCAGGGCGTGCTCGGCCCCCAGCCGCAGCTGGCGAGCGCGCAGCTCGGGGGCCAGCGGCTGGCGGAAGGGCGGCTGCGGGCTCACGTAGGCGTGGGCGCCTGGCAGCAGGGGCAGGGCGCCCGCCCCCTCGCCGCCCGCCCCCTGGGCCTCGGGCGCCAGGCTCTGAGCCCACAGCGGTTCCCCGCACAGCGCCGACTGGGGCGCCCAGGCCTGCAGCTCGGGCCCGCGGCCAGGCCGGGCCCGCAGCACCACGAGCAGCCGCTCCGAGGCCCACGCGTCCCGGCAGCCGTCCGCGGCGCCGCTCACCGAGCCGGACAGCCGCAGGCCTCCGTCACCTGCGCGGGGAACAGCGTGGCGTTGGGGAGGGGTGGGCCGGTCCCGGGGTGCCCGGGGCTGGGGGGCCGAGGGTCGGGGCGCTCACGGGTCACGCAGGCCGTGTAGCTCCAGCTCGCGCTCACGTGGCGCAGGTCGGCGCCCGCCGGCAGCGGCTCGGGGCGGGGGACGCCCTTGGTCCGGCTCCCCGAGCCCGGCACCTGCCCGAAGCCGCAGAAACCGAAGCCAAACCAGGTCCCTGGCCGCTCCTCGGCCATGTCCGAGCCGGCGGCGTCCTGGCCGCGCGGGCCGCGGCTGCGACGGGGCTTCCGCGGGGTCTTGCAGAAGGCCGCCGGCTCCGCCTGCCTCGCCTGCAGAACAGGGGCGGAGGCCGGGCACGTCGACGGAAAAGCCCGGGGGAGGCCGCCGCAGCGCGGAGCAGCGGAGCCGGGCGCGGGGAGCTCGCGGCCCTCCCTGGCGGAGCCGCCCCGACTCCCCTCCAAAGGCAGCAGCAAAGGCGGAGCCGGGGCGGCGCGCCCGCCCCAGGGTGCGAGACGCCACGGCCCGGCCGCGACCGCCTCCTCCCGGCGCCGGCGTCGGGGCACCGCCGCCCGCCTGCCCGCCCGCCCGCCCGGGGCCGGCGGCCGCAGCTCGCCGCGCCCCTGTGCGCGTGCCCGCGCCTCGGAGGTCGGTCAGACCCGGGGGCTGCGAGGGCCGTGACTCGGCGTCCCCGCCGCCCTCCCGGGGCAGCCCGGGCCCGCTCACCTTCCCGCCGCTGCCTTTTTCCAGCCCAAGCTCCAGCTTCTGCGCCGGTGAGGACCGCCGTGAAGCGGGCGGAAACCTCGGGAGGACAAGCGGCCCGCGACGCCCGCAGGCCTGCCGTCCACTTCCGGCTGGGAAGCGGAAGCTGAGCGCTGCGCACGCGCGCACTGGCCACCAATCAGGGAGCGGCCGAATCAGGACGCCTCAGCGGATTGGCCTGGGCGCTGCCGTTCACATCTACCGAGCCAATGAGCGTCGGGCTCCACCGGCGCCGCCCGCCCCGGCGGCTGCTCTCTCAGCCGAGGGTGTGCAGCGGGGTTTCCCCCGGGGCAGGGAGGCCCCGACCTAGACGGCCCCTTCCAGACCCCGAGCATGGCCCGGCGGGGGCATGGAACACTTAAAGGACGAAAGGAAGCCGTGCCTCTGAGCGCCGGGGGCTCGGGCCTGCCGTCCTAGCAGGGTCTGCGATGTGCGGATCTTGGTCGGAGCCCGTAAGCAATTCCCGCAGTGACCACCAGAGCACCGCGAGGCTTCCAGGGCTCCGGCTGGAGCCGAAGGCTGGGACAGCCCAGTTAAGAGTATTAAAGCCCCGTGCTGGGGCTCGAGCCCGTCATCCCAGCTGTGAGGGCCTTGAAGCCGGGTCACACGGGAGAGCATGCTAGGCTTTTTTTCTTTGCCAGGCCTGGGGCTCGAACTCAGGGTCTGGGTGCCTGGGTGCCGTCCTGGAGCGCTAGCGCTCCATCACGTGAGCCAGTGTCACTACTGGCTTCTGCTCCTGTGAACTGAGGAATTGAATCCTGGGCCTCCTGCATGCTAGTTGGGCACTACCACCGAGCACATTCCCAGCCGTGCTAGCTCCAGTTAACCACCAAAAACTGGAAAGGGAGCTGTATGTAGCTCAGGCAGTAGAACACCACCCTTAATTCAAAATAAAGAACAGCTCATGGAGGCGAGCTTACCACCTCAGCAGCCCTCCTTGCACAGGACAGCGCACACGCGTTTTCACCCCACACACTTTATTACTGGGTGCCCACACTGCTAGGCTGGTGCTGTGCCTTTACTGGTGCCAGAACCCACGGGCTGAGGCGGGATGGCCTCTGCATCCCAAGGCTCTACAGTCGCATGCCAATCACGTCTCTGAGTAAGGCTGGAGGCAGTGCTGGCAGGGCAGGGTCCTGTGACTGAGTGTGGTCCCTAACTCAAGGAGCGTGTGAAAGTGCGCTGGGCAGAACAGGCACGCAGCCAGCGCCGCAGACCCATCAGGCGAAGGCGCTCTGCCCTTCTCAGTGCTGTAGCAGCGGCGTGCAGAGCCTCGGCCCGGGCCCTCACTCCCCACCACGGTTAGGCTGGATGAGCCCGTACTCCACAGCCTTGCCCAGAGAGGCTGCAGCAGCCCTGGGAACAGGGCCGCTCTGGCCCTTGGCCAGCACAGACAGGATCTCCAGCACCTCGCTCTCCATCAGAGTGCCAGCGATCTCCCTAGAGGCCTCCACCAGGTTCAGCACCACCACGGCCCCCCGGTGCTGCAGCTCCGGGTTGGGGCTCAGAAGCAGGGCCTGCAGGATCTCCAGCCAGTGCGTGGTCTGCAGGAAAGGGCAAGTGTGACCATGGCCCAGCAGGGCGCCCCCCTCCCCCGGCCCTGCGCCCCCACGAGGAGTGGTACTGACCACTTGTGGGATGCGGCTGCAGAGCGCCGGCCGCAGGGAGGTGAGCATGGCCAGGCCACCCGCCGCCGCCCGGCGCAGCAGCTCGTCCTCCTCCCCGCTGTACAGCACCAGCAGCTTCAGGCGGTCGTTGCCCTCCGCTTCAAAGAGGTCCTGCACCTGTGGCCAGGGCGGGAGGGGACCCAGTGGTCAGGGCACGGGGCCCCTGCGCACCTCCCTGCCAGGACCCCGGTCCGAGCCGCACCTCCTTGCTCATGGCCAGGTTGCACATGCACTCCGTGGCGGCCCGCCGGATCATCTCGTGCTCCTCGAACATGTAGCCCTCGATCATGGGCCCGGCCTTCTCCTTCAGGATCTTCTGCCTGCAGGACGAGGGCAGGGGCGGCGCGGTCGGGCCTCCACGCCCAGATGTGCGGACACCTCCCCATGCCACGGCAGCCTGAGCCTTGACCACCCCCAGCCAGTCCAGGCCCTGCGCCCCAGGACTCACCGGAGCCTCTCACTGATCCCAGCCAGGTTCGTGAGAGCCATGAGGGCCTCAAAGTTCTGCAGTCCTGAGCAGCTGAGGTGCAGCAGAGAAACCAGGGGCCGGACCACCTCGTAGATCTGTGACACACACACACACACACACATCCATCCCCTGGGGCGCCCCTCCCTCCCCGGGGCTCAGCAAAGCTGCCGCCTCCTCTTAGGCCCGGGGACGCCGCAGGAGGGTGGACGTGGCGGGAGCCTTACTCGCTCACCGGGGAAGGTCATCTCAGGGTTGGAGGTGATGGTGAGCTTGGCCAGCGCCTGGGCCGCCTTTGTCTGCCCGACATCAGTGCCCTCCAGGGCCAGTGGGAGCAGTGCCTGCAGGAGCGATCACAGGGAACACGCCTGGAACCCTCCCTCGCTCCTTCCCTCCTCCGTCTGCGGGCAGCATGCTGCCGACTGGGCCATGTTCTAGGGCGGAAGGTCAGGGCACCGGCCTACCTTGCCGCCGCCCTGGGCCACCACAGTGCCTCGGTCCTCTGCCTCCTCCACTAAAGCCAGGAAGACCCTTTGGGGAAAGGGGGTGTGGGTGGTGGGTCTCCCACTGGCAGGCCGACACCCTGTCCAAGGGGCCAAGTGGGTCCCTACACAGAGACCCACCTGGAGAGCAGCTCCCTGCAGGAGCCCGTGAGCACAGGGCTCTCCGTCTTCACCATGCACGTCATGGCCGCCGCCACGCCTGCTGCCAGCAGCTTCTTCACTCGAGCACGGACGAAGCTGGGCTTGTCCTGGGGAGGGAGGGAGGCAGCTCAGAGGGGCTGGGCGGACAGGATGGGAAGGGGGCCCCGGCAGGGGGAAGGACAGGGCACACCTTGCAGCAGGTGCTGGGAGCTGCAGCAAGGACCTCCGGCCCAGGGCTGCATACCTTGGGGTGCTGCTCAGGCAGGGGCTGCTTGGCATACTTGGCCAGCTCCACCATCTTGGGGTCCGGCTCCTCGTAGTCGTAGCTGTTGGTGCAGTTGACGAGCGCCGAGGCCACGGCAAAGAGCACAGACCTCTCCTCTGACTGCCGGGAGTAGAGCGGACCCTGAGCCGACAGACCCACCGGTGCCCAGGCCCGGGCTGCACCCACCGCCCACTGCCCTGGGCACCAAGGGAGACCTGAGACCCCACCCCACAGACGCCCCTTGGGCCCATGCCACGCAGGCAGCCACTGCCTCCCACAGTCACCACCACAGGCCAGCATCTGGCGGGGACCCTGGGGACCACAGGCCACCTTGCTGAGCTGGAACAGTGCCTTCAGAGCCTCCTCGTCCTCCACTAACTCTTCCTTCACATCGGCGTCGAAGGTGAGGTAAGCCAGGCCCTCTGCTGCCCAGCGCCGCGTGCCCGCGTCCATCTGGTCATTGCAGAGCCATCTGCGCATACAGAGCAGAGGACCGCAGTGAGAAGGGGGTGGGGGCAGAAACAAGGCGGAGGGCCAGGACTGGGTGTCTTAGGGCCTGCAGAACAGCGCCCCCCAGAGGACACACTCACTTCCGACACTGCTTGGCCAGTTTGAGAGTAGATCCTTCGGCAAACTGCTTCATGCTGAAGTCGGTCCCGCCGGCCGAGCCGAGCTTACACAGCCCCTGCGGGAAGAGGACAAGGCCAGGGGACCTGGCTGCTGGGACCCGGTCAGGAGCAGGCTCCCCACACCTGGCTGGAGGTGGTGCACACGGCACGGCCCCCCTGGCCTCCATCTCCCTTCCCCACAGGCCGCCTCCTGGCGCACCAGTGCCTGGCCCTCTGCAGGATCCCAGGTGTGCTCGGGAAAAGACAGGACGTGGGTCCTGGACTAAGGCCTCGGGGGACGTGCACGACAGCACTAATGACCACTCCACACACGCCCGAGCAGCGCCTGGAGACCCGGTGTGAGCCGGCATGCGCCCTGGGTGAGGGGAAGAGCCACGAGGGGTCCCAGCAGTCCCCGCCCCACCCCTCCTCACCACCAGGGCCCGGATGCGGATGCTGTCCCGCTCACTGCGCTTGTACAGGTCCTTCAGCAGTGAGACCCCATTGGCTGTGATGAACGAGGCCCGCTTGGCCTTGCCGGCCGCATGGATCAGAGCCTCCACCGCCACCAGCTGCTCATCCTCCCGCTCTGAGGCGCAGAGCGCGATCACGCTCTCCATGACGCCACTCAGCTCCAGGGCCCTGTTGCCAGCATCGCATGGGCCCTGCAGCAGGCATGACACGGTCTGGATGGCCCGCAGCTTCCCGGCCAGCCCTTGGCCCTCGAACCAGCTCCTAGGAGCACAAGGTGACAGCTGTCATGCCGAGGCCCCTCCCCACCCCACCCCTGCCCGCTTGGACAAGGCAAAGGCACTGCCCCAGAACCCCAGTGCCCGCGGCTCTGGATCTACCCCCACCAAGCTCCCCGCAGCACCTCTGAGACATCGCGCCCGTGCTATGAGAGCATCCTGTCCTGTGGGGCAAGGACCCAGCTCTGGCTTGGCATTGGCTGTGCTGTCCCGGACACAGCGGTGGGCACAGTAAGCACTTGGCACGTGAGTGTCGTAAAAACGAGAATCAAGGGCTGGGAGTTTGGCCTAGTGGTGGAGGGCCTGCCCAGCGTGCACGAAGACCGGGGTTCAAGTCCTCGGCACCACATACATGGAAAAAAGCCGGAAGTGGTGCTGAGGCTCAAGTGGTAGAGCTCTAGCCTTGAGAAAGTCCAAGGACAGTGCTCAGGCTCTGAGCTCAAGCCCAGGACTGGCAAAAGAAAAAAAAAAAAAAGGAGAATCAACTGCTGCAACACTCCCTGGTGAGTGAATCACTGCTGAAGAAGTGCCAGCAGCTTGGGAGGCTGAAGCAGAGGGTAGACTGAGCCCACGAGTTCAAGGCCAGCCTGGACAACCCGAGTGAGACCTTGTCTTGAGAAAAATACAAAACATGGGCCTTCCTAAAGCCACTTGGCCCCAAGCCTGCCACAGATGCTGCCGGGGACGGGGACGGGGACGGGACTGAGGAGGACAGCTGTACCGGATGTAGTTCTCGCAGAGCCGGTGGAAATTCTCCCGCTCTGCATCACACTTGAGGTCATCGAAGAGCTTGCTGAGGAGGATGGAGGCGCTCGTGCGACTGTTCCCTGTCATGGAGGGCTCCCCAGAGGGGTCCTGCACAGAACCCCCCACCTCCAAAATCTTCTTCAGGCCTGGAGAAACAAGGACATTAGTGGTGACCCTGAAAAGCTCAAGGAAGAGACTTCGGGAAGACAGGTGAGGCAGTGCAAAGGAGGAAGCTGCTGAGACGCCCTGAGGAAGGCGGCGAGGGCAGGGCGGGGGTGTAGCCTGGAGTAGGGTGCTTGTCTAGCACGCGTGGAGTCCTGGGTTGGATTCCTCCGTACCACACCCACGCCGGGCAGCTAGATGGCTACACGGCTACGGTTCTCCTTCACACTGCCAGGGAGCAGCCGGCCCGGCGTGCACCAAGCCTATGTGAGCCCCGTCACCTACCCTGGTCAATGACCCAGAGTGTGAGGCTGTTGTTGGGGTCCTTGGGAGACTTGCGGGGCACGGCTTTAATCAGGAGAGCCAGCGCGTTGTCCCGGCCTGAGCCCGAGACCCCCGGTTCGGTCAGCAGCTCCAGGAGGCTTTTGATAAGGACCTTCAGCTCCCGGTCGGGATCTGCAATGACAGCGCTCACGGTCAGCGCTAGACGCCTCGGCCGTGGCCTCAGCACAAAACACAGGACCGTGGCAGGCTCCATCCCGTCCACGCTGAATGCCCCTCGCAGCCAGACAGGTGGAGCTGAGCTGGCTGCTGGGCTCTGCCTGCCCATCCTCTGGAGGAGAGCCAGGCGCAGTGGCGCAGACCTGGGCCCACCCAGGCCCAGGGGGGGAGATGAGGCGCTGGGCAGCGGGAGCCGCGTTCAGGACCAGCTTGGGAGAGACCCGGAGAGCAGGTCAGCCGTCTCACTCACCCACGATGATGGCGCCCTCCTTGCCTCGGAAGCCTTTCTTGACGCCCTCCTTGAGTGCCTCAAACATAACCTGCAGCAGGTGGCAGGCGGCCAGGGACACGGCCTGGTTCTCCACGCCCAGGATGGAGACCACACGCCGGGTCCCCAGCACACTCAGCGTTGCCACGGTCTACGGTGTGAGAGGTGGAGAAGCCCAGTTGGGGTGGGGCTTGGGGTGCCCTCACCAGGAGCTAGGGGTGTGGCCAGGGGCAGAAGCTGCTCAGGTAGAAGGACCAGTTCCCAGTGGATGACTGACGCCTGACCCGGGGTCAGACCACGCTCAAGTCCTTCCTGGCCACCGCCCTCCTTGCCTCCCGCCAGAGAAAGCAGGGGCACTACAGCCCTGGCTTAGCTGCTTGGGCTTAGGCCTGTCCAGAGGGACAGAACTACACTAGGCCACCTGCCTACCCACTCCTCCCAGTGTCTCCCCGAGCGGGACCAGTACACAGGGGTGTGGACCCCGGCAGTCCACGTGGCTCTACTCAGCCGGGCGGGACTGAGGAGACCGGGGAAGACACAGAACTCAGTCTCACCTCTCAGCCCTAATCTCACTTAGAGACCCCACAGTTCCTGACATAGAAATGTCTAAAAGCAAGGGAAGAGTTCAGCATGGCAACACATGCCACAAGTTCAAGGCCAGCCAGAGCTCTATGTGACCCACATCTCCCTATCAATTAAACAAGCAAACAAATGAACACAGGGTCAAGTTCTGTCCCCTGTCCCTTGTCCCCTGGCTCAGGCCAGCTCAGACAAGTGCTTGGACTTGGCGTCACTCTGCTGGCCTAATGTACTGTCCCACCCGCCGCAGTCTCAGCAGTCTCCAAGGTGAAGAGATAGTGGGTGGTGTCACCCACCATAGGACTCCCGTGAGGACCCCTCCCCAGTGTCACTTTCTGGGCAGCATGTGTCCCCTGCTCCTGTCTTCTGCTCTAACTTCTTTTTGGAATGAGGAGTGGAGGGACAGAGGATGGACAGATGCACAAATGGACTGAACCCGCCTACCCGCGATTGGTGCTCAGAACAAATGCCCACGAGCGTGCGCAGGGCCGCCAGCATGAGGTCGGGCTCCCCGGTGTCCAGAAGGCGCTGCAGGAGCTGGACCCCATTGTTGCGGAAGATCTTCTCGGCTCCTGCGTCCTCCCGAGCCAGCACCACCAGGTTCTGAGAGGCCTGTGGGGGAGCCGTGCTGTGGCGCTGCCCCCGACCCCCACGGGGCAGGATGAGGGCGACACTCTGCACCCGACCTTGCTGTCGGACCGGCAGGACCCAAAGTGCCAGGGCAATGTCATGGTCACCTGGTAGTCCTGGCACCAGGCTGGCTCCCTTTCCGTGGTCCACACCAAGACCAGCGCCCTGCAGCAGACGTGGCCAGCAGGGCGAGGCTAGCGCTGGAGAGCAGCGTGCAGCTCTGGGCCCCAGCTCAGTCCCCACCAGCGCATGCCCTGGCCTGTACCTTCTGCTTCTTCTCAGTGCCTTTCTCTTCTGGGTCCAGCAGAATCTGGAACATCTGTTCCACCTTGGCGTCGGTGGAGGACATGTACCGCACCTAGGACAAACGGACAAGGTGAGATGTCACCCATCAACGGAGACGCCACGCCTCCTCTCGGCTCCCTGACTCCTGACTTGTGAGGAGGTCTGAGCCACATGGGCAGGAAGAGACTTGCCAGGTGGCGCCTCCCAAACTTCCCAGAGCTGTTTTCCTCCTGAGTTACTTCCTGCTTGGGCCAGGACTAACGCTAAAGGTAATGTCCATTTTCTTCTTGCTCAATACTATGGTTTGAATCCAGGGCCTCTCGCTTGGCTTGCACTCTGATGCCTGAGCTATGCCTCCAGCCCGGGTTTTTGCTGGTTATTGTGGCTTTTCACGCCAGCAATGCTAGCTCCGTGGGTGTGTGAACCCACTCCACGCTATCATCTTAATTTGCTGTTTCCCTGCCTCTAACGAAGTGCTGCGTCTGTAACTCTGACCCAGATGTCTGTGGCACATGCGCACACCTTCTCCTGAATCTGGCCGCCAAGGCTCCGCAGGGCCTCCTGGAAAACTTTGTTCTTGGGCTCTAGGCTCACACATCTCTGCAGGTCGAGGACAGCCTGGTCCAGGCGGCCCAGCTTCTCTAGGGCCTGGCTTCTCCGGTACAGTGCCTTGACGTCACCTCCATCCTTTTCAATGGCTGAGCACAAACAGGAGCCCCGTCAGGGCGCTTGCTCCACCGTCTCCACTCAAGAGCAGTAGGGAAAGATCTTGAGGGCCGGAGGAGGGTGGGAGACGGATGTGGGGCTCGGGCTTCCGTCTCAGAAAAGGTGAGGCAGCTGTAGAAAAGGAAAGGCCCCGCAGAAGTGGGAAAGACAGCAGACAGACGCGCTCCAGGAGGCAGAGGAGGAGGGGGTGCTGGCGGGGGTCCCGGGGTCCGCCCCCGGAGGGCCCCGCGCCCTACCTTTAGACGCTTCCGACTCGGCTTTGTCGTAGTCCTCCTGCACGAGAAGGACCAGGAGGCTGAGGCCGGCGTCGGCCGGGCCCGGGCCCGGCCCCAGCCCCCCACGGGGCCCGGCCGGCGGGGCCCCTCACCAGCTTGAGGTGGCAGGCGGCGCGGTTCCGGTGCAGCGCGGCCTGGTCCGGCGGCGGCGCGCCCAGCGCCAGGGCCTGCGCGTAGGCCGACAGGGCGCCCTCGTAGTCCCCGCATCGGAACAGCTCGTTGCCGTCCCGCCGCAGCTGCTCCGCGGAGCTGGCCTGGGGGAGAAGGGGCGGTGGGCCGGGCGAGGCCGCGAGGGCGGGTGCCGGACGGGAGAGGGGCGAGGGGCGAGCGCAGAGCGCAGAGGGAGACCGGTGCCCCCCGGGGAGGGCGGGGCGGGCCTCGGGGGTCCCCGACCACTCACAGCCATGGCGCAGCCGACCTCCGGGCCCACGCAGGCGCAGTCTGGGGCGAGGGCGGCCCGGCCCGGGAGGCTGGCGAGGAGGCCCCGCCCCCGCCCTGCGTCAGCGATGAGTCAGAGGGGGCGGGGCCAGCGAGAGACCGCGGGGCGGGGGCGGGGCCACGGAGGGAGGCGCGCCAAGAGACGAGCTCCGGGTAGTGCGCGGAGGGGGCGGGGCCTACGGAGTGCGTGGGGCGGGGCTAAGAGGACGACGTAGCAGGGGCGGGGCCAAGAAGAGCGCTGGAGGCAGGGGCGGGGCCAGGGGAGCCTCGGGGCCCCGGGGGCGCGCGGGGCGGGGGCGCGCGGGGCGGGGGCGCGCGGGGCGGGGGCGCGCGGGGCGGGGGCGCGCGAGGCGGGGTCCGGGCGCGCTCGCGGGCCGCCGCACTCAGTCTAGGTCCGCGGGGACCGGCGGGACCGGCGGGGGGCCTCGCCGCCGCGCTCCGGGGAGGAAGGGCAGGGCGGCCGCCGCCTCGGCCCCCGCCCGCCCCGCCCGCGGCAGAAGTGCAGCAGGTCTGCGATCACCAGCGCCAGCAGCAGCAGACTGTAGAGGCCCAGCGCCAGCAGCGGGCCCGGGCCCCTGCGGGGAGGGCCCGAGTCAGGCCGCCGCCGGAGCCGCCCCGCGGCCCTGCGCCCGCTCGCCACCCCGGACCTGGCCCCGCGGGGTCGGGGACCCCCGGGCGGGCGGGCGGGCGCGCTCACCTGAGGACGGGTGGGGGCGCGAGCGAGGACAGATTGACTTGGTACAGGGCCTCGAACTCGGCGCGGGCGCAGCAGTAGCCGCCCGCAGCCCGCAGGCGGCAGCAGTAGGCTTCCTCCGGGGAGTCCGAGAGCCGCGGGCAGAAGAAGCCGGGGAAGTAGCGGCCATCCGCTTCCCGGGTGGCCTGGCACAGGTGGGGGTGATGGGCCAGCGCTGGGGGAGAGCGGGACGGGGCCGGGTCTGTCCACACCCCGCCCGCCCTCCCGCGGTCCGCCCTCGGGGCCGGGCCGGCGTACCTGGGAGAGCCGTCTGCCGGGCGGGGCACGTCCAGGTGAGGAGCAGCAGCAGGCCGGCGCTCCGGCCTGGGGTCGGGGAGCCCGGCCTCCGCCAGACGCCCATGAGGGCGCCTTCCCCCCTGCCCTGGTCCTTAGGAGCCCAGCCTCTGCCTTTCTAAGCCATGCTGCCAGCGGGATTAAGAATGGAGGCCTCGGGGTTTAGGCACCACTTACACCTAGGCAGGTGGTGCCAGCCCCTTCATGGTACCCACTGTTGCAGGGCTGGGGGCCTGGGGCTTCCGAGCAAAAGGTTCAGGGGCGTAGAGAGAATGAAGTGTGACAGAGTCGAGCCGTTTGCCTGAAGAACAGTCTTCTAGAACCAAATGTGTTTTCCTCCGCTCCCTCTCCAACTTGTAGGCTGCCGTAGAAACCTTGGGAATTCTGACCACTCCTTTCAGCCCCAGAGCCCTGGCTGAGCGGGGAACTTCCCTCACTGCCTACAAGCTACATGGCAACAAGGTTTCCCTGAGAACCAAGCCACGCCTTTTCACTAGCTTCCCTGGGGCCTCCATCTCCCCAGCTACCAGCCCAAATGGTTAATCTACTTGTCAGATTGGAGTAGACTCAGGAACTGGCCAGCTCCGGCTTGTCCTCTTCTCCGGTGATGCCACTCAGGGGACCTCCAGGTCCCTGGGACCTCTCATCCCTAAGGAAATTTCTCCTGAAAGCCAGTAATGTGTTAAGCCAGTTCTAGCACAAGACTGGTCTTCTCACTCCCCAAACCGAAGAGACAAGATTCGTCTGGGGAACCAGACAGGAAGCCAAGCGGGCCTGGGAGCCGTGTCTCAGGCCTGTGATCAACTAGAGATCAGGAAGATTGAGGTTTGAAACCATCTGGGACAAAACCAGTGGAGACCCACATTTAGCCCCTCTAGTCTCCTTTACACACTGGTCACCTGGGGGGGGGGGACTCCAGGAAGGACAGAATTAGTAGATAAACATGGGCGATGTTTATCAGACAGGAAAAGCCTTCTTGAAACCTGAAGCCCAGCCACCCAACAGTCAGTGACAACAGCCTGTGGTAGACTAGAACTGTGGCTGGAATGTGCCCTGCAAGGCAGAAGCCCAGAGTTCAAACCCCAGTGCCACACTGGAAGGGGCGGGGAGGAAAAATGCTGTCATTACAGCATCAAACGATCACTGCTTTTGAAAGTCACAGCAGCCATCCTGGAATCCGGGACGGCCTGGACACTGGCTGACATCAGTGACCCCTGGTAACCAGGCCTCACCTGACGGCCCCAGCCTTCTCCCTGCGGGAGCCTGAATGGGCGTCCTTTGTCTGTCCACCTGGCCCGGCTGCATTCGGCCTTTCCCGGGGGTTGCTAGCTGTGCCTCCCAGCGCGGAGCTGGGGTCGTGTGGCATCATCGACTGGCACTCAGAATCCTGCGGTTTTCACCCCAACACTGGTTCCTCCGCACTGGCACTGCGACGCCCCTGGCTGGGAGCAAGCCGGGGATCGGGGCTCCCCGCAGCTCCGGGCCCGAGGCCGCCCGCGCCCCTCCACCCTCGACGCTCCCGGCGGAGCCGGCCGGCGCCGCGGCCGGTTAGGGGCGGGGCCTCCGGCGCGCGAGGCGGCGCTGCGGCGCCCCCGCCCCTGCGGACTCCGACCCGGCCCCGTCCCCAGCCCGGCCATGGCCTCCGAGGCCGCGCAGCTGCTGGCGGCCGCCGACTTCGCGGCCCGCAAACACCGACAGCAGCGACGGAAGGACCCGGAGGGGACGCCCTACATCAACCACCCCATCGGTGGGCGGGGGCGGGGGTAGCGGCGGGGGGGGGGGGGGGAGCGGGGCCCGGGGCCGGCTCGGCTGGACCCTGCGCCCCCTGCCCTAGGTGTGGCTCGGATCCTGGCGCAGGAGGCGGGCGTCACCGACGTGGCGGTGCTGCAGGTCAGCGGGGAGGAGGGGAGGGGGGAGGGGGCGCCCCGGCCCCGCGCGCCCCGCTGACGCGCGGCCCGGCCCCAGGCGGCGCTGCTCCACGACACGGTGGAGGACACCGACACCACGCCGGAGGAGCTGGAGCTGCACTTCGGGGCGCGGGTGCGGCGCCTGGTGGAGGAGGTGACGGACGACAAGGCCCTGCCCCAGCCCGAGCGGAAGCGGCTGCAGGTGGAGCGGGCGCCGCGCGGCAGCCCCGGGGCCAAGCTGGTGAAGCTGGCCGACAAGCTGCACAACCTGCGGGACCTGAACCGCTGCGCGCCGGCGGGTACGGCGGGGCCGGGGCCGGGGGAGGGCGCGGCCGGGGGGAGGGCGGGGCGGGAGGCTCCCCCCCCCCCGCGGCTCCAGGCCTCCGCCGTCCCCCGCCCCCCCTCCAGGCTGGTCCCAGGCCCGCGTGCACGAGTACTTCCAGTGGGCGGCGCAGGTGGCGGCGGTGGGGCCGGGGGATCGGGAGGCTCCCCATCCCCCTCCCCTCCCCCTCCCCCTCCCCCGGCTCCAGGCCTCCGCCGTCCCCCGCCCCCCCTCCAGGCTGGTCCCAGGCCCGCGTGCACGAGTACTTCCAGTGGGCGGCGCAGGTGGCCGCGGGCCTGCGCGGCAGCTGCCCACCGCTGGAGGAGGCGCTGGAGCGGCTGTTCCGGGAGCGCGGCCTGACTCTGAACCCCGGCCCGGACCCCTCGGGAGAAAGCTAGCGGCGCCCCCACCGCTGCTGCCCTTCCTCGAGCCCGGCTGGGGGCGGCTGCGCCTGGCGGGCGCGGGGAGAATAAAGAAGGCGTGTGGGGCTCCCAGCACTCCGAGCATCCTTGTGGGGGAGGAGGGGGCGTGGGGGGCGGACTGCGGGCCTGACACTCACCTGGGAGTGCGACCCGGGTGAAGGACCCCACCACCACACCCAAGGCACCCCGTTTCCCCCGCTGGGACAGGGGAGCAGGGCCTGAGGAACCCCATTTTGGGGGTGAATGCAATGGAGCTTCAGGAGCGCTGTGTGATCCAGAGAGGGGCCAAGATCCACAGGGCTTTTCTTTTGTGGTTGTGGGGCTTGAACTCAGGGCCTGGGCGCTGTCTCGGAGCGTTTTCACTCGAGGCTAGCGCTCCACCACTCTGAGCCACAGCGCCATTTCTGGTGTGCTGGTGGCTCACCGGGGATAAGAGGCTCCTGGATTCTCCTACCTTGGCCTGGTCAAACCATGACTCTTAGAACCCCCGGTGGCCTGAGGAGGTCGGATGACAGGCGGGTGTCACTAGCCCCCGCCTATGTTCTGGTTGTGATTTGTTTTGCGCTTGGTGGTCCTGGAGTTTGAATTCATGGCTGCAAACTAGCCGGGCAAGCACTCCTGTACCCCTTCGCTTTTCTTAATTTCAGAACACACACATTTATGCCTCTGCCTGCTTCCTAATGACACTTCCAAGATAGCTGAGATAGTTTAGAAATTAAATTATAAAACTACAGGGTATTTAAGAAACACCTCCCTACCTTTGATTCTCTAAACTCCTCTCTGCTCTCTGACACCGAGTCTCACTATGCAGCCCAAGCTGGTCTCAAACCCGGCGTCCTGTTGCTGGCTCCACTGGCATTTCGGGCTGTGCAAGGCTTGGCTCTCCCTGGACCTCTGGAATGCAACGATGAAGTCTCTCATGAAGTGCTTGTTTTGCACACCAGGGGAGAGGTGGGAGGGGGTGCTCCATCTCTGCTGTTTCCTGCCCCCCGTGCCTCTGACAGCAGGACTGCAGGTGTGCACAAGCATGCTCTACAAAAGCTCCCAGTCCTTTGTTTTGTATCGGGGATTGAAGCCATGCCCAGCTAAGATCTAGCCCCTTAAAGGTTGTTTCGTTAGTCATGGGGCTTGAACTTGGAGCCCAGGTACCATCCCTAAGCTTTTGTACTCTAGCACTCTACCACTTGGAGCCACAGCTCCATTTCCACTATTCTGGTGGTTACTTGGAGATAAGAATCTCGTGGTCTGGCCGGGAGTTTGGCCTAGTGGTTAAAGTGCTTGCCTAGCATGCATGAAGACCTGGGTTCGATTCCTCGGTACCACATACATAGAAAAAAGCCGGAAGTGGTGCTGAGGCTCAAGTGGTAGAGCTCTAGCCTTGAGAAAGTCCAAGGACAGTGCTCAGGCCCTGAGCTCAAGCCCAGGACTGGCAAAAAAAAAAAAAAAAAAATCTCGTGGTCTTTCCCCTCTGGGCTGGCTTTGAACTGGGATCCTCAGGTCTCAGCTTCCTGAGCAGCTAGGCACTGGCACCTAGCACCTGAAAGGTTTATGGTAAAATGTACGGAAGGAAACTTACCTTAGCCACCTGTGCAGTGAAGCTCACCACCACCACTGGTCTTCAGAACCCTTCCATACTGTAAAACTAAAACCACACACGTCACACTTCTCTGCCTCTCCTCCAGCCCCTGGCAGTCACCGTGCTGCTGGTTATTTACTGTGCTTGGTTCTGACGACACTAAAGACAGTGCAGCCCAGCAGTGGTTATCTTTCTGTGGCTGGTTTGCCATCGTGTTCTCATTTTCATCTGGGCAGGAGCAAGAGTCTGAATTCCCTTCCTTCTCAAGGCTGCCCCATTTGATTCCATGGTATGGGAAGGGTGGGCTGGGTCCATTCCCGGGGGAGGGGGGCCTTAAGGACCCGCCCACCTCAGCTCATCCCCAGTGAGCTCTAGAGGCCCACCCCTGTGGAACTGGAGATTAAGCTCCACTTGAGTTCACCTCCACCCAGTGCCCCATCTCAAATCACAGCTGCCGCCAAATGCTAAGCAGCGCTCCTGGAACGCAGGCTTCCCGTGTCCAGGCTCCTCTAACGACACGGAGCTCCCTTTCGGTTCACATCTGGCCCATCTCCCTGAGGCTGAGGCTGTTTTGTGCAAGGTCTGAGCTCCAGCACTGATGGCAATCTTTGAACTGTGAACCTCAGAGCCCCAGCTCCACTGGTGGCGAAGGGATGCTGCCTGCTCCTGGCCCAGGAGGCCCATTTCCCAGATGTCCTCCTCACTGTTCCTGGAGGACACAACTGGCTCAAACCAGGAATGTCTTCTCCCCTCCTGTTCTGACGCAGCCCCCCCCCCCCCAGGTCCCCAAGTCAGGACAGGATGGAAACTCACTTCACTAAGCAATCCTGTTATCCAAGTAAACGCCGTGGTTCCCGTGAGATGAATGACTTGAACGTACAGCTAAGACTTGGTAACATCCTTTATTCCTGCTCTTTTCTAGATGGCTCTGATTCTCCCGTCATTTGACTGCACATCAGACATCCTCGGGAACACACGGCCATCTTTTTGGACAGGCCTGCAGCTCTGTGCTGGGCCTCGGCTGAGCCGGGCCGCGGTACCTTCCTCCATGCCAGCCCAGACCAGTAGGAGCCAGAGGGAACCCAGCTGCCACTCTATCTGCAGGTGGCAGCCTGAAGGCTCTGCTGACATCATGGGGGGGCTCAGGGCAGCCATTTTCTCCCATAGCTGACACTGATGCTTGAACTCTGTGGTAAAATCTGTTTATTTTCTCCTGTCACTTAGGTTTCACATTATGCTTAGAAAAGACCTTCTGACATCAGCAAAAATATATTTTCTTAAATAATTTTGTACTTTTGCTTTTTTCCCTTCTAGTATTTATTTCAAGCTGATTCAGGAGCTTGAACTCTTGACTTTTTTCATGGCTGGCATGCTACCCCTTGAGCCATGTCTCAAGTCTAGCATTTTTATTAATTGTGGAATTTACTGCCCTGGAGACTTTGAATTACAACCCATGAATTTTAGCTTCCTGAAGCGCTAGGGTTACAGGCCAATGGCGCCCAGCTCTAGAACTGAGGTAGAGATCTAACTCCAATAGCTATCTACTTGTCTCAGGTACTATTTGTTAGATAATCCATTTCTCCCCACTAAAAACTGGGTGTACACTGAACTCCCATGTGCCAGGGTGTTTGTGGTACCCCATTAGGTGATGGGGCTGTCACAGAGTCCAGGTCCTTGGGGAATCAGGAGGGGCCAGTGCCCTCTTACTGCACTGGTGCCAAGCTAGCCCATCCTCATAGCCCCCGAGCTGCCTGAGAACTTTCCTCATGAGCTTCAGCAGACCTGAACTCCATAAGTGCTGAAGCTAGCTGGAATTACACTGAATTCAAGGGCTGGTGGGAGAGCTGCAGGTTTCTGGCCGATTCTTTCCAGTGTTTTGGAAGGCAGGCATACTGGGCACTGTGGCAGCTGTGACTCTTCCTCTGTTCCCAACCCAACCCCGCTGGTGGCAGTACACTGTGGCTGCTCGGACTCTGGGGTGCTTGTTTCTGATAGACCTTTATCTAGATCAGGATGTTTGTCTACTTGAGCGTCTTCATGAGGGATACATTTCCTTGCTAAGCATCTCGTCAGGTCTCCATTATGATTTTCTGTCAACCAAAGCTGAAGAAGAGGCTTGTGTGTAGTCTACAGTTTCACCTGCCAGGACCCAACTGCCACGGGGCCTGAGGAGGCTTCAAGGCCAGGCTGTGGAGAGTGTGGGGAAGCCGTGGGCAGCCCGCACAGGGTGGGGGGACACAGGTCATGAAGGAAGGTTCACTTCGTTGCAGGACTGCAGCCCCGTGGGGACGGGCCTGGGGGTGGCGTGCATGGGGTGAAGGGAACGAGCAGGCCCCACACCCTGCCACCACTGCACAAACCAGCAACAGGGGATCGGCACCCGGAGCGGCCTCTGACCCCGGTCGTGGGTCTCCAGTCCATCTCGGCAGTCCCACGCCGAAACATGAAGGCCCAACGGCAGCCACCACCGAAGCAGAGGCCATTAGGCCCTTAGGAAAACAGGGATCCCTACTCCTTCCCCAGGGGTGTGGGGGCCACAGTGCTTCCTCTGACCTTCTGTCACACAGGGCCCCAGGAGCCAGCGCTCATGGCAGAAGCCAGCTCTCACCTGCAGCCAGTCACCTGTGCCTTCCTGACCTGTCTGCCCTGATCTCGGAATCCCGTTCTGGGAAAGGCTGGGCACCTACGCCTGGCCCACCTGGACAGCCTCTCCAACACAAAAGCGGGCTTCGGCACTGCCCGCCCTGCCCCAGGGCCTCCTGCATGTCACTGGTGTCGGCTCTTTCTGCCCCACACAGAAGCAATAAACAGCAAATGAGGGTGGAGCCCAGGGCTGTCCATGCCGGTCTCGGGAGCAACTCCCTGGCCGGGCTAACCCAAGCGGAGGCGGAAGGTGGCCACCTCCATGGGCTGCACGTGCACGTCTGTGCTGTTGGATGGCGCCGCCAGCGGGTACAGCAGCGTCAGAGAGGTGGGCTGGAGGAAGCGCACGTCCAAGCCGTGGAACAGGGCCCCCAGGTCTACCTGCGGGGAAGGCAGGCGGGGTGGGCTCAGTGCTGGACTGCGCTCATCCCTCTCCAGAGTCTGCCCAGGGCCGCGAGGGGCACAGTGCCCGCCTGGCTGGGCAGGGCCCTGGGCTCCACCCCCAGCGTACCCCTGAGCACAGTGGCTCTGAGGGTTCCTCTTCCGGAGCTTTCTCGAGCTCTGCAGTCTCTCCTGAGAGGGCACAAGTTCTCGGGCTCCGTGCCTTCTCTGGGAACAGCCCCTGTAGGCCTCAGTCATGGGCTGCCAGGCTCGGCTGGGGCCCCCGCAGGCGCCTCCTTGGCCTTCCTGCCCAGCTGAGGGCCCCCCACTCGTGCTGGTGCCCTGCTCACCTTGCCTTGGCTTGTAGTGCAGTTGAAACCCAGGTTCTTGGCCTCGAGGCCGCAGTCAAATCCCTTGCGGTGTAAGATGAGGGCCGCGTCCTCAGCCGGCAAGGACTCCTCCTGGGGGCACAGGCGGGTGGGTGGTAGAGGCGGCACCCCTGTCCAGGTAGGGGCTGGGGCGGGGCGGGCCTCCACTCACCTCGGCAGACAGCGTGCGCAGGTTGACCAGGTGGAAGTCGCAGGGCAGAGCCGAGGCCAGAGGACGGAAGGGGTGCAGTGCGGGGCCCCGACTCCCCGCCACGGGCAGAGCCAGCACGGGGGTATTGAGGTACTCGGAGGTCAGGTGGCTGAGGAGCGATGGGTAGCTGGTAGAGTGCTCCCCTCGGACCTGCAGGAGGAGCCAGGAGAGGGGTGAGGCAGACACCGGCCGCCCAGCCCAGCCTCACCTGTGGCCACGTCCCATGCCAGACACCTCGAGACAGGTAAAGGAGGTGACTCATGACGCTTCTCCTGTGGATGTGGTCCTGAGGAATGGAGCCGGGCTTCACGCCACCACTAGGCCACCTTCCCAGCCTGCAACCCTTTTTCTGCCTTGTTTTATTGCAGTCTTCTATGTTTGCCAGGGGCCTCGTCCAGCGTGTGGTCCCAGCTCCCGTCTAAGTGCAGAAGCACTGCCCCGTGCTGGTCACTTGCCTCCTGCACTGCCAGGGTCCAGCAGCTCCTGGCCTGCATGACACCTGCTCCAGGACGCTGGCCCATCACCTCCACTGCTCAGAGCCAGAGAGCCGGGCCCAGCCCTCTCCCCAGGGTGGTCCTGGCGCCACGGGGACAGCCACTTCCCTCTCTACACAGGTTCAAGGCGTGAGTGCTTGTGGCAGCTATGACTACAGAGACAGCACATACCAGTTCACACCATGGCATCCTCTGCCCCATCCCCCTTGCTTCCTCCCCTCAACACAGCTCTCAGTGTGGAGAAAGGCAGGGCAGGCAGCAGGCAGGGGGAGAAGCTTGGCGCAGCCCAGGATGGAGAACTCCCTGAGCCCTAGGCCCCGGTGAGGGTTTACCTCACTGCCCAGGGTTCGCCGCTCCAGCAGGAGACGGAAGTGGTTGCAGGTTATCTTGTTGTCCTTCAGCCCCTGGCCTAGGCCCCGGTTGTCATCCTGCATTAGCCGCCGGTCCAGGATCACCTCCAGCTGGCCTGTGGGAGTGACAGTGAGCCCTTGGCTGCCACGAGCAGACCCCAGCTTGGGGTGAGGGGCCCAGGGAGGCGGTAGGGACCCCTAGAGCAGAGATGGCCACTCTCCTGTGTCCATCTGCCAAGTAGAACTAGGACGCTCAGGACACACTGACCTCACAGCTCACCGCTGGGTTCACGAGTGGAGCCTAGGCCCAGGGCTTGGCAGGCACATAATATAGTGAGCTGGGTGCTAGTAGTTCACGCCTGTAATCCTAGCCACTTAAGACGCTGAGATCTGGGGATTGTGGTTCAAATCCAACCAAGGCAGGAAAGCCTGTGAGAATCTGATCTCCAATGAACCACCAAAAAGCCAGAAATGGAGCTGTGGCTCCAAAGCGTGGCTAACAAAGCGTTAGCATGGAGCACAAAAGCCTCTGCTGGGGACCAGCCTTGGCTAGGAACACAGGCTTTCAGTCCCATGCTGGAGCTCCGCCCTTCCCCAAGCCAGGAGGGGTGAGGCTGGAGAAAGAGGGCCAGACTGCAGTGGGGGGCTGGGAGCCTGTAGATCTCCACTCACCATCCCCGAGGCTGGAGACGCCCAGGGCCTGGGCAGTGTGCAGCGTGAGGCGCTTCTGGGCGTCCTGGATGTAGGCCATGGTGGGCATGGGGTAGAAATTGGCCTGGAGGGGCAGCTTCTTTAGGTACCGCCGGGGCTGTATCTATGGGCAAGGCAGGGTCAGGTCAGGAGCGTCTGGGTCCACTCCACCTTGACGGGTCCCCAGTCTGAAGCCATCTGGTGACCTCCCTCCAACCCCGCCCTCCTCCCTGTGCCCAGTGGACCCAGGCGGCACCTGGAAGCCATTGAGGTCTGTGAAGAAGGCTCCGCGGCTGTCAATGTCCGTGTGGAAGCGCAGGGCCAGCTCCTTGTTCACGTAGTCCCGGATGTCCACCAGGAAGGACATGTCCAGCGACAGCCCCTCCACCCCTGGCGCAAGCACAGAGACAGGGCAGTGGTGAGCTGAGCTGGAGGGCTGGGCCCAGCCCCCGTGCCTCCCGGGCCGCCTCCTCCAGCCTGCCTGCAGGGCTCACCCGGCAGATTGTAAAGCCTGACGACCTGGCGGACGTGCTCATAGTATGTCACCACCTCGGAGAAGAAGGGGCCCTCGGTGACCCGCAGCACAGGGGGGTTCTTGGGGGTGTAGGGCTAGAGAAAAAACAGGTGGACCCTGAACCCAAGCACAGATGGCAGAGAGGGCCAAAAGCTTGAGTTGCAGTCCACTAATCCCCAGGGGCAGTGGAGACAAAAGCCCCCTGAAGGCGGTGATCGCCTCCCACGGCCTGCCGGTACCTTGGCCTCGCCATCAGGCAGGAAGAGGTAGGCCCCACTCTTGTCTTTGGACGTGCGAGTGCCATAGACGAGAAACTTCATGTCCACCCGCTGTTCCTGCTCTTCATCCACCCTTCGGATGCTCTGTTGAAGAACATAGCCCTGACCCCTGGCCCCACACCAGCACATCAGGCCTGCCCCCTGGAGGGCACACACTCACTTCCCCAAGGTGCCAAAACCAGGGCCAAACCTTGTCCTTCAAGGCCTGGCTATGTTGAGGGCTTGTTCCCAAAGGGGCCCACTGGGAGGTGACTGAGATTCTCCACGAGAGGCAGAGCCTAGCAGGGGGGCCCAGCGGAGGTGGAACTGGTGGAAGTGGGGCCTGGCAGAGGTGGGGGCAGGCGGGGCAGGGCCT
Organism: Megascapheus bottae; assembly: GCF_031878675.1. Taxonomy (NCBI): domain Eukaryota; kingdom Metazoa; phylum Chordata; class Mammalia; order Rodentia; family Geomyidae; genus Megascapheus; species Megascapheus bottae. The sequence goes on from NC_143538.1 coordinate 13,190,837, forward strand.
ACAAGGGGCAGAGCTAGTGGATCTGGGCACTTACAATTGCTAGGCACCCCAGAACCCCAGAAAGATGTCTCAGGCAGTGTCTGGCCCGTCCTGGGGAATCTAACCCAGGGCTTCATGCACTAAGTCACATTCCCAGCCCTAGAAAGCCATCTTTGAAGGGTGAGGAGAACACATCCCTTCCTTTCTCTTCTGTATCCTGGCTACGAGGGGCTTTGCTTCACACACCAAGAGCAATGCGTCTGCTGGTCATGGCCTGAAACTTCCAAAACTCTAGCCAAAACACATCTTTTCTCTTTGCCTGATGCTAAACGCAGATATCTGGAACCGTGGCAGGAAGCTGACCAACACAGAGCTTCCCCACGCTGCTGGCTTGAAGCCAAGTCGGCCCCGACCCTGGCACTGTCAGCTCGTACAATGCACTGGTGCACATGCCCTGCCCAGCTCTGCCCCCAGTCTTCCCCCAGTGCCCCTGGCCCTTTACCTTGAGGAGCCCGGTGAGGCCTGAGAACCAGACCTGCATGTAGCGGTTGCTGACGGCGAAATCACTGGGGCTCGAGTCTGTGACGCGGAGGGGGAAAGCCTCGTGCCGGCTGACAGCCAGCTTCAGGCCTTGCAGGTACACGTGCGTGGAGGAGGGCAGCGTGTGGGGCCCATCCAGGCCCAGCTGCAGCTGCAGCACGCCCAGGCCCAGGGCTGGCAGGCGCAGGGGCACAGACACCTGCATGCAAAGGGGGGTGAGGAGGGATTGAGGAGGAGGGGGAGGGGCAGATGCTTGGACCAAATGCAGCTGCACTCCCAGCCGGGGTTCCAGTCCTGGCCAAGTCCCTGCCCCACTCGCCCCCTCCTCTGAAAGTGCCCTTCCTGCTCGGCAGACTTCATCAGTCTCAAACGACACCTGAAAAACCGCAGAGGGGCACCCACATCTTAGGCTTTCAAGGAAACTGCACGCAGGAGCACCCCAAGCTGAAGGCCAGCCTGGTGCCCTGCCTGTGCTTACGTGTCAAGACAATGAAAGGCTGGGTAGAGTGGCTCCCCCCCCCCCCGACCCTAGTTACGTGGGGCATGAGGTAGGGAGGGTCACGGGCTCAGGCCAGCCCAGGCCAAGTTCACCAGACTCCACCTCAACAGAAGCTAGACACCGCGGCAGGGGCTGTCATCCCTGCTGTGATGGAAATCGAGAAGCCAGACCCCACCTCAAAACAAGCAGGGAAAAAAGGCTGGAGGCGTGGCTCAAGGAGTAGAGCACCTGCCTAGCAAGCCTGGCGCCTGGGCGTCAACTCCAGAACTGCCCCTCTGCCCCAAGGCACGCTCCCAGTCACTGCTGTAACGCTGCAGAGTCGTCCTAGCTCGCTGGACGCTGAGGCAGGAAGAGCACTCGGTCCTAGGGCTCCAGGTCAGCCTGAGCAGCGTCACGTGCCCAGAGGGTAGACGCTTGTTACTGGACCGTCACTGCCACTGCCATCCTAACCTCCACCCCTCTTCACGGACACACGTAACTCCAGACCTGCCCTGCTTGGGGACAGCGCCCTCCCCACGGCTGGGCAGCAGCAGGAGCCTGGGAAGAGGCCAGAGGCCAGGGCCATGCCACTCACCTGGTAGATGTCCGGGGCCATGTCGGTGGCCGAGATCCAGTGCGCACTGACCTGTGCGGCCAGCGGCTGGCCCTCCTCGGTCAGGACCCGCACCCGGGGCGAGTCCACCAGCACTGACACCACGCTGAGCCGCTCCTGCCCCAGGGGGTTAAACAGCACCACGAACCTGTGGGTGAAAGCTGGGCTGACCCAGGAGCTGGGCAGGGCAGCAGGCGGTGCGGGGACGGGGACACACCGGGGGCCAGCGTGGCCGTGACCCCGCCCCGGCCTGGCTCACCTCGGGGAGGAGCCCAGCTGGACCACTGTGCGCTTTGGCAGGGCGTCGTGGCTTAGACGGGTGTCATCCTAGAGTTAAGGGACAGGAAGGGCAGACGGTGAGGTGCTCAGCCCGTCTACCCCGCCCACTCTCCCTCCCAGCGGGAAGAGCACCCACCATCTGGAGGAAGGGGGCCTCGGGGTCCACGCGGTACGTGTCCTTGTCGGCCAGCACCAGGTAGTGAGCTGCGTTCATGATGACCTGCTTCAGGCTGACCAGGGAGCGCAGCAGCCTGCGGCGGGCACGAGGGGCGGCGGTGGGCGGGGAGGAGGCGGCACAGATAGCCTGTGGCCTGCTCTCACCACCGCGGGCACCGGGAGCTCATACCTGACCCCGTAGTCCACCACCACCGCTTCCTTGGCAGTGCCAGTGATGGCATCGTGGTGCTGGAAGAGCCCTAGCGTGCGCCGTGCTTCCGTCAGGAGGGCCAGGTCGGACAGCGGGTACCGCGCAGCCAGCCCAGCGCGGCGGGCATGAGCCACGGCCAGACTGTAAAGAACCTCTGCCCCCCTGCCCCGAGAGCGAGTCAGCGGCCACCCCACCCCCGCCGCCTGGGCTTCTGCCACCCGCCCCTCCTCATAGCTCTGAGAAGCTTCATAGGCGCCACGCAAGACCGGGGCTCTCCTGCGGGGTGTGTGGGGTGTGCAGGGAGGTGAAGGGCCTCACCGCAGGTGGCCTTCCAGGACGCGGTCCAAGCTCTTGTAGAACGGTCGAGAGGTGTAATAGCCCGTCCAGTAGTGGTCCTCCCGGTCCGCGTAGGAGAAGAAATCTCCACTCAGCGTGGGGAAGTCGGGCGGCCGGGCCCCAGGCTCCACGCCCGTCCTCTTGTAGAGGGCATCGAAGTACTCTGAGAGCGTGCCGAACTGAGCCTGCAGGGGCCAGGCCGTCCCATCAGCGCCAGCCATGCCGGGCAGGGCAGAGGGGAGCGGGGAGGGGGCTGCCACGGCAGCTCACCGGGCACGGGGCCCGCAGCTCACCTGCACGTGCAGCTCAGGCCGGCCGTTGAGGAAGTCGAAGAGGCGCTGGTAGTTGAGGAACTGGGCGTCCCACTCCTGCGGCTTGTCGTAGCGGAAGTCGTCGCCCAGCGGCACCAGCAGCACCGGGCTGCGGAACAGCCGAGACTTCTTGCGGTACTGGTCCAGGAGCAGCGCCGCCCTGGTGTGGGGAGAGCCGGCCTGCTCAGCCCAGACGCGCCGGCCCCCTCCCTCCCCACAGCTCCTCCTTCCCTGCCACCTGCCAGTGGCCCTTCTGGGGAGGACATGGGCTGCCTGGGGGAGACGAACCCCAAGTCGAGCAGGCGCGCTCATAGGGCAGCACGGTCACACAGCAGTGGTCCCCAAGCTCCTGCATCCCAGGCCCCTCCCCCTTCCTGAGCTCACGTCCTGTCCCCTCGTGCTGTCATGAAGGAGCCACTGCCTGCGCTCTTAGCTAAGACAGCACTCCACCCGGAGCTACCCCGCCGGCACACGCCGTCTGGAGGCGCTTCCACCGCAAAACACACCTACACAACCAAGAGCGCAGACTCTGGGGCCAGGTCCCAGGGACTGAGTGTCGCCGGGCAGTTACTTCACCTCGGCACTGAGAGCCGTGCCTAGCGGGCGGCGGAAGGACACGGAAGGACATGGGGACGTGAGCGCCCGTTTCCAGCTGGCTCACGGAGCGCCTCGGTTGGTCCCCAGCAGCTCCTTCCTGGGTGTGTGTGTATGTCCAGTGGTGCTGGGCTCGGACTCTGGGCATTGCACTTGCTAAGCAAGCGCTCTAGTCAGGCCAAGCCTCCAGCCTCCTTTCTGCTTCTGTTGTTTTGTGGTTCATGGGGCCTGAACTGGGGCCTGGCTGCTATTTAGGAGCTCAAGGCTTGCACTCTACCACTTGGAGTCACAGCTTCACTTCTTCTCTTTTCAGGGGTGGGGATTCACTGGAGTAAGAGTCTCACGGGGACCTTCCTGCCCGGGCTGGCTTTCAACCTGGATCCTCAGATCTCAGCCCCCTGAGTAGCTAGGGTTCCAGCACCGCTGGTGCTGCTTCCGTTCTGCTTTTAAATCAACGTATTAAGTGGTGCTGGCCAGGCAGGCAGCGGGGAGACCTCAGTGTTCACAGCAGGAAATGCAGGCCTCCTCCTGGCTGTTCTGAGCTGGGTAGGATTGAATTACAATGCAGCTTCGGGAATAGGGAATAAGAGGAGAGTCCCATTCCAGTCTGCAGCCTTCAACAGGCATTTGTATTTCTGGAAACAGGGTCACTCTCCTCTTCATCACGTGTTCCGCTGCTTAGACACACAGAAACCAAGCCTTGCAACAACAAAACCAGTCCAACCTGTTAAGATTTTTTTTCTTTGCCAGTGCTGCTAGTGGGACTTCAACTCAACACCTCCAACTTTTACTCAAGGCTGGTGCTCCACCTGAGCCACAGCTCCATGTCTGGCTTTTTGGTGGTTACTTGGAAATAATGGTCTCAACAACTTTTCTGCCTAGGCTGGCTTTGAACCATGTTCCTCAGATCTTAGCCTTCTGAGAAGCTAGTATTACAGGCGTGAGCCAGCCACTGGCACAGTACTAAGACAAGTAACAAATAATGTCATATTATTGTTCTGGCTAAAATCATATTTAAGCAGCCACTTGGGCCCCCACAGGGGCTTGTTGTAGCCCCAGTGGTGCCTTTGCACTGCAGGCTGCGTGGCAGGACTATGTGAGTCTGCACAGCAGCTCGTCTGCCGGGTGCTCATGGCACACCTGGCTGCTGGAGCCAAAGGCAGAGCACCTGAGAGTCAAGGGAAGGCTGGTGAACCCAGAGCGGATGGCAAGAACCATTCACCTCCATTGTCAGCTGGCTCTGGCAGTCTGTTAGGACACCAGAAAATACCCACACCAGGAAGAGGAAAGCCGGGGAGCCGTGGTTCCTCAGCCCTGGTCCTGTTTTCCCAGGAGATGCTAACGAGCCCCTGCCACCACTGTGAGGACCTGCGCTCGCCTGCTCTGTCCTGCGGCCTGCCCCCATACGGTGCCACCCGCCCAGAGGCCGCAACTCTGGACTCCTCAGGACAGCGAAACCACTGTGTGTGCCCTAACAGACAGACAGTGGAAGCTGGTACCTGTCTGCCACGTTGGCCTCTGTGATAGCGCGGGGAGGGACCTTCCAAGGGCAGTTGATGCGGCCACCGGGAAGGCGCTTGAAGTCAAACTGGCAGCAGATCTTGGGGTCGGGGCCGCAGGTGTGGGGCACATCGTAGCTGTAGAACGGCATCATGTGGCACAGGATGTCTGTGCTGGAGTCTGAGTCTATAAGACATGTGACAGGATGCAGCCACCGTGAGCAGCCTCGGGAGCCAGGCACAGGGACGTGAGGGCCTGGTCTGTGCGACGGCTGCGCTGCACTTAGGGAACGGGCAGCCGGGGACAGGACGCAAGCTCCCTCTTCCCTCACAGTGTGCAGCCAGGACCCTGGGGAGGCCAGAGGTCAGTGTGGAGAGACACACTGAAGTCAGAGACCCTCCTTGCTCCTCCTAGCAGCGGGGCCCCGCGTCACGGCCCCCTCTCACCCCCTGGCCTACCCCACGCCTGCCTCCACATGAACTCCAGGCTGTGAGTGGCAGCGAAGTGCTTCTTGATGGCGTAATGCACCCTCTGAATCAGCATGCTGGTCAGGTTGGCGCGGCGCAGCAGGTAAGGCATGGTGGAGCTGTGTCCAAAGGGGTCCACGGCCCAGCCAGAGCGTGGGGTTGCACCTTGGGTGGGACAGGAATGCCAGAGGCCCTGAGTCCTCTGGACTCGCGGGGGTGGACCCCAGCCCCTGCCTGGCCAGCCAGTAGACAAATGCTATGGTGCCAGCTCAGGATAGCCATCCCCTGCCAGATCCCCTTTCAGCCCCTTGCCAGCGATGTGCTGGGACCTACCCAGGTTTCTCTCCAGCCACTGGTGCCCTTCGATGAGCTGGTCAATCAACGCAAAGTAGTGCGAGTTGGCCTCATCCGGCATCACCCAGCCTCCTGTTGCAATCTCCAGCTGCCCGTTCCCCACCAGCCTGAAGGGGAGGGACGACACTTTACTGCTCCTGCCCCCAACAGTGCCAGGACCTTCCAGACCAGGCCTCCCACCCACCCCGGACTGGAGCACCCACACTCTCCCTCCCCCGCCAGTCCCCCAGCATGGTGCTGGCCCTGCCTGGCACAGCACTTTCTCTTCCCTTCCGCTCCCTCAGTATCCGTGACCTCAGAGCCTCCCAGCTGTCTCCCTGCCCGCCACCCCCGGGCACCGACGCTGGCCCAGGCCTGCCTCCCTGCCTGTTGCCCACCTTCGCACAGCTGCTCTCTTTTGGGCGCTGATGTTGCCCCACCACTTGGCGAAGAAGGAGACCTCCGCCCAGAGGAAGCGCCGCCGCGGGTCCTCCTGCAGCTTGGAGACCATGCCGTTGAGGATGTGCTGCGTTTGCTCTGTGTAGTACTTGTCGAAGGTCTTGATCCAGCCTGGAGAGCGACCCCCGTCCCAAGGACACCGCTGACGCCAGCCCCCCAAGGACATCCCCGGCTTCTCCGCTGCCCCCCTTGGGTGGACCCCACGCCCGGCCACTCACCTGGGTGGCCCCTCACCTGGGTCGTTGTGCGAGTGAGGCACCACGAATACCTGCAGGTCCTCGGCGTCCCAGTCGCTGGGGCTGTAGGAGATGTCAAAGCCCTGCCTCCACACGCCGCCCTCCACGTTGTCGTACGGCAGCTCCTCCGACACGGCCAGCATCTGTCAGGAGGAAGGCAGCTCAGCGCCCCGCCGGGCCACCCCAGGTCCCCCTAACACCAACTCTTACCTGCAGTTCTGGCTTCTGGCCCCTACCCCCCAAAGCAAACTGGCAGTCCTGGGGGGAGACGGAGAAGAAGCTGGGCTGTGGCTCTGGAAGCCCCGCGCGGGAGCCGTTGGCTGTGTGGTCGGGCAGCAGGGCAGGCGGGCCCTCGGCATTGGCCGACAGCTCCAGCACCGAGTCCTTGATGTGGCCGATGAGCTCGTGGTTCTCCTCCAGCAGCTGCTCCAGCTGCTCGATGCGGGTCTGCAGCACGGAAATCTGGCTCTGCCGAGAAAGGAGAAAGCCATCAGCCACACTTCCTAAGCCACAGGCAGCTCTGCCCAGCGTCCACCATGGGGACCTCTCCTTCTCAGAGGGAGCCATTGCTGGGCCTACAGGGACCGCGTGCCCCGTGCACATGGCTAAGGAGGACTTGGATGCATGCAGTGGAACGTGGGGTCTCTCTCTAGCTCCTGGACAGCAAAGGTGACATGCCACAGGCCCGTGCCCAACCATCTGTCTTGCTTGCCGTCCACAGCACAGCACTAAGAAGACTTAGTGAGAAAAAATGCTATGATCTATTTGCAATGTCTGCCAAGAATTCAGGAAAAGAATACCAGTGCACGCTGCTGTTTCTTCTTCTTTCTTTTTGCCATTACTCCTTTCCAGTTCCTATTGAGGCTGGGGTATAGCTCAGAGGTAGAGCACCTGACCTGGGTTCCATCCCCAAGCATACCCCTTCCCCCCAAGAAAGCCGGAAAAGGTGTCCTGGGCGACAACTTGAGCGCAGGGCCGCTCACTCACCCGGGGGAAGTTCGCACCGTTCTGGTGCCGTGAGGGATCGTGCTGCACTCGATCCAGCATCAGGTACAGTGAGAACACAGCCACGCAGAAGATAGCGGCGCCGCACACTGTCACTTGCTTTTTCAGCTTCATGCTGGCCGTCCAGGCACCTGCCAGGAAGGACACCACCCTCCTGAGAGCTGGCCTGAGCTGACCTGTGCTGCTCCCCCACAGTCCCACACACAGTCGGGCCGTGGCCTCCCAGCAAGCTCCAGTTCCTGAGAAGCACCTGCGGGAGTGACCCTCCTACAGAGCAAGCTCAAGGCAACAAACCCCAACACTAGCTGTGGCCCCTCCCTGACGATGAGCACAAATAAGCATCGGGCTGGTCAGGCCCAGCTCTGCCCACAGTTCAGATACACCAACTGCACCCAATTTCCTGGAGACTGCCCACTGACTGGCTTGTGGTTCCCATGTCCCTCCTGGTCATGTGGCTCTCGGATGGATATGCTAGTCTCTATTTTGTTTGACTTTCAGAGACAGAGGCTAAAGGCTGGCAGGCCTTTGCCCTGTCCTCTTGATTCACAGTGGCATTCAGCAGAAAAAAAGTCAGGCTCAAGCCCCAGTACTAGCACAAAAAAATATGAAAAATAAAAGAAACAGCAGCAGCAGCAGCAGCAGCCAGGCGGTGGTGGCTCACACTTGTCATCCTAGCTACTCCAGAGGCTGAGGCCTGAGGATCACAGTTCAAAACCAACCCTGGGCAGGAAAGTCTGGGAGGCTCCAATGAATCACCACAAAATCCGAAGTGCGCTAGCGCTGAACAAAAAGCGCTCAGGGGCAGTGGGCGGGCAGCCCGAGTTCGAGGCCACAGCCTACCCACTCAACACACGAAAAAAAGCAGACCAGCAAGCCCGCAGCCCGAGGTGTGGGGACGGCGGCCCCGAGCCCGCCGGGGCAGGAGTCCCCGGCACGAAGCCCAGGTGGGGCCCGCGGCTCGGGGGGCTCCGCGGCCCGGCTCGAGCTCAGGCCCGGGGCCTGCAGCGCGCACGCCGACGCTCGGCTTCTAACGGCCGGCCCCGCCAAACTTGCCGCCGGGCTGCGGGCGTCGTGCGGAGAGCCCCGGGGCCGCGCTCGAGGCCGCGGGCGGGCGGCCAGGGCCGGGCCGGGCCGGGGGGGGGGGGGGGGGGGCCGGGCCGGGGCCGGGGCCGGGCCGGCAGGCAGGGAGCTCGGCCACCCCCCGCGCGGTGCCCTACGTAGCGCGCTCCGATCCCGCCGAGCCCCGCAGGATTTTTCGCCCTGGAGGCCGGGCCTCGGCCGGAGTGGGTGGAGCTGAGCGCGGGAACGAGGCCGCACCTGCCGCGGGGTCCGGGCCGCCTCGCCCCGACTCCAGGCCGGGCCTCCCAACTCCCCACCGCGCAGCGCCGCTCCGTCGCCTCCGCCCCGCGCCCACCCGGTCCGTTACCGTTCGCCGCCCGCCTCCGTGCCGCCGCAGGCCCCGCGGCCGCCCTGCCGCGCGTCAGCCTCACATTCCCTCAGTGACGCAGGCCGTTAGCCAGCCCGCCCTCCGGTCACCCCCGCCTCCGCGGCACTGCAGCCGCGCGCGCTCTCGCGGGACCAGGACCGCCGGCGCGCACGCCCCGCCCCGCGCACACCCCGCCCCCAGCGTGTGGGCACGCCCCGCCCCGCGCACGCCCCGCCCCCAGCGTGTGGGCACGCCCCGCCCCGCGCACGCCCCGCCCCCAGCGTGTGGACACGCCCCGCCCCGTGCACACCCCGCCCCCAGCGTGTGGACACGCCCCGCCCCGCGCACACCCCGCCCCCAGCGTGTGGGGCACGCCCAGCGCCCCGCCCCCGCGCTGTCAATCTCCGGCATCCGCGGGGCCTCAGTGCGCAGCCGCGGAAGCTGACCAGCTCGGTTTTGAGTCCGGCTTGGTCCAGGCAGTTCCTGGAGCTGACTGCGGGAGCCTCACCGTCCCCGCAGCTCTACTGCCTGTGTGAACCTGTTCCAGGAAACGTCGCCGCCTCTGAACAAAGCTTGTCTAGCACCCTGGCCACTGGCTCTGCCCAGATCATGCCTGCTCTACCTGTCCTCCCTCTTCCGAGGTCCACGGGCCACTGCACAGGCCCTTCCTGCCTTCTGGAACCTCCCCCAGCGGAGTGCACACGCCAACACACAGATGAGCACGCACGGTTTTATTATGTCTGCCTGGCACAGGGAGGAAGAGCCCCCCCCCCCCCCGCAGCACAGCCACAGGGTCGGGGCCAGGACCCACTCCTGGAGTCAGAGGCCTCGGGCTTGGGGACCAGTGCCAGCCTCACCGGTGCCGCTTTCGGATGCACTGCAGCTCCTGGTAGATGGCGCTGAAGCTAGGCCGCTGCCCAGGCTCGTAGGCCCAGCACTGTTCCATGAGCCTGAACACGGCGTCGGGGCACAGCTCTGGGCAGGGCAGGCGGCCCCCTGTGAGGACAGGCGCCCCACGGCAGGCATGAGAACCAGGCTGGGCCTCCCGAGCAGCCTTCTCCACCACGGACTCCAAGGCTCTCATCCTCCCACCACGCGACACTTCCCCACGCGGGCCTCTGTCCCCCGTCTGCAGGTGTGTGACTCCCCATCTCCTGTGCAGTGAGGAGGGGACGCCACATGCCTCTGCAGACACAGGTCCAGCATGCTGCAGCTGCCCTGTGGGGAGGTTGCAAGTTAGAGGAGGAAGCACCCAGAAACCTGGAAGGGGCTTGCCTTACCCGTCTCCACAAACTCCCGTGTTTGCTGGTTGCTGAGGTTGGGGTACGGCGAGGCCCCCAGGCTGAAGGTCTCCCACAGCAAGATGCCAAAGCTCCACACGTCACTCTCGGAGGAGTAGCGGCCTGCAGGGGGGCATGGGGCGTGAGGGGCTGCAGGCCCTGCAGGCCCAGGGGCCGCCTGTGCCCGGGCCCCATGTGGCCAGGAGCAGCTACCGTAGTTAAGGGCCTCGGGCGCAGTCCACTTCACCGGGACTTGTCTGAGGCCCCCCGAGGCGGCATAGATGCCGTCCGCTTCCTCCCGTGACATGCCGAAGTCACTGATCTTCAGGACATTCTTCTCCGTCACCAGACAGTTCCGAGCGGCCAGGTCCCTGGGTGAAGCAGGGCAGGGCTTCAGTCAGGCCAGGCACTCCACACAGCCCTGAGCTGCTTCCACCCCTGGTCTGCCTGGTGTGGGCCGGGGAGGAGTCTGCGTGTGGACTGAGTCTGGTCTGTGTGTGTGTGTGTGTGTGTGTATGGCCCCTGTCTATAGAGGCCGTGGGAGGACATGTGTGCGTGTGTGGACAGCCCCTGCCTGCCCTTCCTCACCGGTGGATGCAGCACTTGCTCTCCAGATACTCCATGCCAGCGGCCGCATCCCCCACCATCTGCAGCAGAGCCTTGACACGGAGCCGGGCCCCCTCCGTGCGCAGGAAAGTCAGGAAGTCGCCCCCTGCAGGTGGGATCCTTGAGCACAAGTTCCAGGCCCCACCCGGGGGGGTCCTCACCCTGCACAAGCTCCAGTCCCCACCCTGGGGCCCCCTCACCCTGCACAAGCTCCATGACGATGTAGATGGGCTGCTTCTGTGTGCAGACACCAATGAGACGTACAATGTTGGGGTGGCTATACTGCTTCAGGATCCTGGCGGGGGGGGGGGGACTGCCACTTAGTTCTGTGTAGCCTGGGCCCCCCCACCTCCCTCCAGGAGCAGAGGCGCTAGGCCTCAGACACTGGGGCCTCGTGACTACCAGATGGTGGGGCCTGGTGTGGGTGCGGTGGCTCACCTGGCTTCCTGCAGAAACTTGGCCTTGAGGTCGGGCGGAAGCGTCTCCCTGCAGGACTTCACGGCCACCAGCGTGTTATCCGCACGCAGACGTCCACTGAATACTTCACCAAAGTTCCCCTGAAACAGTCTTGGGCTCCCACGTGCATTCCAGGAGACGCACCCCTGCCCCGTCCGGACGTGGGGCATCTGCCCCTGAGCAGGGTGTGTGTGGGGGGGTCACCTTGGGCCTGCCACATTCTCAGTCACAAGGACAATCCAGAAATCACATCCCTGGAAGCACTCGCAATGAATGTAGGGAAATGCCTTCCTTCGTGAGCAGGCATTTTGGTGCTCGTTCACCTCCCTGGACACAAGCCTCCTAAAGCGGCGGGAACCAGGCAGGGTACTGGCTGTTTTAGGGGGTAGGGAGCACCCTCCATTTCCTGACCAGAGTGTTAGGGGCAGAAGTTGAAAACCAGCCTGAAGCAGAGGTCAAACAGGTGTCTGGAGGGTGGGGCTTCAGGGGCGACCCGAGGTGGACAGGAAGTAGCTGGCGGGGTGTGGGGGGACACTCACCCGCCCAATCTGCTCGCCCAGCAGCAGGTCCTCGTGGTTCAGCACCCACTTGTCCTGAGGGAGCGGGTGAGGGTGGAAGTCAGCGTGCTGACCAGGGCGGGGACTGGACCTGGGCCCACTTGCTGGCGCAGCTCACCTTGGGCACAGCCCTGGACAGGAGCACCCCACTCTTCTTGGTGAGGGGCTGCTGGGAGCACAGCAGGTGGTCGACAAGCAGAGGGATGCTGGGGAAGCCGTCGCTCTCCAGCCGGTACAGGCCCTGCAGGGCAGAGGCACAGTCGGCAGCTGCTGGGGCTGTAGAGGCCGCCACGCCACCCTGGTCCTCAGGGGACATCACACAGGAAGCCCCCTGCAGCCGGGCGGGGCGGGGCGGGGCGGGAGCCCTCACCTCGGAGCACTGGATGATGAAGTGGCGAGGGAGCCCGTCCCACAGCACGGACAGCACGAACTCCTGCTTGCCCTGGCTCTCCCGCACCAGGAAGTCCCCGGACTGCACCAGCAGCTCGGCCACCTCTGCCCGCGGCAGGGCCCCGTGGTACCACAGCTGCTCCTGCAGGGGCTTCTGCACCTCGGGGACCAGCTGCACCGGGGGTGGGAGCTGGCGGGGGGGGGGACACCAGGGTCACCGGGCCAGTAGCAGGGGGGGCGGGGAGGGCTGGCAACCCCAACCAAGCGGATGCCTTCTCTTGGGGCCACAGGAAGCGCCATGAGGAAACAGAGGTGGCCAGGGCGGAGGCAGATAGGACAGGTGGGGAGGACGGGCGCGTGGGGTGGGGCAGGGACGGGGCAGCCTGGGTGGCCTTCTGTCTGACACCCCCCCATGCCTGGGCGGGGACCCCAGTACCACTCAACCACTCACAGAGAACTTGGGGCGGAAGATTCCAGAGAAGTGGCTCTTGAGGAGCTCGAGCGTGGGCGTCCGTCCCCCTTCCCGCTCCTGCTCCTGGGGCCAGGGACACACGTCAGCAGGTGGCCAGGCTTGGGGAAGGGGAGGGCGACAATCAGGGCCGCGGCCCCCATGGCAGGCTGGCGGGCGGGGCGGGCAGGGCGGGGCTCACCGAGGAGGAGGTGGAGTGGCGGTCATCGTCCTGCAGAAGCAGCACGGCGGGGGGCTCGGCCGCACCCAGCTGGTCCAGCTTGGTCCGCAGCAGCTCATGCTGAGCCTGCAGCTTAGCCTGGCTGCACAGCGCTACCTGCAGCGCCTGCACGGCCTCCTGCAGGGCCTGCTTCTTGCCCAGCAGCTGCACCCTGAGGGCAGAGGCAGTGGATGGGGCGTGGCGGCTCTCACCTATCATCCCGCTACTCAGGAAGCTGAGATCTGAGGATCACAGTTCAAAGCCGGCCCAGGCAGGAAAGTCTTTGAGACTCATGTGAACTCATAGGACCTGAGTTCACTCCCCAGTGCCAGCACATGCACGGGCACACACGCGCGGGCGCACACACACACACACACACACACGCAGGGGCAGAGTGAGGAGGCAGGCAGGCTCCAGACTGCTCACCGCTCCCGGAGGGGTGTGCTCCGTTCCTCATCCCAGAGCTCCTGCTGCAGCTGGCTGACCGCCTCCTGCCGGCTCAGCACCGTCTCCGTGGCCACGGCGAGGTCCTCGGTCACTGAGGTCAGCCTGCACGAGGACGGGCAAGGCCTAGAGCTGGAGCCACACGTGCGCCAGCCGATGGCTCTGGAGAGGCAGGGTCCACGCTTGTGCTGCGGCCCACCCTGGCCCAGAGACCCCACGCACGTGTGTTGCACACTCTCCACTGTCAGCTCATTCAGCTGCAGCTCCCCGGGCTCCAGCTGCTCCCCCTCCTCCAGCAGCGATGTGTCAAATGTGACACAGGGGGGGACATCAGGCGTGGACCTGCAGGCCGGGCGGATACAGCAGCAGTCAGGGTAAGGCTGGAAGCCTGGCCCAGCGCTGCAAGCCCAGGTGCCCATGCAGGCTTACCCAAACTGCTGCAGGAAGCCTTGGTATTCAGTCTCCGGCTGGATGCGGGCAGCGGCCTCAGCCATCTCCTGGTGAATGGCCACTACCTCCTCTTGCACCAGACTGCTGATCTCCAGATACTCCTGCAGGATCTCCTTCCTGTCCCCCCAGAAGGGACCCCGCTCAGGCTGGGCAAGGCGGGCAGCTTAGCCCAAGACGCAGGGTTTTGCTGGTTGGCTCCTCTCCTAGTCTCATCTCCCAGGCTGGCAGTGTAAATTATTTCTCCTTCCTGAGGTGGTGAACCTTCCCCAGCCTCTGATGCCACCTTCCTGAAGAGGGCGGCCTAGGACCCGCTCTGGAAACTTCTTTCCTGTACTTCAGGGCTCCTGGTTCCTTCTCCTTGTCTTACTTTTTGCCCCAGTATTTATCTTTAATCCTGTTCATTTGTTTGTTGTTTTCTTTCTGACGGGCCTGGGGCTTGAACTCAGTTCCTGGGCACTGTCCTTGAGCTTTTGTGGCTCAAGGCTAGCACACTCTCTCCTTGAGACAGAGCTCTACTTCCAGCTTCCTTGGTGATGAATTGGAGATGGGAGTCTCATGGACTTTCCTGCCTGGGCTGGCTTTGAACCTCCGTCCTCAGGTCTCAGCCTCCTGAGTGGCGAGGATGACGGCGCCAGCACGTCCGTCTGCCCTTCCTGATTTACTTTCTTCCCTCCCTCCATGTGCGTGGACGTTCCCGAAGGACCTTCCCGCACCCTCTGCGCAATGGCAGGGAACTGGCTAGGAACCTGTCTGCGCCGGTTCAGGCCTCGGCCCAAGACCGGGTCTCACAACCCCACGTAGTACCTTTCTGGGGCTGGCGGTGGGGTGAGGGCTGTCCAGGGGGACAGATGGGCAGGCGGGGGGGGGTGCGAGCTTACAGGATGCAGGCCATCTCCTCGTGCAAGTCCTGCAGCGACTGCAGCAGACTGGGCAGCATGCGCTGGTGGTGGTGGTGGTGGTGGAGCTGGGCTGCGCGCACCCCCAGCACATAGCGGTTGTGGTGGGCAAACAGCTTCCACAGGCTGCGCACATACTTGTCCTTGGCCTTGTCCCGCTCCTTGTCTGCCGGGGGTGGGCAGAGGGCATGGGCGTGTGTGCCGGCCGGGGGCTGCCCTCGGCCCCTGTCCCCCGTGGGCAGGTGGGCTCTGGGCTGCCCCCCCCCACCAGCAGGGGAGGGCACAGACCTTTGCTCGCCTCCTGGTACTTGCGCCTGGCCTGAGCACTGTCCCGTGCCAGTGAGCGGTACTGGCTCTTCAGCTTCTCAATGTCCTGGCTTTGGGTCTGGGGAGAGAAGGGTCGGTGTCAGGGTGGGGGGGGGTGGCGGGCAGGTCCCCAAGAGAGGAGATTCCCACTCCAGATGGGGCCCTGGAAATGTTCTGCCATCCAGAAAAGCAGCACATCCAAGCCCATGCTTCTGGAAGGGTCTAGAGACTTCCAAGGAAGCTGGCTGGCTGTCAAGGTGAGGGTCAGAGTTGCTGTGGGACGGATAGGTCTTTGGGGGAGGCAGAAAAGAGGTGTATCATTACACTCTGAATGAATGAATGAAGGAATGACAAGAAAGTGAAACAGGCTCTGCTCAGGAGCTGGGCCCAATGGGAGGGGAGGGAGGAGGGCAAGTTCAGGTGAATATGGTCAAGTTCATGCATGTGTGAAAATTAGATGATGGGACCTGTTGAAACTTTTCAGAAGGGGAAGAAGGAGCGGGGATGGAGGGAGTTTGGTGGGCAAATATTGTTACACAATGAGAAGAAACAGTGCAACCAACGTATGCTACTAAAAACAAAAGTCCGATTCTGGGCTCAAGTGGCTCGCGCCTGTCATCCTGGCTCCTCAGGAGGCTGAGATCTGAGGATCATGGTTTGAAGCCAGCCCAGGCAAGAAAAGTCTGTGAAGATTCTCATCCAAAGTGGAGAGTGGTAGAGTGCTACCTCGGGCACAGAACCTAGGGACCCCGCCCAGGCCTTGAGTTCAAGCCCCAGGACCAGCAAACAAACACAAGCAACAGTGACAACAGCATATGCACATCCTCAGAGTAGACAATCTTTTGAGGCACTAGGCATGCAATAAGGCTGCACTGGCCACCAGGGGCTGCTGTGGTCTGTGGCAGGCCAGGCCGGCTGGGTGGAAGGGGTGTGTCACTTAACGTGGACAGGGCTCCCTGAAGGCGGAGGGCTGAAGCCCTAGAGAAACACTGCGGCAGCCAAGTCACGCAGCCCGAACGGAGGGGCCGTGGGATTCGCCCCCTCCAGGAGCCCCAGGAGGAGGCAACCCTGACCAACACTGGGGGGTGGGGGGCCCCCATTCCTCACTGGAGCAGGGTTGCACCCAGGCCAGGTCAGCCTCACCCATCCTGCACTCGACCCAGGCGCAGACAATGCAGGGACGGCCCTGCCACCAGCCCCAAGTGGGGGGGGGGGAGAGGAAGCTGGAGCAGGGCTGGACCAGCTGCTGGGGAGGCCAGGCCTGCGTTCAGGGACGGTGTCGTCCACTTCCCCCTCGAATGCAGAAGCTGCGGTGTGCCGTCCCCACGGGGAAGGGCCTGCCCGCCTCCCAGCCCTCCCCCCCCCTCCGCGCCTCTCACCTTGGTCAGCTCCTGCTGCAGCTGCTGCCACTGCTCGCCGTAGGCCTTGCGCAGCTGCTGGCGCTCGCGGATCAGCAGGCTCAGCTTGCTCAGGGGCCCCGAGTTCAGGTCCTCGGCATGCTGCCTCAGCACCCGGCTCAGGCTCTCCGTCTGGCTGGTGATCTCAGCCCAGGCCTGTGACGCAGGGCCGGGGGGGGGGGAGGCAGAGGGAGATGGACAATGGCCCCCAGCCCACCCTGGGGGTCTCAGGGAGGACAGGGACAGGCGGGAACGCCTCAGGGGACCCCACCTGGCTGACGGGGCTGTCAGGGGCGCCGCCCCGACTCTGGCCCCCACCCTCCTGCAGGCACATGTGGTGGAGCAGCCCTGCGTACTCCCGGTCACTCTTGACCCTCTGGGCCATCCATTTCCTCATGCCCTCCAGAAACCGCAGCTCCGAGTCCTGCAACTGCTGCACAGCCCCATGGCCCCGGAGGCTGCACAGCTCCGAAGAGAAGCCCATGGCGTGGCGGGGACGGAGAGCAGGGCCGCTGCTGGGGTGGAAGGTCGTGGCTGGAGATGGGGGGTCCAAGAAGCCGAGGGCGGCTGCAGGCCTAAAGGCGTGGGGTGGTGCCGTGCAGAAAGAGCCATCAGCACAACACAGCTGCTTGGTCCTCTGCTCTCCGGTTCCCCCGGCCGGGCCCCTTTCCACTGCTGGAACCAGGAGCTGCCATGACCCTCAGCAGGGCCAACCTGACCCTTCTGCCCGGGCTACCCCCCCACCACCCTCAGTGTCCCCAGCCCTGCCAGGTTCAGGTTCCTTTGGCTGCCCCCCTCCACCACCCCCCGCCCCCCGCCCGAGGCTGGAGTTACCTGGGGCAGAGCAGCTGCTCCAGCTCCTGCTCCCTGCTCCTCCGGCGGCAGGACAACTGAGGCCCACACCCGCCCAGCCAGTTCCTGATTCAGGGCTTCTTCCTTCTAAGGCTCCAGTTGGCCAGGCCAGGCCCGGCCTGGGGCGGGGTAGAGGAAGGGAAGAGGCGGGCTGAGGCTGGTCTTCCTCCCCCCACCCCCCTGCGCTGCCCAAGGGGGGCCACGGAAACGGAAGGGAGGAGGAAGCTGAGGAAGAATGGCTGGCCGAGCCCTGCCCAGCGGCTGGCTGGGAAGAGGCAGGAGGGCCAGCGTCCAGGGACAGGGTAGGTAGGGACAGGCGGGTGCTAGCTCAGGGGACCCCCCTCCCGTCCCTGAGGGCTAGGGAATGCCTGAATCCAGTAACAAGTTGGAGTGCCGCAGGGGCCATGGAGGGGAATGGGGGAGGTGACCATCCCACTTCCCAGGCACAAGTCCTGGCAGCACGGCCCTGCTGGGGGGGGGGTGTCTGCAGGATCCCCTTTGGCTCTCCCACATACAAGTCAAATCCCAACACAGGCCTCACGCAGTGACCAGGGCCCTGCAGCCCTGCAACACACAGAGGCACGAGGGCGGCCCTGGGAGCCTGCGCTCGGCAGCAGATTCTCCCTGGAAGCTGCTGGAGCCCGAGGATAACCAGGCCCGACCCGTCTCGGACCCCCCCCCCAGTAGGCAATCAGCAATATCCCACAGGACACAAAGCCTGGTTTGCATAGTCTGCACGTTTAATCACTTTAAAACCTTTAACATTATCTCGTGTCCATTAAATAGAACCAACAATGCTGGGACTGTTTCAATTATAAGGAGAAAGAAATCACCGTGTGCCAACCAGTATCTTACAAAACCAGCCAGGCTGGCCACGAGGGGGACGGAGGGCCCCCTGGGCAGGCAGACACCAGGGGTAGGGGCCCCCTGGGCAGGCAGACACCAGGGGTAGGGGAAGAGGCTCCCAGACGGGAGGGGACTGATTGTCCTACTGGGAGGGGTGCAAAAGGCACGTCAGACGAGGGGGTTGGGGGCGTGGTAGGTCAGCACTTCCCACCAGGGCACAGTGTTAGCCGGGGCTTAGTGGCACACCTCCCGCCCCTGGCACATGGAGAGCCAGCGACCCTGAGCCCTTGGCACCGGCCCCCCCCGGAAGCACAGGTGTCAGCCTACCTCCCACAAAGACCCCCCTCCCCGGAGCCTCCAGCCAGCCTCTCAGGATGCGGGCACTGCCAGTCCTCTGCGACTCGGTGCCGTGCCAGCCTCGGGGCTGGATGGACAGTAGGTGTGAGGAGGAGGGTGGTCCAGCTGCTACCCCCATTAAAAATACAAAAAAAAAATCATCTAAAGTGAAATCATCACAAAGTGAAAATATATCCTCAAACGGCTCCTGAGATCCCCACGGGGGAAAGCAGCATTGGGGGGCGGGAGGGGCGGGGCCGCCGCCCAGGCAGCCCG
Source organism: Megascapheus bottae (assembly GCF_031878675.1). NCBI lineage: Eukaryota > Metazoa > Chordata > Mammalia > Rodentia > Geomyidae > Megascapheus > Megascapheus bottae. The sequence continues at coordinate 13,209,520 of NC_143538.1, forward strand.
GGCTCAGAAAACAGGGACTTGGGCCCTGGCACAGGAGGGTGCTAGAGAGGGCAGGGTGGCCGGGACACCAGCCAGGCAGCCCCAGCGGCAGAGGCCCTGCTCAGAGGCAGCCCCAGCGGCGGGGGCCCTGCTCAGAGGCAGCCCCAGCGGCGGGGGCCCTACGAGCAGAGCAGGCCCAAGCACCTGCCTCGCCTTGGTCCTTTCCTGTGATCAAGGCTTCTGCCGCCAGAGGCTCTCTGGTTGCTGGACAGGGTCGGGCAGGAAAGCCCTAGGGAGGCAGCCTCCTCCTGCCAACGTCGCCTCGGCCAGCTCCCTGCTGCCTGGATGGGGCCATTATTGCTTTAGAGGGGCAAGGAAGGGCAGGGGCAACGGCCTGGGTCAGAACCCCAGCAAGGGCCAGCCCTCTGCACCGCAGGCCTCGTGGGGCCTCAGCCTTGGAAAGCGGCCCTGAAGGTTTCCCTGCTCCCTCCTTCCCTCCCTCCCTCCCCAGGCCCACCGCCCCCAGCTGGCTCAGGCTACCAGGCGGGCCGGAGTGGGTGGGTGGGAAGCTGTCTCAGCGCCTCCAGCGGCCCAGCCACGGTCCACACCCAGCCCCAAGATACAAAAATACTTTGGTGAATTAAAAAGTGCCCAAGGCGGGTGCGCTCGAGGGTGGGGCGTCACAGGGCGCTCTGGTCTCTGATGAAGGCGGTCCTCTCGCCCCGGCCCTCGTCTTCCTCCGAGTCTGAGGGGCCCTCCTCCTGCCAGGCCTCGGGGGGCAGGCCCTTGTAGGAGATGAGGCCCCGGTCCATCGTGTACACCTTCACCCCCCGGAAGCTGAAGCCTGAGCGCAGCTGCAGGACGAGGAAGACGGTGACGAAGACCAGCACGATGAAGGCGCAGCTGAGGCCGGCCACCACCTCAGGCAGGTGCGAGGGCAGCAGTCCCGCCTGCAGCCGCGGCGCGGGCCCCGCCTCGGCCGGCTGCCCGGGCGGCTGCGGCCGGGACTCTCGGCTGCTCTGGCTTTGCCGGGAGCAGGTCTGCTCCACCGGGTCCAGGGCGGCGTGGCGGGGGCAGCTGAGGCAGTCTGTGGGGGCAGGGCCCCGGCAGGTGGCACAGGAGGCGTGGCAGGGGACGCAGACGCTGGCCCGCATGGTCTCCACGTCGTTCTCCGTGCTGTAGTGGGTGTCGAGGTCTTGGGGGGTGAAGCCGGCGGGACAGAGCTGGACACAGGTCTTCTGGTGCAGGGAGAAGCCTTCCTCACACACTGCGGCAAGGAGACGAGGCCGTGTCAGGGGGCCTTGGCCCTGGGGACCCCTCCCCCGCAGTCCCGCCCCCCGCAGCACCACCACTGACCCACGCAGGCCTGGCTGGAGGTGAGTGTCTTGCAGCCGCTGCTCTCAGGGGGTGTGGGGAGCCCTTCGGGCGCCGTGCCGTACAGCACGAGTGTGAACTTGGTCAGCGTCCCTGTGCCGGGCGGAACAGCAGCAGCGCGTGTGAGCCCCCGCCACGGCCCCGCCCCAGCCCTCCCCACCAGGCCCCTTGTTACCGTAGTTGTTGGCTTCACTGGTGTTTTCAATCTCCAGGACCCACTCGCCCGAGGGGTCCTCGTCCCAGGAGTGGGTTGTCATGAACGCCCAGTCGTTGAAGCCGTCTGCGGAGTAGTCGTGTGGCCTGGAGGGGGCGTTGCACACAGCTGAGGCTCGGATGGCTCCCCCAGGCCACGCCAGCCCACCCACTGGAAATGCACAGGGCTCTCCAGTCCCGGTGGACACATGTTCTTAACCAGGGACTCAGAGGAGCACGGGCACCTCACAATGGGGCAGAGGGCTGGCATGTTATGAGGGCAGGGGCCAGAACCACAGGACATGCGGTGTTCGGCTGTCCGAGCGGGGTTGGGCAGGGCACCCAGGTGAGGGACGGGACAGGCGGGGCGGGCAGGGGGCCCACACCTGGCGGCCAGCAGGGTGGAACGCGTGCCCATGGGGCTGAGGAGGTGGATGGCCAGGTCCCCACGGCGGTTGTAGGACAGGGTGAGCCGCGCCTGCGCGTGCTCCAGCCGGGTGACGTGGCTCGGCTCACCCAGGCACGCGCTCACCGTCTTGCGCACCTCCAGCCGTTTGCCGATGTCCCTGTGCAGAGGAGGCTGTGAGGGGGGCTCGGGGCCCAGGGCCGGCCCCCCCTCCGCCCCCCTCCCGGGGCCCGGGCCCCACCTGGGCTCCGTGAGCATGTCCAGGACACACTTTCGCTGGGGGGGCACCGTCGTCCAGTTCTGGGCCAGAGCCACCATGGCACCGGCGTCCAGCAGCCCATAGCCGTAGGAGTGGCTCACTGCGGGGACAGAAGGCCAGTCAGCAGGGTGCGGTGCCGGTCACCTGCCGTGGCCCTGCCAGGCCCTGGCCCTCACCTTTACGGCCCACACCATTGGTGGCCCAGTCGTTAGCGTTGAGGTGAGCTGGCTTCGAGGTCTGTACCACCAAGTGCTGCATGTCCCGCCAGGTGAGGTTCTTGCTGTGGAGAGAAGGGGAGAGGCCGGGCTCAGTGGTTCTGGAGAGAAGCCAGAGGTGACTAATGGCCGCCTGAAAGAGGACTGGGGCCTGGCGCCCGTGGCATACGCCTGCCATCCCAGCAACTCCGGAGGCTGAGATCTGAGGATCACAGGTCAAAGCCAGCCAGGCAGCAAAGTCTATGAACCTTTTCGTTTTGGTTGGTTGTGGGGCTTGAGCTCTTTTGCTCAAGGCTAGGGTTCTGCCACTTTAAGCCACAGTGCCATCCATTTTCTGGTGGTTAATTGGAGAGAAGAGTCTCAGGGACTTTCCTGCTCCAGTAGCCTTTGAACCATGCCTCACAGCTCACACTGCAGCGCAGACAGGATCTCAAGTGTGAGCCACCAGCACCAACTGCCAGGAAACTTGATCCCCAAAGAGCCCCAGGAGGGAGGTGGAGCTGTAGCTCAAGAGGCAGAACGCTAGCCTATAGCAAAAAAGCTCAGAGACAGCACCTCGGCTCTGAGCTCAAGCCCAAGGACCAGCACATGTCCACATTTCATTCATTCATACACGCATGCACACACATACGCACATGAATGCATACACACGCATGCGCACACGCGCGCAGCACTAGTGACAGTGCTGTCTCCCGCCTGCTTACTTGGCCTCCAGGGTGAGAGCGATGATTCCGGCTGCCAGCGGGGCAGACGCCGAGGTGCCCGTGTGAGACTCTGTGCATTTCTGCCGCAGGTCAGTGGTCACCTGCAGGGACAGTGGTGTTGGGGGTCTGCGAGGGCCGGCCTGACCTACAGATCCTGGCAGCGCCGATGGCATGGTGACCAGGGTGGAGACACTGGCCTCCTCTACCTGCTGCTGCCCTGCAAGCGGGCTGTGGCCAGCCCACGTGGCCACTCTGGGTTCTTGGGGTTTTAGGGAACTGTCGCCACCCGAGGGGGTGGCCTCCCGGGTCTGTCCTGTGCTCATCTTCTACGAGGCCGGGCCCTGAGGGGTCCTGGCCATCCCGCCCCAGGCCCTGGGCCCCACTCACGATCTGCTTCTCGTTCTGGTTGCCGCTGCTGTAGGTGGTGGCCAGCGTGGACGAGCAGGCCTCGCTGTACCAGGGCACGTTGCCGAGCTGGGTTGCACTGCTGATGGACAGCGTGTAGATGCTGTTGGTGTAGCCGTCACAGTTGCAGCTGTCATGCTCCCGGCCCCCGTTCCCCGAGGCCCAGACAAAGATGGAGCCCAGCCCCCCACGGCCCTGTAGACAAAGTGGGCTGGGGTCACTGGGGGTTCGGCCTTGGGGGAGGACTGGCAGCAGGGGCTGCTTCTGACTGGGAAGGCTAGCGCTCACTCTTGGGGCTCCATGCCCCCCACCCCACGGCCCCTGGAAAAGCCTGGGGCGTGGGTATGCACGCTGACAACAGTGGAGCATGCCAAGGTGCTGGCAGGAGAGGGCTAGGGCGCCTCTCCTTCTCCATCTCTGCTCCTTGTCCACCGCTGGTCTTAATTAGTACTGGATTACTGCTATTCCTACTACTCTGGTGACGCTGGGATCAAAGCTAGGGCCTCAGACTAGGGGTAGAGCTTGGAAAGCTGAGACCTGACTAGCATACACCAACCAGGCTCTGGGTTCAAACCCCAGCAATGCAAAACGTAACAAAACAAAACGCTGTGTCTGCACACACAAAGCACAGCCCAGCCCTCAATGCATTGAACCAATGCATGCTGTGTAAGGCTGAGGCTGAGCAGTGATAGGAGGAAAGGACGCAGGTCCGGGGACAGCCACAGGCAGCACAGCACTCAGCCAGCGTGGGGGGTGGGGTGAGACCCCATTCACCTGGCTGACCCCCCGGAAGAAGGCCTCCTCAGCCAGGCGAGCGGGCCCATCCACGGTCTTGCCGTCGTCCTCAGGCCCCCAGCTGGCGCTGTAGATGTGGATGTGGCCGGGGTTCAGGCCCAGGGATCGGGCCTCCACGGCATCTGTCACCTCGCCATCCAGCATGCGCACGCCTGGCCACAGGGCGAAAGGAAGGATGCGGCTGTGGCGGGGGAGGGGGGGCACGGTGCCCCAGGGGGCCAAGACACAGTCCGGGGGAGTGCCCCCCTTCCCAGGCAGATACCCCAAAGGAGAAAGGAGACACTGCCTCCTGCCCAAGTGTCTGCAGGCCTCTGCTGCAGTCAGAGGGACTCTCGGGGAGGATGCCCGCTCCCACCACGTCCGCAGCCTGGGAGCCCAGCAGCTCTGAGTCGCTAGGAACCAACAGCATATCCACCCAGCCAGAAGGCTCCACAGCGGAAAAGGGGCAAGCACTGGCCAGATGGAAAAAGCAGGCAGGGACAATCCCACCAGGTGGCCTTGTCACCTCCAAATTAGGGCAGAAGGGCGGGGCCACTCACCTCCAATTCGGGCGTTGTAGGCCACGCCCACACCACAGACACCATTGTTGGCCACTGCCGCCACCTCGCCAGCACAGCGTGTGCCATGCCTGCCAGGGCCAAGAACACAGTGTTAGTGGGGGGGGGGTGTAATCTGGGGGCAGGAAGGATCAACAGGATCCCTACCCATGCCTGTTATCACCAAACCCTCCCTCTGGACTTCAGCCTCGCCTTGCCTCAAGGGGAGGCCTCACCTGTTGTCATTCATCTGCGTGTAGCGGGGTTGGGGGTCCGGGTCCTGGTCATTAACATCAAAGCTGGCTCCGGGATCCTGGGGAGAGTGGGGCTGGGTCAGGGGCAGCTGTTCCGCGGTGGGCACCCGGGCACCTCCCCCACGCCTCCTCACATAATTGCCTGCCAGGTCTGGGTGGTTCTTCTCGATGCCGTCATCCAGGATGGAGACCACAATGCCGTGGCCCGTGAAGCCCTGTGCCCAGGCCGCCTTCACATTCAGGTCCCGCTGAGTGACACCAGACTGCAGAGACACCCAGCCACGTGACTTACTCGATGGGGCGGGTGAATTCCCTCACCACCCCAGATGCTGTCTCCCCATCCCTCTCCTGAAATGCCACCCGGGCACGCTGGCCTCTGGAAAGGGAAAGGACTCTGGGAGGGGAGCTTCCAGCTTGTGTGGGTGGCTGGGAAGCAGGGCCAGGCCCCAGAGAGACTGCGCACCAGGTACCACTGCTGGGGGAACTTGGGGTCCGTGGGCTCCTGGTACACGTCCCGCTTGGTCCTTCGCTTTGCCACCTGCTGCTCCAGCCAGTGTACCTGGGAGGAAGAGATGCACAGGTTGGAGTCCAGGCTCCAGAGAACAGCAGGAAGGGGAGGCTGGCAGCGGGGGTGGGGGGGATGGGGGGGCATACGTACTCGAGGCTCCCTCTTCAGCCGGCTGTGCCGCAGGCGGTGAGGGGACAGGGACCGCTTTGTCACTGCTCGATGCCGGAAGTGGTAATAGTCACCGAAGATCTATGGGGGGGGGCAGGGATGGAATTTCCATCTGCCAGTCTCGGGGAAGGTGGGGATGGGTGACCAGAGGAAGCAGAGGGTGGCATGGAAGGGGGAGACTTCATGTTCTGCCAAGGACCAAGAGAGACCACGCAGAGGACACGGAGCTCCCTCACTGGGAGGTGCCAGGGGTCAAAGCAGCTATGTCAAGGGCTCACAGGCTGAACAAGCCATGGCACCCTTGCACCGCCTCCCAGATGCCCTGGAGATTTCTTGCCAGAATGCCTAACCACCCTGCCCCAGCCCTGCGTGCAGGCCTGCAGGCCCGGCAGGAACCTACCTGGCCCAGGTTGTGAAACCCATGCTTTCGAGCCAGGCTGTTGGCCACAGCCGGGCCTCCGGAGATGTGCACGGCCCACGTGTTGGTGAAGACCTTCTGGCCTCGGGCACCCACCGCCAGCAGGACCAAGGCTGCTGCTGCCACCCAGAGCACCCAGGGCCTCAGCTCCATGGGGGGGAGGTGGCCAGGACCCCAGAGCTCCCGTCTCTGCCACCTGCTTACAAGGCCTCCGTTCCCACGTGTCGGCTTGCTGCCTGGAGCCTGGGGCTGGCTGGAGGGGGCATGGGGCCGAGGTGGGCAGGGCTGGGGGGCAGGGTGAGGTTTGCAGGCCCTGAGAAATGAGAGAGAGGGAGAGGAGTCAGTCCCTCCCCAGCTCTGCCAGGTAGGGGCAAGGGAAGAGGGTGAAAAACACCCCAGTGTGCCCCAGAAGATAACCCCGTGCTCCCCCCAAGATGTCCCAAAGGCCGACTGCACAGACCCATGAGCCCCAGCCTCTTCCCATCAAGAAAACGAGTCCCAACACAGGAAGCGCAGAGACTCAACCCACTCTAGACCACAGACGACAAAGAAAAGCTCACCACCATCAAGGAAAGAAAGCTCCATCACAAAGCACTACGTACACATGGTCCCATTTTGTTCTTAAAAACTATTTATACCTATGTATTTATACATAGCACAAAACACAATCTGGAAGGACACCCGCTAAAGTGCTAGCAATGGTTCTCTCAAGATGGTGAGCGGTTCCTTCCTCTTCGTGTCACTGTCAAGCTTCACAATACCCAGGTCTATTTTATAAAAGCATAACATGTTGGGTTTCAAAGTTTAAAGAAAAAATGATCAGAGCCTAACCAACTCACTAGGGTTTCTTGGTTCCACAAAATGAGAGTGACACGAAAGGACTTCCCAGCCTCTGGGGGAGGGCGGCAAGGGCTGGGGGGTCAGGGGGACAGGGGAGGGCAGCCAGGGCTGGGGGCCAGGCTCTGGGCCCCCGGGGGGGGGGTCATGGAAGCCTCCCTTCAGGGCTGAGGTGGCAGCCTCAGTGAAGTCACTGCTTCCTGGGGACACTGCTGCCACCTGGCCAGGCCCTGGCCCCAGCCCTCTCTCCCGTCCAACCCCTACCTTGAGTAATGCGAGCTAGGCAGCCAGGCCAAACACAGGCTGCCCAGCCACGAGCACCACAGTGAGCTGAATCAATAGTCCATGTGTTGTCGTCCTCCCTCAGTAAACAGACAGGGGAGCAGGGCCACCTAACTGTCCCCACACAAGGCCCCCGCCTGGCCAGACACCCAGCACTGAGGAGGGCAGCCATGGGAGAGGACTCAGTGTCGAGTGCCACCCCCAAGGCCCAGCCCAAGGGAGGCTGTTCCACCAGATGGCAAAGTGAAGGCACCCAGAGCCCTGGGACAGGAGGGCAGGCTTGCTTCGGGGAGGGCCTCCCGGACGGGTCCCACCCTGCAGCCTGGTGGACTCCTGGGGTGTTTTCAGTCTACACCAAAATAGCCTGCCAGCTGACAGTAGAAGACAGGCCTCAAGCAGTTCCTCCACATCCCTGCTGGGCAGAGTCCACGGGACTCAGGGCGGCCCAGGGCCCACCCCATAGCCCGTGTCAACCAAGGCAGGTAAAGCCAGCAAAGGCCACTGCCGAGCAGCGCGAGGGGAAGGGACCCCAGGGCCCCTCATAAGAAGACATGGGTGTGGAGCTCCCGCTCATCATCCTAGCCACTCAGGGGGCTGAGACCTGGGGGGTCAGGGTTTGAAAGCAGCCCAGGCAGGAGGTCCATCAGACTCTTCCCCAGTGAAACACCAAAGAGCCAGACGTGGAGCTGCAGCCCAGGGATAGAGTGTAGCCTTGCGGGAACAAGCGAGGAGTCGCTGAGTTCAAGCCCTAGTACAAAACAACCTCACCATGGAGCCTGGGAGCAGAGCCACAACACCTATTCCACCCCTCTTCCCACACAGCCGCCTCTGAGGTCCAGATGCCGTGCAGACAGCACTCTGACCACAGTACGGTGAACCTGGCTGGAGCCCTCCAAACCAAGGCTGATTCACTCGGGGCCGGCCCAGGTGACAGCACGCAGAGATGAAGTCGCAGCTGTGGAGTGTTAAGTAAAGCAGGAAAGAAAGCAGGCTTTAGACGCAGAAGGGCCCAGGTGCTCCAAGAAAGCAGGCCTGCCTCGTTCCATGCCGGGTCCCTAGTCCAGCCAGGTGCCAGTCACGACTTTCAGAAGGGGAAGCCCCCAGCCAGATCTGCCTCACCATCCAAGACCCAGGAAGGGTTACCCTCAACTCCCCCAAAGGAGCTGAGAACAATGAATGAACGGGCTTCTCCCCACCCCCAGCCCAGACTCTGACTCACCCTGCAAGTCCTCGTGGTCTCAAACCAGGAGGCTTGCTGTAAGTCTAGCTCCTCTTGCTCTGTCTCACCAGCTCTGTGCTCAGCTGGCCTGGGAGAGCGGCCGGCTCTTCCCGGAAGTGCTGTGTTCTGGGTCACAGCCCCCAGCCTCCCCGCACTACCAGCTCTCAGGTTGGGCTCTGGGATGGGGCTGGGCCACTGGGGAAGCCCTATCAGCTCTGTCCTTCAGCAGGGGCCCCCGCCACGGCCTGGCACACGCGCACAGCCTCCCCTGCCACCTCCCTGCTGCGGGGTCCCCGTGGGAGGTGGAACAAGTCACTTCCTCTTTCTGGGCCTCAGTTTCCTTGGTGGTAAAAGCTGTTCAACCAGAGGTTTGCAAACTTCTGTTCTAAGCTACAGAATTCTCGTTTAATCAGACCCCCCCCCCAGTTTTTGTTTTTTTTCCAATCTCACACGCAGGTCCGGCTACAGGCCACGACCGTCAGGTGACCGCGGTCCCAGGCTCCGTCTGCCCCAGGCGGGCAGCTCCCCCTTACTAGGCCCCACGGCTGGGTCTCCCCGCGCTCCCTGAGTCTCAGCCCCCTGGAGGCGCAGGCAGCCAGGCCCCGGTCCGCCAGGTGGACGAGGCTGGCCCAGCGCACAGGTGAGTGCCCCGCACAGGTGGGCAGGCTGCCCCACCCCGGGCAGCCCCCTGCGCCAGGCCGCCCCGGGCCCGTCCACCGCCCCGGGGCCCCGGGCTCGGACCTGGGCCGGCGAGCGCCGCACACCTGCGACCCCACGCGGGCCGGCGGCGAACGACCCCGTCTGCGGCCGAGGCCGCCCCGCGCCTGCCCGGCCCCGGCGGCTCGCAGGCCGTCCCGGGCCCCGCGGGGAGCGGCCGGGCCGGCGGCGGCGGCCCCGGGGAGCGCCCGGCTCGGCGGGGAGGCGCGGGGGCCCCGGCGTCCCCGGAACCCGCTCCCCGCCCGGCCCGGCCGAGCCCCGCGGGCGCTTCCTGAGGTCAGAGGGCGCCGGGCCCGGCGGAAAAGTACCGGCGGCGCGCGCCCTTCCGGCTCCCCGCGGCTCCTCCCCGGGGCCGGCGCGAGCCAGGTCCGGAGCCCCGCGGCCCGCGCCGGCCCGGCCCGGCTCCCCCCACGCGCCCACGCGCCCGCCGCCCCGCGCCCCGCGCCCCGGCCGCTCACCCTGGGGAGCCCGGGCGGGCAAACTTTTCCGGGCGAGCGCGGCGGCGGCGGCGGCTCGGCGCCCTCGGCCGCGGGCGGCGGGGGCCCGGGCTCGGCGCGGTCCCCGCGCCCGGCGGCGGCGGCGCGGCGGCGGCGGGCGGGCGGGCGGCGGCGCGGCCTCGGCCTGGGCCCGGCCGGCGCGCGGGGCAGGGCTCGGCCTGGGCTCGGCCTGGCTCGGCGGGGGCAGCGGCCCGGCCGCGGCGGCGCGGCTTGTTTACCCGGGCCGCTGTCACGGCGGCGGCGGCGGCGGCGGCCCGGCTCCTCCCCTCCGCCGCGCCCCTCCCCGCGCGCGCCGCCTCCGCGCTCCGCGCCCGCGCCCGGGTCCGGGCCCCGGCCGGGCCGCCGCCGCCGCCTCCGGCCGGCCGCGAGAAGGTAGGCAGCGGGGCCGCGACCGAGGCCCCCCCCCGCCCTGCGCGCCTCCCCGCCCGGCCCCCGCGCTCGGAGCCCGGGAGCAGCGGGCAGGGGCCCGGGCGGCCGCCTTATCCCCTCCCGGAACCGCACAACCCCGCGTTTCACAGATGAGGACACCGAGCCCGGGCCGGGGGGCCGGGGAAGAGGCCCGAGGACTGGCAGGGCCGGCCGGAGCCAAGGCCGCCCGGCCCCCGCCCTAGAAACCGCCTGGCTACTCGGCGAAGGCTGACATGCCGGGGCCAGGAGCAGGGGAAGGGCGACCCCAAGGGCGCCGGGCCGTCACCTGCGGCCTCCCCCAGCCCACCCGGCCCTCCTCACACCCGCTGTCCAGCGGAGGCCGGGCCCTTACCTTCTGCGCCCCGTCCACCCCTCTGTGAAATGGAGACACGGTCAACGGGATCGAGTACTACCTGGGCCCCCTGTCCCTGGCCCTTCAAGTCCATGAAGCCAGGTGGTTCCTTCCCCCAGGAGGGCTTGTGGGAGCCATTCTAGGTGGAAGAACAATACTCCAGTATGGAGACTGAGGCAGGAAGTGAGTCACAACTTTTCCTTGGGCTCTGAGCAAGAGAATCCGGTGGAGGGGAGTGGGCACAGGGCGGCCCCACTGAGGCGGGGAGGTGCCCCTGCGCCCCCCCTCAGTTTTCCCCTGGCCTAGGTCAGACTGGAAAAAAAGAAAACGCAACCCTGAGGCCTCAGCTGTCCACAGGCCCCGGCCTCCGTGGGCCAGGCCGGACAGGAGGGTCACACTCCAGGTGGCTCACAGGTGACTGAGGATGGGGAGCACAGGAGCAGCTCAGAGCCAGAAGCCTGCCCTGGTGGGCGCACTCCCCTCTTGTCCTCTCACACTGGGGCAGGGGTTCACATGAGATTGCACTTCTCATGCCCGTCATTCTACATTCTCAGGAGGCCGAGATCTGAAGATGGCGGATTGAACCCAACATCAACAGGAAAGGCTGTGAGTGGTGCTGTGGTTCAAGCACTAGCCTCAAACAGGGCCCAGGTCCTGAGTTCAAGCTCTAGGACTGGCAAAAAAAGAAAAAAGCTTGCATTTTGTAGCATTTTGGCAAATACACATTCAGAATAGATTCCTATCTCCAGTTTGGCTGGCTCACTCGAGTCCTGTGGCAGGGTTTGTGCTGGCCCTCACTCCCAACCATCTACCAGAGGCTTAAGGGGTTCTGAACCCAGGCCTTGAGAGGGGCCTGGTAAGAGTTCTGGAGCGAGGGGGGCCGGGGCTTGTGGGTAAAGCTGGGGGCAGGGAGGGGCTAGGGAGGCATCTGGGAGGAAGGTACAGCCAGCCAGGCCTTTATTCCTGTGTCTGGAGCAAATCCACTGGGCTCCTCCTCTGTAACTGGAGTTGCACAGTTCCACAACCCTCCCCCTTTCTCCCCTGGAGTTCTCTGAGAGTCCCCATTTCGCAAGCCTGACCCCCCCACTTCAGGCAACCTCAAACAAAGCCGCCAGCAACAGCATGCACACCTGGCTTTAATCATGGAGCCCCTCAGGGGAGGGCAGAAGAAAATGTAATTGGTGCTTTCTCCGAAGGGCCAAGACTTGAGAGCCTTTGGCTTGGTCTCTTTGCTCACCTGCGCTCCCGGGAGTGTCTGCAGCCGCTCTGACAGGGCAGTGGTGAAGCTCTCTGGTCCTGCAGTTGGGCGAGGCGCGCTGCAGCCTCCCGGTCTAGCCCCCACGCTGGCAGGGCCCTTCCCGTTCTGGCTAAGCCACTTGGGGAAATCCCCCTTATAGGACCAAGCTGGATGTCTGTGGGTGGGGGGAGGAGCCGGGGCTGGAAGTGACAGGGTGGTGACAGATCTGGTCACGTTGAGACTGGATCCCCACACACCCAGCCCTACTCAGTTTCCCATTTATTGGGGTGGTTCTGCACTCACCTTCTACAGCGGGCACTGCTGTAGTGGCTTCCCGTGGCCAGCTTCAGGTCTTCTGTCTCCCCCTCCAAGCCCGGCCCACAGTCAGGCACCTAATGAATGGTTTGGATGTAGCCTTGTCTGTCAGATGTTCATTCTCCGAGTGGGAAGCTGGGATTCTTAGGGGTGGCCCTGGGAGAGCTGGAAGGGCACACCTGACCTCATGTGACCTTGAGCCCCACAAGCCTGCGGCCCTTCCTTCACCTGCAGGTCTGCAGAGGCGAGAGGCAGGCAAGTCAACCATTCCTCGGCCCTGGGTGAGCTGATGCCCACCTCGGGAATTGTCCTGAGCCTCACAGGGTGCTGGGTCCCCTTTCCCCATCTCTAGACAGTAGACATCAACTGCTCCTCCACCCCCATGCCAGCCTAAAAGGTCCCCAGACGTTGCCAAATCACTGCCAGCTAGAGCCGTGGGGCCCCATGAAGGATGGGAATGCCACCAGAGTAGAAAGCAGAAGGGATTGTGGGCTGGGACTGAGCCCAGACAGCTCTAAGCCCACACCAGCGGTGACAATGGTGCACCCTGGTGAAGTCAGAGGCTCTGGGTCAGAAGTTAATGATCTTACTAACCTGGGATCCCGTTTACTAAGGTGGGGAGGCAGGCGAGATCTCAGAGCCACAGGTATTTACCCAGCCGGATCAGGGAAGCGGGGAGGGAGGGCGGGTAGCTCCTGGTGTGGACATACCTCAACACTGTGTACTGGAATACCTGCAGCTAGCTGGCAGTGGCATTTAAACCTCAATAAAGCCATTTTACCATGTATTCAAGTGCTTCAAGTTTAGTGCTTGCTGGGTCTTACTTTGGACATTCACTTTCTGTTCTGGGCTCCCTAAATGACAGTCCTAGTGGCTCAGGAGGCTGAGATGGAGGGTTCTAAGCCAGCCTCAGGCAGGAAAGTCCAGGAGATGCAAATCCAATTAGCCAGAAAAAAGCCAGAAAGTGGAAGTGTGGCTCGAGCTTTGAGTGAAACAAAGAAAGATCAAGGCTCGTAGTTCAGACTCGAGTACAGACAAAACCCATCAAACTCCCTTGAGGGTCTGGGAATGTGGCCTAGTGGCAGAGTGCTTGCCTAGCATGTGTGAAGCCCTGGGTTTGATTCCTCAGTACTGCATACACAGAAAAAAAAAAAAAAGATGCTGGAAGCGGCTCTGTGGCTCAAGTGGTAGAGTGCTAATTTTGAGCAAAAGAAGCCCAGGGACAGTGCTAGGCCCTGAGTTTAAGCCCCAGAACTGGCAAAACAACACAAAAGCCAGGAGGCAGAATGTGACCCTGAGCTGGCCTGGGGGAGATGGACAGTGGGCCTGTGCACCCTTCCTGGGAGAAGGCGTTGACGGGGCCACGTCACTGCTTCCCCCATGCTGGCCCCCTGTGAGCCTTCTCAGCAGGAGACTGGCAACAAGGGTGCTTTCAGTTCCCAGCCAACACCACCACCCGGCCGGGCACAACCAGCTCATCCGTCTGCCCTGGGCCTCAACCAGCTCCAAGCAGGTACTGCACAGAGGTCACTCCTTTCCCCAAACCAGAGACAGAGAGGACAGTGTACCCACAGAAAACCCACACCCCCAACCCTTCTCCCACCTCCTTGCAGCTTCTCACCTTATTGCCATGGAGGTTCAGGTCGATTTTCTGTCATATTCCTGCCAATGAGTCACAGGACTCCCAACATGCTAGCTGCAAAACCTCCCAGGGCCTCAGTTTCCCCATTTTTACAATGGGACACAGTTCCCAGTTTATCAGGGGGCCATGACAGGGCAGTGAGGGCTATCATCATGTCCCTCTCCTGAGCTTGAGCTGCCCCCCAGAAGAGTAACTCGGGTCCCCCCTCGCAGGTCCTCTGTTTAAATTATGGCTACACTCCTGTCTGCACTGTGGGTTGTTACATCATCGACCTTCACTTGGCTTCCATGCATCATGTACACATTCAACCCGCCTCTGTTCTTTTCTTGCTAGCCAACAGCAATTAAAAAGGACTGCACAGAGCCAACACAATCATCAACACAAACACAGACCTGGGTGGCGAAACCCCGTGTCCACAGCGGATTGTCTACAGCGGGAACGAGAATCCTCACAGTAGCCAAGCGCCTGGTGCCAGCGCCGACCTCAAAGCGCCGTGCACACCTGGGCCCAGGGAGGCCACTGGCAACCTGTACACAGAGGGGAGTCTCCTTAGAGGGCCTGCCCGGGGTCACATGCGCAGGGTCACGTGAGCCTGTCTGATTGAATCCTGGGGCTAGGTTTTACCATTCATTCCCAGTTCAAAATCAGGAACTGCTGGTTCTGACCTGGGGTGGGGGCTGAAGAGGGAGAGGGCCCTTTCCCTGCAGGGGCCTGGGCTTCTCCCAGACCTTCTCTCCTGAGCCCTGGGTTAAATTACGCCAAGCCTGGGTCATGTGACTCCATTCCCCTCCCCTATCAGAGTGAATAAACACCAGCCACCAGGGCCTCCCAGAAGATAAGGGTCTGTGTTCCTGACTGCAACAATGACACGTGTGGGCTTCAGCTCAGGACTCAGGTTTGTTCTGGCCCTACAGAAATCCTGGCAGGCCACATGGGGCTGGGGCTGGACAGATGCCCAACGCAAGAGCACATGGTGGCAGGGCCTGGCCTACACGCTTGACCCTGGGTCCAATCTCCAGCTCCATGTGAAAAGCAAACATGCAGCATCCAAGCCCAGACTCTGCTGACTCTCTCCCTCTGGCCTCCCAGCCCTGCTCTTCCTCCACCACTTCTTCTGTTTCCAAGATGATCAGGATGGCAAAGCCAAGCTCAGTTTCAAGCCAAGGCCATGTCAAAGGCTCCAATCCCAAGACAAGACAGCCCTGCCAGCATTGGCATCCCCAGCTGATGGCCCCCACGGGTCAGGCGTGGGGAGCATCTGTCACAGAGGCCACCCTAACCTGGTGAGCACAGACTGCCCAGCCCTGGAGAGGGCGCCTGGGAATACTAACCAACCCCTTCCCCCTCCCCACCCAGCCCATGCAGGGCTCAGCTCTACCAAGTCGAACCTTTTCTTCATTAGAACACATTATCTAGCAGGGCGCTGCTGGCTCATACCTGTCATCCTAGATACCCTGGGAGGCTGAGATCCAAGGATCACAGTTCAAAGCTAGCCCAGGCAGGAAAGATTATGAGACTTATTTCCTATTAACCACCCAAAAGCCAGAAATACAAAGACAACACCGAGGCCCTGAGTTCAGTGTCAGTACCCATACAAAACAAAACAAAACAAGGCAAACTTAATGCCCAACCTCCTTTCCCTGCTTTTTTTTCTGTACCACTGGACGTACTCTATGCCCTCATTTTCTTATTATTTTTCTCTGCCCATGAGGATGTCAGCTCTATGAAGTCAGGATTCTTCTCTCTTTCACTCACAGCACATACATATATCTAAATAAAACATACGCGTATATAAATATATAAATTATTTACATATATGTGGTGACAGATGTGCCTAGCAGATCTCACCCCCCTTTGCTGAATGATTTGACTGTGGAAAGCTGATTCTACATAAAAACAGTGATGACACAAAGCCACCTAAACTCCCACCCCTTTCTGCTGGGCTCTCCACACCACCTTTTGGGGAGAAGTTACTTGTTGCTGGCTGTGAGGTCAGTCCCCGGCTTTCAGGAATATTCTGGGAGCTTGCAGAACACTTCCTCTCTTCTCCCAGCTCCACTCTCTGGAAACTTTGGGGCAGTGGCCAACTCTTCTCACACAGGGCCTTCCCCTCAGCCCGCAAGTCCTGGGTGGGGAGCCCGGGACCCAGCAGGCCGGGGAAGACAGTGGAGTGGGGTCACCTATCAGTCCAAACAAGATGCCCCAGGAGGGGGTGCAAAGGCCTGCTCTGGCTGAGCACACAGTGACAGGGTGGAGTGAGGGCAGCCCGAGGCCCTCCAGTACCCACTGAGGCAGGTCTCTACCTACTACACATCAGGAATCCCACCTCTGAGCAGTTAGATTTCTGCTTTTCCTCCTTTCCTTCTTTCATTTTTCTTTCCTTCCTTCCTTCCTTTTTTTCTGCCAGTCCCGGGGCTTGCTTAGGCTACAGGCTAGCTAGCATTCCACGACTTGAGCCATAGCACCACTTCCAGCTTTTTCTGTGATTAATCACAGATAAGAGTCTCATGGACTTTCCTGCCCAGGC
Source organism: Megascapheus bottae (assembly GCF_031878675.1). Lineage (NCBI taxonomy): Eukaryota > Metazoa > Chordata > Mammalia > Rodentia > Geomyidae > Megascapheus > Megascapheus bottae. Next base: position 13,225,766 of record NC_143538.1, read on the forward strand.
TGGCTTTGAACCGTGATCCTCAGATCTCAGCCTCCTGAGTAGTTAGGATGGCAGCCACCAGCCACCACCCTCTGGCATTTCTCTTAAGGTTTTGGAGGTTTCTGCTTTTCAAGTGTACCCCTGGGGATGGGGGAGTATCTTGGGGTGGAGCAATGGCCCAATTTGTTCAAGACGTAGGTTCCCTCCTCCTCCGCCACTTACGTGAAAATGTGAATGCAAGCTCACTGGAGGGCCACCTGCTCGGGCACGGCAGCCCTAGAACCAGATCTGTGTGCTGTCGCTGACTGGTTCAAGGACAAGGTGTGGACTTTGGTAATGGTGGCATCTGGGAGCAAGGACACCACTCTCTAGCGACAGGCGTCCTCAGAACCGAAGGCCTGCAGCCATGGTTGTGACCTCACCCCGGTAACCCCAGGGTGGGCCCTGGTACCTGTACCTGGGGCAGGAAGTGGCTGAGTACAAAATCCTCACTTAGCAACATCTTCCTCAGCCTTCGTAGAAATGGGTCCGTGGGGAGCTTTGGGGGAAATCCTCCAGCGGCCATGTGGGGGAAACCACTAGGGGAGCAGTGGCTGCAGGCACACACAGCAAACCCACAGCCACGTCCACGTCCCAGATCATGAGAGACCTCTCTAATCCCGCACCAGGATGGAATGGAAGGCCCAGGGGCTCTTCCCACGGCTTTCCAGGCTCGGCTAATCTCTCTCAATTCACCCTGCTGGTGGGGAGGTAGTGGCAAGAGCCAGCCTGGAGGGTGAGGCAGGGACGTGGCTTCAGCATCTAGGTCCCTCAGAAGTCACAGGGCTGGGAGATTGGGGGAGGGGGGAGAGGCCTGGCCAAGGCCCCACGGGCCGCTATGGGGACAGGCGTTGGGAGTTACAGCTCACGCAACTTTTCCTCTATATGTGGTACTGAGGAACCAAACCCAGGACTTTATGCATGCTGGGCCAGCACTCTACCACTAGGCCGCATTCCCAGTCCTAAAATGCTGTTTTCTGCTGAACCTGTGGGCATATGGGGACAATCACATAAGCCACTCTACCTTTAATCAGCCACTCGGGTGTAAGTGGTGAAGCCTGAGGCCCAAGTCCAGCACCTTAGAGAAAAGCAGCCAGGTCCATCCTCTGGGTGGTTCAGTAACTTCCTGCTATGTCTGCCCCAGAACACTGCCTATCTCCCAGATGACCACCCACATCACGGCAGGAGACGGGGAGGAGGACCCAGGCCTGCAGAGAAGGGGAGAGTAGCTCTGCTTGGCTTATAGTGTTTTCAAACAAAATGGACCATCATGTAGCATTAAAAGAAACAGATGGGGCTGGGAGTTTGGCCTAGTGGTAGAGTGCTTGCCTAGCATGCACGAAGACCGGGGTTCGATTCCTTGGTACCACATACATAGAAAAAAGCCAGAAGTGGTGCTGAGGCTCAAGTGGTAGAGCTCTAGCCTTGAGAAAGTCCAAGGACAGTGCTCAGGCCCTGAGCTCAAGCCCAGGACTGGCAAAAAAAAAAAAAAAAAAGAAAGAAAGAAAGAAAAAAGAAACTGATGGGCAGGGAGTGTGGCCTAGTGGTAAGGTGCTTGCCTAGCATGCACGAAGACCGGGGTTCGATTCCTCGGTACCACATACATAGAAAAAAGCCAGAAGTGGTGCTGAGGCTCAAATGGTAGAGCTCTAGCCTTGAGAAAGTCCAAGGACAGTGCTCAGGCCCTGAGCCCAAGCCCAGGACTGGCAAAAAAAAAAAAAAAAAATAAGAAAACCAAGACGGGGACCAGGAGTTTGGCCTAGTGGTTAAAGTGCTTGCCTAGCATGCATGAAGACCCGGGTTCGATTCCTTGGTACCACATATATAGAAAAAGCTGAAACTGGTACTGAGGCTCAAGTGGTAGAGTTCTAGCCTTGAGAAAGTCCAAGGACAGTGCTCAGGCCCTGAGTTCAAGCCCAGGACTGGCAAAAAAAAAAAAAGAAAACCAAGATGGGTGGGGGGTGGGGGGGGAGGGAAATGGGTACCAAGACATGTGAAAGGGTATCAATGTATGTGAATTAATGCACCTTCTATCTGGCAAACATCATGTAACCCTTTTACTAATTACAATAAAAAAAATAGAAGAAAAAAAAAAAGATAAGAAACAGCTGAGACCAGGAGAGGTGGCTCACGCCTGTAATCCTAGCTACTCAGGAGGCTGAGATCTGAGGATGGGTTCAAAGCCAGCCCAGGCAATAAAGTCCATAAGTCTCTTATCTCCAATCATCCATCAGAAAACTGGAAGTGGCCCTGTGGCTCAAGAGGTAGGGTAGTAGCCTTGAGCTAAAGAACTCAGGGAAGGCACCCAGGCCCAGAGTTTAAGTCCCATGACAAAAAGAAAAAACAACAACCACAAACCACACTGAGTAACTGGAATCTCTCTGCACATCACCTTTATAACAATTAAAAAAGATCTGCACACACACACACACACACACACACACACACACACACACACATAATATGCACACTCTGGGGAAAAGATAGGGAGGAGAGATACCCAGAGATGGAGGCGCTGTGGCCTGGGAAAGGCTTGAGGCCACGTTTCATGTTTGTTTGGCGATGTTGGGGGGAGAACTGGGCCCTTGCACCTGCCCTGAGATAAGTCTCCAGCCCCAACCAGCCTGAGGCTGGCACGGAGGGGGCGGAGCTGGGCCAGTGTACACAGGTGACCTGCAGGCTGGAGAGAACTGTCCTCTGGGAATGGGGAGCTCCATTCCCCTTCCTCACCTTGGTCAGAGCTAGTGGGCTCTGTCCCTTGCGGCAGTGGCAGAGTCAGGGGAGGATCTGCGATCTAGGCCTACGCCCACAGCGGTGGCCCACGCCCTGCCCCCTGCCGGGAACCCGGCCAGATGACAGAGGTGGTGACTTAGCATCAGTGACGTGGCCACATCCTCCCGGCTGTGTCTGCTGCTGAGTCAGGGTCTTCTGGGGACAGCCAAGGGCGGCCACACGGCCACCTTCCTGGCCTTCCCAGCCTTCCCGCCCAGCTGTGGCTATGAGGGCGGGAGCTCCCACTCTGTCTTCCGAATGCCCTGGCCTCCCTCCTCTGCCCTCCGCTCCCCTCCCCACCGCTGCTCCAGGCTGACACTGGGAGGGTTCTGCGATTTCACCATGGGTGACTGGGGGCTCTGGGGAGAATGTGAGTAAAAAAACAACAGCAACAAGCCCTGTGTGGTGCCGTGGTTCACGCCTGTAATCCAGCTACTGAGGAGCTCCACGGCTACTGGGCACTAAAGACCATGAGACTTTTATCTCCCATTAACCACAAGAAAATGGGAAGTGGGGCTGCGGCTTCAGGGGTAGGGTGATAGCCCAGAGCTGAAGAGCCCAGGGACAGACTCCAGGGCCAACAAACAAACAAATAAATAAATAAAGCAGCAACAAAAAACAAAAAGCCCCAAACCAAAAACCATCAGCATCTTTGTTGGATTCTAAAACTTCCCACTCCTGGGCTCAGAAGTGATCCTTGCAGTGTCAGTACAGCCTGGGCTCAGCCAACCTCCCTCCCTCCCAGCACTGGGTCCCGGGCACCGGGCACCATCTCGCTGGCGCAGGGACCACCTCTTGGAGCTCTTTGGGGCCTTTATGTGGAACTGAAGGTTTGGATGCAAACGTCACCAGGCCCTTCCCTCTTCTCCTCTGCAGATAATGCTTTTTGTCCCTAAGATTTGAACTTTTCAGTGCCGGAGATGAGCTGGGACCTCGTGCGCGGCAGGCAGGAGCTGTCTGAGCTCCATCCTCAGCCTTGTGCTGAACAGAGTCTTGACTTTTCTCTCTGGCCAGCTGATCCTCCAGATTCAATCTCCTGAGTTAGCTGGGGCTGACAGCGCCAGCCCCCAGAGCCTGCCTCCAGTTGTAATTTTAAAATTTACTTATGTTTAGAAAAGAAAGACCTCCTTTCTCTAAGGTCATAAGATTTTTTCAGGGTGTTCAAGTTTTGCTGTTCACATAGAAGCCCTGAATGCACCTGGAGTTGGGTGTATGGTGTCACTGAGGAGCTAATTTTACCTTTCCCATCTGGCCCATAACTTGTCCCACACAGTAAGGAGCCTGTCCTCCTGTCAGGCAGAGTCTCCTGTTCGCAGTGCATCTCAACCCCTTCCCTGCCCATTGCTTCCTTTTACAGTGGGATGCTAAATCTGTTCCTTGTCTTTCTTCCCCTCCTCCCTTCCTCCTCTTCCTTCTTTTTATTTACTTATTGTCAGTCCTGGGACTTGAACTCAGGGCCTGAGTGCTCTAGCTCAGAGAGCACTCTAGCTCGTTGAGCTACAGCCTCATTCTCAGTGGTTAATTGGAGATAAGAGTCTTATGGACTTTCTTGACTGGGCTGGCTTCTACCAACAATCCTCAGAGCTCAGGCTCCTGAGCAGCTGGGGTAGCAGGAGAGAGCCATGCTGGTGCCTGGCCTTTCTTTGTTTTTTGTTTGTTTGTTTGTTTTGGGTTTTTTTTTTTTTTTGGTGGGTCATGGGGTTTGAACTCAGCCTGGGCAAGTTCAAGGCTCAAGATCTTCAGCTCAAGGCTACTGCCCTACCCTTGAGCCAAGCCCCACTTCCCATTTTCTAGAGGTTAATTGGAAATAAGAGTCTCAGGTCCTTTTGTGCCTGGGCTGGCTTTGAGTCTTGATCCTCAGATATCAACCTCTTGAGTAGCTAGGACTACAGGCGTGAGCCACTGTGCCATGCCTGTGCCATGCCGGCTCTTTGTTTCTTAAGTTCTCACATCCCATCGCCCCCCATAAGACTTCGGCCAGAAATGATAAGCAGAGGAGAAGACGGGTGCTTTGTTTTTAGGGGTCTAGGTCAAGGGTCGGGAGTCAGTCAGCAGTGGTCTCGGCACCAAGGTGGCCTTGGACTGAGGCCGAGAAGCAGTGGGAGGATCTGATGTGGTATCAAGTCAACGTGGATCAAGGAAGGCTCCTTGGATGTGATCTAGCTGGGAGGATGGCAGTGCCACCCCTGCCGGGGACACTTGGAAACTGCCCGATCCTGATCCGGAATAAACAAATGGATGAGGGTAGCCCTAAGCCTGAGTAGCGTGGCCAGGCTCATGCATCTGGCCGGTCTTTGAGTCAGGGGTGCTCCCCGAGTCTGGTACACAGCCTCCAGATTCTTTGTCACTCTTTGGATTGGCGATCAAGCTGGCCTTCCCTCACATTGGCAAGCACTGGACCACTGCGCCATTCTCCAGTTCTCTCCCCACTGGACTTGACAGAATTGGTGTTGGAACTTGGGCCTGATGCTTGTCAGGAAGGTGCTCTGCACAAAGGCTGCAGAGGGGTCACCCCACATCCGCCTTCCCCCAGGCTCCTGGTCTCAAGCTGGGGCCTCAAGGAGGGCAGAGCCAGGCCCCTAGGGCTACTGCAGGCACGGCTGTCACCTGCCTGCCTCAGGCAAACAAGGCCTGGGCAGCCTCCAGGTCCTTTGGGGGCTAGGCGGTTCACCAGTAATAGTTAGGCACCCTTGGGCTTCCTGGGCCCAAAGTAGGAGACAGGGAGCTTGGAGACCCTGCTTCTGCTGGGGCTCTGGCCTGGCAGTTAGGACGCAGCCCAAAGTAGGAGACAGGGTGCTTAGAGCCCCTGCGTCCTGGTCCTCAGCTGTTTTGAACACCTTTAGTTCATAAATCATGGAAATTGCATCCGAGCATGGCTGAGTCATTTCTCTGAGAAAGCCTTCAGCCAGGAACTGGGACTTGGGCCCAGTGGTAGAGTGCTTGCCTAGTAGGCATGGAGGCCCGCGTTCAATTCCTCAGTACCGCATACACAGAGAAAGCCCAGGAACAGGACTCAGGACCTGAGTTCAAGCCCCAGGACTGGGGCTTTTTTGAAACTGCAATCTTGCCTTTTGAGAAATACCATCATGCCCAGAAAGCTGATCAACTTATTGACTGTCTAAACGCTATTTCTGAGGAGTCTTTATTAAGAGAGAGCTGGAAGCTTACACAATCTTCATGGGGTCCTGCCTTAACCTCCTTCCAGCAGCTGGGACTGTAGGCGTGCACTGCCATACCTGCACCGCACACTGTCTGGGAGGCAGGCAGGGCGTCTTGCAGGAGGACTAAGTGGCTAGGTGGAGGACTTGGGCTGATGGAAGGAGTAGGAAAATCTCTATGGATGAAAAAAATGCATTTCCTGGCTCTGAGGGAAGGATGGCTAGGAGGCACTGCTTCCCTGGCAGGCCGCTTTGCAGCGCTGAATCCGGTGAAGAATGCCCTCTGGCCTGCAGACCTGCAGATTTCCAAACTGCCCTGCGGACCCGCCGCCCCTCCCAGCTTCCTCCGTTTGTACATTCTGTTCCAGTCCTGATGAATGCATGTGTCATTCAGATTCTACTTAAACTGCGGTACCACCTGCATGCTTCACTAAAATTGACTTAGAGAACAGAAGAAAATTGTCACCATATGTTCTTAAAAAAATCTACATGTGGCAGTCATGATTTTGCCTCTTTCTGAAGTGCCTTTTAAAAGGCCCAAAATCCTAGCTATGTAGGAGGCTGAGACCTGAGGATCACAGTTCAAAGCCAGCCTGGGCAGTAAAGTCTGTGAGACTTATCTCCAATTAACCTCCAAAAGGCCAGAAGTGGGGCTGTGGCTCAAGTGGTACAGTGCTAGCCTTGAACTAGAAAAGTTCAACCTGGTACTCATGGCTTATGTCTGTAGATCTAAGGATTATAGGCAGGAAATCTGTAAGATTCTTATCTCAGATTAACTTCCAGAAAACAGGAAGTGAAGATGTTGCTCAAAGTGGTAGCTGAAAAGCTTAACTACAGTGCCAAGGCCTGAGTTCTAGCCCCTCAACCAACCACAACAACAATAAACACAAAAAAGTTCACGCCTGGTACAAACAAACAAACCCAAAGCACAAAGTAACTAATTGGCTTACCTTCCGCCTACCTCTGGGAGGTAGTGACATTTTGAGCCCTGGGCCTCCAGCACGCTAAGCGCGTGGTCCATTCTGTGCTCCATCCCCAGCTCTGTGGTTTCTTCCAGTATGGGAGGGTGAAGGTGAAGTCTTCCTCTGTGGACTCAGGCAGACCAGAGTTAGCTTTTTTTTTGTGGGTTATGGGACTTGGACTCTGGGCCTGGCCGCTGTCCCTGCGCTCTTCAACTCAAGGCTAGCACCTTATCCCTTGAGCCACAGAGCCACTTCTGGTTTTCTAGTGGTTAACTGGAGATAAGATTCCCACAGACTTTAGTGTCTGGGCTGGCTTTGAACTGTGATCCTCAGATCTCAGCCTCCTGAGTCGCTAGGATTACGAGTTAGCCTTCAGGAGAAGCAGGACTTGAGTGCCATTGACAAGTGACTATTTTTTCTTGGCTCTGACCTGCTGGCACCTGGTGCAGGGCTCTGTTGAGAGCTGAGCCTCCCGTCGTCCTTTCACACTGAGGAGGGGCCAGTACAGGGGCTGTTAGACACCTGGACACATTCTTGAAATGACTGGTGCGGGGCTCCGGCCTGTTATCTTGCTGCTTAGGATGCAGAGGAGAGGTACCAGATCTTTACCTCAACCCTCAAGCTAGGCCCAGGGTCATATCTATATCCCCTCGACTCCAGGGGCAGTACACAAAGGGCTGTGGTCCACGAGGATCCAGGCAGAAACCAGACCCTAGCTAAAAAAAGGAAAAAGCAAAACTAAGAAAGAGGCTCTGTTGGGTGATTGCTAGTGAGGAGTTGGGATAACAAGAAGAGTGAATAAAGATGACTCTGTTTACATACATGCAAACAGAACGGGGACACTTGTTGAAATTGTTTTAGGAAGTGGCATGGCTGCTCAAGTGGTAGCATGCTAGAATTGAGCAGAAGCTGGGGACAGTGCCTCGCCTTGAGTTCAGGCCTATGACACACACATAAAATAAGTCTTGCTGGGCGCTGATGGGGTTTACCTGTAATCCTAGCCGCTCAGGAGGCTGAGTCTGGGCACGAAAGTCCTTGAACTCAAGGTGTGGGCACTGTCCCTAAGCCTCTCTGTGCTCAAGAGAGCACAGAGCTCTACCACTTGAGCCACAGGGATACTTTTGGCTTTTTCTATGTATGTGGTACTGAGGAATCAAACCCACGGCTTCACTCATGCTAGGCAGGCCACATTCCCAGCCCCTCCATGAGACTCTTATCTACAATTAACCACCAAAAAAACTAGAAATGGAGCTGTGGCTCAAAGTGATAGAGTGCTAGCCTTGAGCATAAAAGCTCAGGTTCAAATCTGAGTTCAAACCCCGGTGACCAGCTCTCTCCGATCTCTTTCTCCCCTGCCCACCACACCCCTCTAGGTTCCCTGAGCATCAGCAAGCAAGCTAAAGTGATGCCCGCCCACAGCACGCTGGTTACTTAGGGGCAGATGGGGCGGCAGGGGCTGTGGGAGGCCAGGCGGGGCTGTGGCCCTGTGTCCTCACCTGGCTTCAAGCTCCCCTGCCTCAGTGGTGGGGTTGGGCACAGGGTGAGGGATGATCTCTGAGGCTGGGGGCCCCAGCTAAGCTAGGATAGTCTGGGCCCACCCCTGAGCAGGCGCTCTCTTGCAGGATCCCTGGAATCTCTGCTGCAGCAGGACATGGGTGGTTCCTGGTGTTTCACTAAGACAAGCAGCACTGTGGGGCCGGCCTTGGGGCCTCTGGGTGTGCCTAAAAGAAATGGAGAGCAGCTCCAGTAAACAGCCAGAGGTAGAGCCAGTGGGTCCCCAGAGCTGATGCCCAGGGACTGACCAGTGGGCAGGAGTGGGCTTTCTCACCTTGGGCAGGGGGTAGAGCGGGGCTCTGGCCCTGGCCACCAAGTGGTGAAGCTGCTGTTGATAGACTGTGATGCAAATCTGCTGAAGAGGAGAAAGGGGCGGGTGGTCTGCCCGCCAGGCAGGGGTGCCCAGGGCCCCGCTGAACGCACCTCTCACTGGGACTGGACAGGGTCATGTACTGCGTCCCCCCCAGTCCCATCCTCCCATTGTCTGGTCTTCCTAACTCCCAGCCCTAAGAAAGCAGTGTCCCCATCATCCTCATGATGCCCTTGGGGACAGAAAGTGGAAGGGAAGCACCACGCAACCAGCCAGGGCCTAAGGCCAGTTCCTTCCAGCACACATACTACACAGCATGCCTAGGTTCATGCGTGTGTGTGTGTGTGTGATATTTTGGAGATGCATGCTGTCCATGTTACCCACGATGGCCTCAGACTCCTAGACTCCAGTGACTCTCCCTTTTCAGCCTCACCACCTGGAGGTGACTCAGACAGGGAAATCTTATCTTTATCTCTGGCCCAGGGGTCCTCACAGTCTTCCTGAAGGACTTATTATTTACACTGAAGTGTGAGTGGCAGTCCTGGGGAATCGTCCCGGGAGGGGTGTGTGAGGGCGGTGACCACACAGCTCATAGAAGGCACCTGAATCCTGCCCACCATCATTTCCTAGGGCAGCGTTCTCCTGTTTTGTTCTATGCTGGGTTCCCAGCACCCAGAACTTTCTGGTCTGAGTGGGTCCCTACTGCAGCTTACTTTCCAGGGTAGCACTTGATGAGTGGCTCGTTTCCTCAGAAAAGTCTGCAGAGAGGGGCCAGGCCCTGGGCCTGGGGCTCTGGGATTGGATAATCAGCACTGGAAAAAAAAAAGGGGGGGAAGATTATTCCAAACCTGTTCAGTTCTATTTTAACTTAAAAGGATTTAATTTTACTTGAGTTTAAAAGAACGAAAAGGAAGAAAAATCACTGAATCTTGGACAAATCCTTTCACAAGATGTAACAGATTTCTCTAAGATTAAAAAAAGAAAAAGAGCCGGGCGCAGTGGGTCACGCCTGTAATCCTAGCTACTGAGGAGGCTGAGATCTGAGGATCAAGGTTCAAAGCCAGCCTCAGCACAAAAGAACCTGAGACTCTTATCTCCAATTAATCTCTAGAAAATAGGAAGTGGGGCTTGGCTCAAGGGTAGGGCAGTAGCATTTTGCTGAAGAGCTAAGGGACAGCGTCCAGGCTAAGTTCAAGCCCCATGACCCACAAAAAGAAAAAAAAAAAAAAAGAAAGAAAGAAAAGAAAGAAAGAAAGAAAAGAAAGGAAAAAAAGAAAGTCAGATACCAGTGGCACTACTCAGTAGGCTGAGATCTGAGGATCACAGTTCAAAGCCAGCCTGGGGAAGAAAAGGTCTCTTGACCAAAACCCCAAAGTGGCGTTGTGGCTCAAAGTGGAGAGCGCTAGCCTTGAGTAGAAGAGCTCAGAGACAGGGTCCAGGCCCAGAGTTCAAGTCCCATGACCAATAAAAACAAGCAAAAAAAGACTGTGGTCAGGAGCCAGCTGGGGCAGACAAATCCACGAGACTCATTCCCAATTGGTCAGCAAAAAGTCAGAAATGGAGGTATGGCTCAAATGGTGAGTGCCAGATAGGAGCCCCAGCACCAAATTAAAGCTTTCTGTCCCTCTCTCTCCCGCTACCCCCGCCCCACGTGGTTTGGACAGGATTCTGGGTGCAACTCTTCTCTGCCAGCTTTCTTCATGACTTGATCGCCTTCTCTGGCTCCTGTCCTCCTGACTATCCTGTGACTGCCTTCCCTCCTCTGGTGGCCTGGGGAGTCAGGAGGGCTGGAGGTTTTCTGGGTGCTCCTGTGTAGAGATGGGCTGGCAGAGCCCCCTGTCCCTGGGGCCCCTGGCTGGGGCACCTGACGCACTGTTTCCCTAGGCTGCTTTGCCGCTATCGCCATCTGCAGTGCTGCCAGGCAGAGGCAGGTCTCCTCCCCTCCTTTCTATGCTGTCACTCATTTCTCAGGTGGGGTGTGTGTGTGTGGGGTCCCTTCCCCAATCTGCCCTCTCCCACCCAAGCTCCCCACAAATGCAATGGGCTTGGGGGTCTGTAGGCCTGAGTCCGAGACCCTGACATCCACCAGGCCTGCTCCCCTTGGTCACAGGAGAGGAGCACAGTCACAGTCTGTGGTGGAACCAGAGAGGGGAAGTGGCTTGCCCAGGTCACACAGGAGGTCAGTGGCAGGCAGGGTTGGCCTCCCAACCCAAGGCCTGGACATGGGTGGCCACCTCTGAGTGCAGGAAGGTGTTTCTGTGCCCATTCCTGGGTCCCTCAGCTGTGCTCCTCCCCCAGAAACTGGGGTGATGACCTTGGTCCCTGCACTGCCGAGGAGGGTGACGTGTCCTGTCCACCCTGGACTGGCTCTCAGGTGGACACCCGGGGTCTGTGTGCCCATCCTCACTCCACGGCAGTCCCCTGGCCGGGGCTGTGGGGCGAGCTGCACGCGCCCATCTGTCCGGCCATGAGGTGTGGCCACTCCTCTGGTTTGACAATGGCGCAATGGGGCTCAAGGGCTCTGGAGGAGCGGGGTGCTGGGGTCCAGTGGGGCTCTGGCCACGAGTCTGTCCTCCATCCTTCTGGTGTTTTCCTGCCTACTAGAGGCTCTTCAGACCCTTCCTGAGCATGGCAAGCGGGCCTGGTTAGGGTTACTCTTACCACCTCCACCAAACCCCAGGCCAAAGGCCTATGTCGGCTTCCCCTTGCCAGGGGGTCTTCCCCAGAGGAGCCCGGACGCCCCAGTCCTCCTCCCCAGCCAGGCCTGAGGGCCTGTGGCATGGCAGGCTGTGCGGGACCCATGGGGGCAGCCAGGCCTAGGAAGGACGCTAACATTCTGAGCAGCCGTCAGCCCTGAGGCGACCTGACACCCTCCCAGGTCACCGAGTCTGTGGGCCATGGACACGTGGCTGTGACTGGAGGACACTCCAGGGACCTGGCCATCCTCCCTGGCTTCCTGCCCGGTCTTCCCGGTGGCCACCAGCACAGAACCACAGGGGATCACACCCACCCACCACCGGCTTTGGGGAAGAGTGCACACTCTGGAAGCTGGAGCGGGCCGGGGCACCCATCCTCCGGCTGCTGTTTTGAGCTCTATCTTGAGGCCCCACAGGGCTGCAGCAGCTGCAGACAGGCTGGGAAGCCTGGGGCAGGAGGGAGGTTCAGTTGCAGCCTCTGCCCCTGGGGATCCATGCCTGGAGCAGCTCCCCTAACCCCTGACCCAGGGAGCTGCTAGGTTGAGCGAAGGGTGCACCAGGTCTCTGGAACCTCGAAAGAGGGGGCAGTCCCGGGGGGCTCCAGCAGCTCCCGCTGCCTCGGGAGGAAGGGGAACAGCAACAGAGAAGCCAGTGCCCTGGGCCGTTTCCCCCGCTTCCTCTGCTGCAGAAGAGCTGCGGCTCAGCTGTGCTGACTGTGGCCTCGCCAGCTGCTCCCCAGAGCCTGCTGCCATTTCCAGCAGGGCAGGTTGGCACAGGTGCACCCCGAGGCTTTGGAAAAATGGGGCTGAGGCGGTTGGATTGTCCAGGGAAGAGGCAGCACAGGCCTGGATTGCAGAGCACTTCCTGTCCTAACTGGATCACCGGAGAACACAGAGGAGCTGTTAATTACCACGCAGGACGAGGCGCAAACTGGGGCTCTTCAGGGCCGAGACGCCATAGCCTACTTCTCACCACTTCCTGGCTGTGTGGGCTTGGAGAAGTTACATAACCTTTCTGAATTCTGCTTTGTGCATAAAGATACAGTGAGGTGCTGGCCCTCAGGGGCAGATGACCCACTCCACCCACGGCTTCTTTTTAGAGCTGGGTGGGGACCCAGCGTGGCCTCCCATGCTGGCAGGCCAGGGACATGCAGGCCTCCGGCTCTTGTACGGAGGTGCAGAGAGCGGCGGCCAGGCCTTGTCCTTGAGTCCACAGAGGACTGTGGGCACTGCCAGCATTGCTGAGAAGCTAAGCTTCATCTCTAGGGCCCAGTGTGGAGGTGTCACTGCTGCCACACCACATGCGAAACCAGATGCCCTCACTGGATTGGATGCTGGGTGACCTGGCCTCAGGCTTAGCTCCTGGCTCTCCACTCTTCCTCTTCCCCCGAGTGAGGACTTGCCAGCAGGGATTCTCACACCTGCCTGCCGGCACTCAGCAAACTCACCTAGCCAGCCCTCCATTAAGCATGCAGCTGAGGGCCCAGGGGGCAATGGGGACAGGAAGTGGACAGCTCCTCCAGGTAGGTTGGGGCCAGTATTAGTCCTGCGCCCCCAGTTCTCCCTGCTCCATGAGGCCAAGGGCTGGACAGAAGGAAAACCAAGAGGTGTATTAAGATTAATATTCTCTTGTCAATGCAATGTTCTATTTCTTTTTTTTTTTTTGCCAGTCCTGGGCTTGAGCTCAGGACCTGAGCGCTGTCCTTGCACTTTCTCAAGGCTAGAGCTCTACTACCTGAGCCTCAGCACCACTTCCGGCTTTTTTCTATGTATGTGGTATCAAGGAATCAAACCCGAGTCTTCGTGCATGCTAGGCAAGCACTCTACCACTAGGCCAAACTCCTGCCTGGAATGTTCTATTTCTATCCAGTGCTTACTTAGGGGGGGTTGGGGAGCCAGGAATGTGGCCTAGTGTTAAGACTGCTTGCCTAGCATGCATGCAGAAGCCATGGGTTCAATTTTCCGGTACCACATATGCAGAAAAGGCAAGAAGTAATGTGGCTCAAGTGGCAGAGCACTAGCCTTAAGCAAAAAGTATACAAGGAGAGTGTCCAGGTCCTGAGTTCAAGTCCCGGGACTGGCAAAAAAAAATGTATCTATGCAAGTTGCCATAGCTGGGTTTAATCCTGGATTTGAGTGACCCTCTTGCTCTGGATGTGTACACATGGCCCAGCTCCAATGTTACAATCTTGCAGGCCAAAGAACAGCATCTCATGGTTGTAATTTGCACTTTTAATTGGTGACTTTAAGCATTTTCTTATATTTATGGGCCATTTACACTTCCGAGAGCAGCTTATTCTCATCCTTTCTTCGGATGTCCTCGGGGCTGACATTTTCTTGGTGGTTTGTGGGTGCTCTTTGCCTATTACCGATACGGACCCTGTCACTTGACTGTCAATGTGGCTGGCCTTGGCTCACCCAGGGAGCCCCGTCATTGCCGTGCTCCGCGGGCCTGGCTCTGTGTTCAGCCCGCAGTTTCTCTAGGATGGACGGCGTGGCCACCACACAGGCCGCAGCAGCAAAACCTATCTAAAAGAAAGCCTTTATTGTAAAAAACAGGACTGCCACCCCAAGTGTTTATTTACATATTAACTGATGAGAGTAAAAATTGTCATGCTATGACTACCGGCTCTCTGGGCACAGATGGTCCCGTGCAGGGGCGGGGGCTGTCAGGAGAGGGCGTAGGAGGGCTTGAGGAACGGTCTGCTAACGGGCTTGGGTGGAGCCATGATCCCCAGTTTCCCACTGGCTCCCAACACTGCTCGGGAGCCGCGCATGGTAGAACTGGATCCGGCGGCACTGGAAGCTTTACTTCTGGAAGAGGTCTTCCTGTGTGCAGTGGACACCCTAAAACGTAACAGGGAAAAGAAAATGAAGGTGGTAAATCAGAATTGGGGGGGGGGGGCACAGAGCCGCCCCTGTGTCTTCCTTGGTATCAGGTGTGCGAGTCCTGTCTGGAAGCCCTGGGGGAAGGCAAGACCTCTGCTACTCTGGGGTAAGTGGCTGCACACCACACAACTGTTGTAGAATGCTAGAAGAGTTGTCCTTCTAGAAGGCTAAGAACTGGACCCTTGCTCCACCGCTGTCCCTCCTGGGGTAACAGCTGAGGTGCACATACCCAATCTATTCTGACCAAATAGGGAAAAGAAAAGCACCCTCTTCTGGGCCTTGAGTGCCCTGGCACACACACCAGGAAGGGGTGCGCTGGCCCAGGCAGCTCGCAGGGTCAGGGAGGTAGGGTGGTGCTGGATGTCCAGGGCAGTGGAGGGGCAGGCTGAGCCAGGGAAGGCCCCAGAGGGGGCTCCTGGGAGGCCACCGTGCATCACCCACTGGTCTGGCATGTGTCTGGACCCCACTGCCAGCAGCAGCACGCTTGCCAGCTCTCCCCTCCGCCTCGCCACTGCAGCCTTACCTGAGGAGAGGCCTGGGCAGGGCCTCCCAGAGCCTGTCCTGCACCCCTCCTCTCCTGCTGACCCAGGTCAGCACCCCCTTCAGAACACAACAACTGGCAGTGATGACAGCAAGGCCGCCCGCCTCGGAGCCCGCCAGGAATTACAGCACACGACTGGGTCCAGGGAGCCAGGGTCCTCGGCAAGGGAATGCTAAAGGGTGGTTTTTCAAACCCAAAAAACCTTTGCTGGAGGGCAGATCTGCTAGAGCAGCAGAGGAGCAGCGCTCCCCATGCTGGCTTCCTGCTGAGAAATTAGGCTTGCTCGGAGTGAAAAACCTGCTGTTGATGTTGATTTACAGAGTCCCACCCTCCATTTTCCTCCCACTCAGAGCCTGGAACACAATTGGCTCATTGTGCATTATCCTGGAGCGGCAAGAAAGGACAAGGTGGAGAGCCCAGGGCCCTGGCACAGAGCCCCGCACATTCTTTCACTGGCAGGGACTCACCAGGTGAGGCTGGACACCTCTCGGCCTGCAGGGGAAAGCAGGAGGATGGGGCTATTACTGAGAGGATGATGCAAGGCTGAAAAGTTACCAAGTCACCTGGTTTGAGCCAGCAGGGACTAGAGAATCCCCCCTCAAAACCAGGCTAATTACAACCTACATGCCAACTGCCACTGGCTTTTGGACAATATATACGAGTCTCACTACTTCTTATTAAATTAGGCTCTAGGTGTTACAGCAAAATGCTTCATTCTTAAAAACAATGCTGTGAAAATTAAATAAAGGAGCCAATGGCAATAAATGTTTTCTTCTAGCAAGTACAACTGACATGAGAAACCAAGCACAGACTTTGTCTGCGACAGAAACCAGGCCAGCCCAGTGCTTCCCTCAGTGCCCCAGGGTTGGACCAGAAGCCGTTTGAGGTCTCAGCTCTGGGCGAGCAGGGGAGGAAGCAAGCATTCCCCAAGGAGGAAGAGTGAATGAAGGAAATGAGAAAAATGTCCTCACTGGAGAATATATGCTGGTCACTTGCGCACTAAAAGCCACAAAATTAAACTAACCTTATGAATGCCTTTAACTTCTGTACTCTGACAGAAGGATTAGCACATAGGAGATGTTTGTGTACAGATTTAACAAGAAATGACAATCTGGTAACGCTTGCCTTCCTTTCTTTCCCCCCATTCAGTCTTTAAAAAAAAAAATTACCCGAGGGGGAGGGGAGAAGAGGTAGAAAAACTGCAAAAGCAAACACAACAGCTTGCAAAACTCACTGCAAACTTGTTTCCCTATTTCTAGGCAACTCTGTTACAATCTGAAGTTATTTTGGGGCTATAATCTACACAAGGATGGCAGCCTGACTACTTGCCAGTCCTTACCATTAAGGCAGAGGGCAGAGGCTGCCCTGGCAGAAGTCAGGAAACAATAGAATTACCAGAAGTAGCTGCCAAGATCTGGCCTGTTACCCCTGCTCTCTTTTGTGCCCAGCTGGAGTGGGAAGACAAGTCATGAGGCCTGGCCTGAGTGTAGAGCAAATAGCAGAGTACCTGTAAGGCCCGAGTTTAAACCCAACCCCATCTGGGCCTCTGCTTCCCTGGGGTCTTTCCTCAGCTTTCCTGCCAAGGCTGGGGCCAAGTTTCCGAGAAGGCAGGGGAACCCACATTCTGCAGGTAGCAAAGTATCTTGAAGTAGTTTTCCAAATCCATGGCGAGGGGGGGGGGAGCAAAAGGTTAAGTTCAAAATTGGAGAAGTTTTGACAAACCAGAATATTTTACTCATATTCAATTTAGGCATAAGTTGTTTATCGGTTCCCCTTCTCTGCAGGCAATGTCTAAAAGCATGGACATAGCATGCCCATCACAATTCTTTTTGTTGGTTGTGGGGCTTGGACTCTGGGCCTGGGTGCTGTCCCTGAGTCTTATGGACTTTAATACCCAGGCTAGCTTTGAACCGCCATCCTCTCAGATCTCACCCTCCTGAGTAGCTAGAATGACAGGTGTGAGCCACCATGCCAGGCTACAAATTTTAACTTACAATTTAGGCACCAGCTGGGTACCAGTGAGTCTTAGCTGCAATTCTACCTGATATTCAGGAGGCTGAGATCCGAGGGCCAGGGTTGGAAGCTAGGCTAGACAGGAAGCCCTGGGAGATTCTTAAATTAACCACCAAAATGCTGGAAATAGAGCTGTGGCTCAACTGGTAGAATTCTAGCCCTGGGCAAAAGCTCAGGGATGTACTTAGGCCCTGAGTGCAAGCCTCAGGATGGGCATATACAAACAAAAATAAAGGGGCCGGGAGTTTGACCTAGTGGTAGAGTGCTTGCCTAGCATGCACGAAGGCCCGGGTTCAATTCCTCGGTACCACATACATAGAAGAAAAAAGCTGGAAGTGGTGCTGAGGCTCAAGTGGTAGAGCTCTAGCCTTGAGAAAAGTCCAAGGACAGTGCTCAGGCCCTGTCCCATGCCAGTCAGTCCCATGACTGGCAAAAAAAAAAAAATTAAAAAAAAAAATGGCTTTTAATAAATGCTTCAAAGCAAGGCAGAGCAGTATCTACTATCATCCTTTTCTCCTTTGTACCCCATGTTGCAATGACCCTGGAGAACATACCCTCTGGTCTTAAAACCACCGTAGCTACTTCTTCTCTTCTTGGGCCTTTGGGAGGCTGACGTCTTCTTCCTCTTCCTTTCATTTCTGGTTTGGTTTGCAAAGTAGTGAGAAGATACAGGCGCCTGGGGGTTACACTCCTCCTCCTCCTCCTCCTCCTCTGGGGTGCTCCTTCCTGAGCCTCTGCTAAGAGCGCTGTCCTCGACTACAGTGGAGAATGCAGATGGTCACAGAAGAAGCATGCTGGGCCAGGGGTTTGCAGACTCAGGGATTAGAAGGGGCCTAACATTTCTTTTTTATTTCAGAGTCCGAATGTGCTTAACAGCAATTTATGATGATGAGAACCACAATTATTAAAAAAAATATTTATATATGTGATATACTTTAACTCATGAAGAGAAAGAGTTAGCATATGAGAGAAGAGTGTGTGCATGGCCTGTGGCCTGAATGGCTCTGAAATGTACCAGTGATCTGAAATGTAAAAAATGCTGAATCAGTACTAGGCAAGTTTAGCTGTCATTTTAACCAAGAATAAAGGAAACAAACTATGTTCTCTCATTTTTGGACAATAGTTTCTTAGTAAAGGGGCATGAGGGAGAGGGAAACAGGGACCAAAACATGAGAAAGGGTATGGTATCAATGTTTGTGAAGTAATGCACCTTCTATCCGGTGAATATAATGTAACCCTTCCATTAATTACAATAAAAATTATATGAAAAGGGGGGGCATCAAAATATTTCTAACCCATTTTATTCTCCATAAACAAAACTTACTTTGCATAATTGTTGTGAACATTTCACAAATCTTGCAGGAAACAGGCACAATGAAAGGTTGCCCTTGGGGCTGGGAGTTTGGCCTAGTGGTAGAGTGCTTGCCTAGCATGCATGAAGACCCGGGTTCGATTCCTCGTTACCACATACATAGAAAAAAGCTGGAAGTGGTGCTGAGGCTCAAGTGGTAGAGCTCTAGCCTTGAGAAAGTCCAAGGACAGTGCTCAGGCCCTGAGCCCAAGCCCAGGACTGGCAAAAAAAAAAAAAAAAAAAAAGAAAGGGTGCCCTGGTGATGTGTGGTTCCACAGGTATTTACATCCAAGGCATGAGCCTTAGGCCTGGTCATTTCCTTCTGTAGGCGAAGCCTCCTGCGGGAGGGCACGCAGCAGGGGTGCTGGGCTCTGCCATCTTGCCACGTGGCTCTCCTCCCCTGGAAAGCAGGCTAGGATGAGGTGGAATTGTGACAGACAGAGCGTGTACGCAAGGCCCTTGATAAGCGAGAATGGACTAACAAGTCAAATGTCAACTTCCCACCTAGACTGTCTACTGTATTTAGAACACGGCTTTCAATGGACGGATACCAAACAAAGGATGGATGGAAAGCCTACTCTTCAGCATCGGTTAATGGTGAAAAGCACTGTGAGGAGACGTCACATCTGACAGGAGTGGGCAAGCCCTGAACGGGCTGGTGAGCGGGGTGGCACTGCCAGCCCCGATGGCAGGGGAGGGCTCACTGCTGCTGCTCCCCTGCCTCCTACAACACGATGACCGGTCTCAGGTTTCCCTTGGTCAGTGCTTTCCACCTGGGCCAAAGGTCTCCATCTGGGTCACTCCAGTGACCGGCGTATTCAGGAACCTAAATGCCAGTGCCCTCCACGAGGTGCCTGCCATCCAGGACGTGAACGCCAGTGTGACGAAGCGTAGGGAGGAGAGGCACCCCTGGAGCCCACACCGTTCTACCTAGTGAGATCACCCTGAACGTTCAAAGGCTCTGAGAAGACACGCTTGGCTGGATACTGAACCTGGTAAGGTCCACTCGGAGTACTTCTGCAGTATCGGAATTATTTCTGCGCCATATTTTTCCAGCTTGTCTTCAGTAACACCATCAATTTGAAGCAGAACCTCAGGATCAGAAGATAAAGACTCTGTGCAAGGACATAACATTGAGAATTTAAATGACCATCTATAGAAAACCATGGCGTCCAGGCAATGCACGCACTCAGCTCACATCTGTTAGGTGCCAGCTAACTACTCAGCACTGGGCACGCAGGCCACTTTTCTAAAAGGCAAACTCAGCACCATGGAGGCATAGACAGGCCCTAAGGTCAGGCCCTCCACCCAATTCCAGCAGCAAAAGTGCCTCTTCTAGGCGGGAGCAGGGAGGCAGCCAAGGGCACAGGACCCTGGGCCCTGGGCACACATAGCTCACATCCCCACTGCTAAGACTGGTCGAGCTACCTACAAGACTTCTGTCCCTCCTCTATTTGCTGACAAAATCCACACTTTCTTCTACCTCTAACTCCCCCTCCCTCCAGAAGTGCACTGTCCATGCAAGGCAGCAGAACCACGCGCAGCATGTTGGGAGAGAAAACAAGCAGGCAGGCCAACACCTCTGTGGAGAAAAAGACATCCAACTTGTAGCTGAGCAAGCCTGTCATTCTGAGGTTGCTTTGCCTGCAGTATAGGAAACGGACGGTAGGAAGGGACAGCCTGGTGTTGCCATGGCAGGATCAAGTAGGATGGAGAAGAGAGGGCTAGCGAGGACCTGAGGCTGGCTTTGTAGGATCCATGGCTACCCTGGCTTTGGGGAAGGATTCCTATACAGCTAGCTGGAGCTGAGCGTGGAGTTCCAATCTTTCTACCCTGTGACATTTGGTCACTCCGATGTTCACAGAAAAAGTGATAGACTGTGACGCAGAGGGCTTAGGAGGGAGGGAGGCGAGCAGAAATGGCTGGCAGTCTTCCAAGGCTGGCGCTCTACCACTGGAGCCACAGTGCCACTCCCGAGAGTCCCATGGGCTTTTCTGCCAGGGTTGGCTTCAAGCCGCCATCCTTAGATCTCTGCCTCCTGAGTAGCTAGGAATACATGTGCAGCCACCAGCACCCAGACTCAGTCACCGTTATTAATGTTGGGAGGCCAAAAAAGGAACTGCACTATTAGTACTGTGACTACCACACAGAATGTCCTCAAAGACTATCGGCTCACACCCGCGACCCTCGTTACCACAGGAGCTGAGGTCAGGAGCAGGGACGCTCAGGCCACTCCAGGCAAAAGCCCGTAAGACCCCATCTCAACAAACAAAAACGCTGGGGGTGGGGGGTGGTCATCCAGGCCCAGCAGGGGAAATGGAAAACTGAGAAATAACTAAAACAAAGAGGGCTGGCTATATGGTCCATGTCCTTGAGTGAAATCCCAGGGCTATCAAAACAACAGAGACTAAGTCTGGCATGAATCAAATGTCACCTCTGAGAAGACGACCACGATCTCTTGTCTGAGTGCTGCCTGGAGAAGATGGAGCAATATTACACTTTTGTCACTGGGAGACAGGGGAGCAGCCTCGAGCTGGCACCTGGGTGCCACCCGAAAGCACTGCCGTTGAGACAGAATGGTGGGCTAGGGCTGTAATTTTGGTTACCAGAGGCTCTGCCACCACCTCCGGAACCTACTGTCACAAAACAGCACAGAAGCTGAGCCAAAAGATGCTACTTCCCAAAAGAAGAGAGGTGTATGCACGCCAATCAGCTACGTGAACTTAAGAGTCCAAAACTTTACTGCTGAAATCCCTGAGTGGAGCCATCTCAACCCCCCACAGAAATAACACAGATTATCGAGTCTGTCTTTCTTTCTTCCTTTTTATTTGCCAGTCCTGGAGTTTAACCTCAGGGTTGTGCACTGTCTTTGGGTTTTCTCAAGGCTAGCATTCTACCACGTGAATCACAGCACCACTTCCAGCTTTTTCTATGTATGCTAGGCAAGCACTCTACCACTAGGCCAAACTCCTGGCTCCCATCAAGTATTTCTTAAATACACAGCAGTATGCTAGATCCAGATTCAAGAAGCATCTATCTCTTTTCATAGGGAGCTTAGTTCTTCATTGCAATGACATTTGTACATAAATAGCTAAACATTATAAGGCAGGCAAGTGCTCAATACAAATAATTGACATCTGGCTTTATAGATTGCAGTTATTCATAGCTTAACATTCAGCTTTAGAGCAAAGTATAAAATGAAAATTATCCCACATAGAGAAACTGCATCTTAAGGCATTATATTTTTATCTCAAGAACCAGTCTGAATGGTTTCTCTGAGTTTTCAGCCCAGAGATTAGAGGAAAGTAATTATCACACATTTATCATTTCAAAGGCCCCTAGCAGCTGGGTGTGGTGGCCACGTCTCTAATCCTAGCACTCATGGGGTAGAGGAAGGTGGATCACGGGTCTGAGGTCAGCCTGGGGTGGATAATGGGACCTCTCAAAAGAAATGTAAGTAAGCCAAGCACACACCTGTAATTCCAGCTATGTGTGTGTGTGTGTGTGTGTGTGTGTGTGTGTGTGTAGGCAGGGGTGGGGGGCGGCAACACATGCCCAAAAGGAGGGGAAGTAGCTCCAGGCCAGCCTGGACAGAAAAGCAAGACCCAGTGTCAAGTTGCAGCCAAGGGCAATTGTGTGTGCCTGTCATCTCACGTCCAGGAGGCTGCAACTGGAAGACTCAAGTTCCAGGTAGCCTGGGCAAGAAAAATTCATGAGACTTGGTCTGTAGGGAGAAAAGCTAGTTCTAGGGGGACAGGCATCAAGAGGAAGCCTAAAAGGAGGGGGGGGGGGTTGTGGTTCCGGTGGGCCACTGTGAGAAGCAAGAAGTAACCAGTGAGGAACAAAATCCCATCGCAGGCGGGCCGAGCAGCAGCCGGCGACCTCACACCTACCCGCGAGCTTCTTGAGCGTGGCTGTGTTGAAGATGTTGAAGTAATGGACGCCGAAGATCTTCCCCAGGGACTTGCACACCTCCGTGAGCTCGCCAAGGCATTTCTTCACCACCTCCTCCCGCTGCGACACTTTGGCCACTAAAGCTTTTTGTTTCTTCAAACTGCTGCTGTTTTCTGTTTCCATGAAGCTGACCTGGGGAGAGAAATCCCCGACGTGGGTGGAGACACGCACCTGTACCCAGGCAAGGCTGCCTTCGGATGGACCGGGCTGCATGCCACCCTCCTCTCCAGGACTCTGCCCTGCCTCCGCAACGAGCAGACGCTTACAGATCTGATGACCCACCGGGCTGACTGGATTTAGTTATGCGGGGGACTGGACTCCTGGCTTCTTTTTAAGGTGTCTTTCTAGCTGGGTGTAGTGGCTCACACCTGTAATCCTAGCTACTCAGGAGGCTGGGCTCTTAGGGTCCTGGTTGGAAGCCAGACAAATATTAGAGACTTTTACTCCAACCAGCAAAAAGCCAGAAGTGGAAACATGGTTCATATGTTAGAAAAGTGTGAGGCTCTGAGTTCAAGCTCTAGTACTGGAATAACAACAACAAAGAGACGTTAAGATGGGCTTATACACACTCCCACAGGACAGATAGCTAGGTTTTCTGTGAACTCAGCCGTGGTAACTCTGATCTACGCCTGTCAGACAGTATCAGGTGAGCACTGGCATACCTTTAAGTGTCCACTTAGCACAGCATGGGCTCTGGTCCCCAGCATCACATAGGCGATTGCCTGGTCATTGGCATTGATGTACAAGTCTTCGTCCAATATCTTGTCTAGAATCAGCTTTTTAAAAAGCCTTTCGGCATTGTGACGTGAATAAGCAGACCCCTTTCCAAATATACCTGATTGAATCTTCGCACTCTTGCTCCCTAACAAGGTACAAAAAGGTAGATGAGTAAGCACAGATGTACTGCTCTTTTTTTTTTTTGGAGATAGGGTCTGTGTAGCTGGCCTCCATTCTTGATCTTCCAGCTTCAGTCTCCCTAGTGCTGGCTGGCTTTCTGGCATAACTTTTCCCCCGGAGTCTCAGTGCTTTCACCTGGAATGTGGCTACATTCTGCAGTGCTAGACTGCGCGTCTCAGTGGGCCACAGGCCGTCTGTGTGACAGGCGTGCTCTTCTTTAGTCTCTTGTCTCCAGGGCTGCTGATACTAATCTCATGTCAGTCTGGTTTTAGTTCCTGTTTTTTCCTTTCTAAATTTTTCAGATGGCCTCCGAAGTGGTTCAGAATATACCACAGTGGCATAAAAATTATTCTGAGCAGAAGGCATTTCAGTTCCTGAAACATTTTTATTAGCTGTCCCAAAAGCAGAGCCTCCAAAAAGAACTGAGAAGAGTTCTCTTCTCAGGCCCCGGCTGGAAAGGCAGGGACCCTCTAAGCAGCAGCGAGGTCTCCAGACCACACTCACCCGGACCCTAGTGCTCATCCAGTCTCCCAAGGGCTTCTTTCCCTTCCCAAAGTCAACTGCGTTCCCTGAAGTCCTACATCTCTCCATGCCCTACAAGGATGGTCCACGGGCCAGCTTCTCAGGAGGTGGCTGTGCAGACTCTTGTCCATGCCCACCCAGGAGACCCCCGACTGCAAAGTAACTAAAGCAAAAAGGTCTGGGGAGTGGCTCAAGTAGGAGAATACTTGCCGATGTGTACAAGGCCCAGTTTTTAGATGCTCATGTGTATGTGCATGTGTGTGAACTCTCTCTCTCTCTCTCTCTCTCTCTCTCTCTAGCATATGAGTTCTACATTCCAAATGCCCCCCTCTGGGTCATCATTTTTGTGTCTGAATTTCTGCACACACAAGTTGGTTTCTTCTCAAGCTACTCTATCTTTTGTCAGATTGATTTGTAAGTCCCATCACTGAGTCAAAGAGTGTGGAGAAGAGCTTTTTCTGTTACGACTTTTCTCTTGGTAATCTCAAATCTCACACATTTTGTTTCCTTTGGTGCCAGTAGTTTTTTCACCCAAGGCTGGTGCTCTACTACTTGAATCACATTCTGACTTTTGCTGGTCAAATGGAAACAAGAATCTCATGGACTCCTTCCCCCACCCAGCCCCTGCCAGCTGCTTTCAAACTGGGATCCTCAGATCTCAGCCTCCTGAACAGCTAGGATTATAGGATAAGCCACCAGGGCCCAACTTATTAAAACAAACAAACAAACAAACAGGAGTAACTTCAAACAGTAAGACAGACAAGTTACCCAGGAAAATGTCAACCAGCATGTTCATAGTGAATCTTCCAGAAGGACCTGTGCTTCTAACTCCTTGTGATGAACTATGCCCTTGAACAAATCTCACAATATTTTTCACATCATCAGTCACGTCTCTTGTTTTATAATCCTATATATAAACAAAAAGAACACCTTTTCCTATAATTGCCACAACAATACTTTGACCACCAGAGTTTAATATCGACTATGGTAAACCTACCATTCATTGTCCTCCTAAAAGCAAGACAAAAACCCAAGGAGTTATACATGTTTCCTCTAGTCTAAGTTCTAGAATGATCTGCTGTGATTCCAGACACTTTTTTCATCTGTCAGCTACCTGACAGCACTCTGGGCTGGGGGACTTGCTAGGCTCACAGATACACCACTTGAGCCTGTCTGCTTTTAGACTCTCACACTGAATCTGGGCTACCTTTGACCAAAATCCTCTTACCTCCACCTCCAGGTACCACACACTGCCTGCCTGGTTCAGCTACACTTTTTTCTGCTTTTCTTCTTTCTTTCTTTTTTGTACTGGCACTGGGATATGAGCTCAGGGCCTCCTGCTTTTAGCTATTGTTTTTTTGTTTTGTTTTGTTTTTGGCTCAGCCTCTTGAGTAGCTACGATAACAGGCCTGAGCCTCTGGTGTTTAGTATACATTACTATTATGTTTGCTCATTATTCTTTATAGAAAAAAATACCCCTCCTCAATAAAACTCCAAGTAATTCAAATGATTTGAACTGAAACAGTACATATTATTATTGCTCTTATGAAAATAAGATTTCTAAATATAGGCTATTTAGGAATTCAGAACATTCTCATCTACTTACCTTGCATCTTTTTGATGTATTAATGGTATTTCTGAAATATCAATTTTACCATCAGCAGTGCACAAAAATAACTTCGATAATTTGGACAGGTAGAGGACCAGTACATTTTCTTGCAGGCTTTGAATTCTAAAGAAAAGCTATCTCACTGGATGCCGGTGGCTAAAACCTGTAAATTCTAGCTACTCAGGAGACTGAGAGCTAAGAATCACAGTTCAAAGCCAGCCTAAACATGAAAGTCCATGAGACTCTTACCTCCAATTAACCACCAGAAAACCGGAAGTGGTGCTGTGGCTCAAAGTGGTAGAGTGCTAGCCTTGAGCTGAAGAGCACAGAGCCTAAGCCCAGAGTTCAAGCCCCATAATTGACCCAAAACACAAAAACAAAACAAACAAAAAACCCCCCACCAATTTCTAAGTTGTACTTATTGTTTTAAATCAAAAGAATATGTTGCCAATTTTCTTAACTAGTAGTGAATTTTACATTTTCTTATTTTACCTTGGTCTTACTGCAGTTGTCACAAGAAACATCTGGGTATTTCTTACAAAAATGAGGGTCAAACCCATTTTCACCAAAGTAAGCTAAAAGCTGTATTCTCCTGCATTCAGTTATATTTTCGCAGTAATGTACCATGCTATACAAATTATTGAAATGGGTTTCTCTTGTGTGACGGTTTCCATCTTTTTCCACTGGAAGAGATAAGTGTAATAAAATTTACACATTATACAGGACACTAGAGAGGAACATAAAGGCAATATTAAGTTCACAGAACCTTCTCCTTCTTGAGAGGTAAATGGTGGGAAGGAGTCAATGCACAGAGGGACCACACAGCACAGGCGAGGCTCTGCGGGACTGCCGAGCCCAACACCACGTGGCAGGGCCCCAGCTTCTCCTCTCCTACCACGCACTGCACACTGAGCTGGCTGGATACCAGCTGTTCCAGCAGTCACCCCCCCCACGGTCACAAGGTAGAAACGAAGGCAATCCATGGGTAGCCATGTCCTTCTGGGGATGGGACAGAGTGGAAGTCTGAGGGCACTGAAGACCTCTCCTCACCTCTGCTGGTGGCTTCCTTTGTTTCTTACTGTGCTGCCCAGGCAGCATTTCCTCAACTCCTGCACCCAATTGAACACCGGCTTCAGCTCCACAGTAGCTGTGCTCAGGCATGTGCCACTGCACCTGATTTTCTCCCTCTCCCTCTCTCTTCCTTTTTTTTCCCATCCTTGAGCTCAGCCTCCCGAGGAGTGAGGATTATAGGCGAAAACCACCGGCGCCCAGCTTGTTTTATTTCTTAAGCGGGGCTGGATGGTGATATGCGAGAATCCGTCATTTTCTCCTTTTTAATCTTTGTTTGAAATATATATTATATGCAAGGATGCACGAGAAAGCTAGGTCTAGAAGGATACCAAGGGCAAGATTACAAGGCATGGTTTGAAAATTGTCTGCTTTGTACACATCTGTACTATTTAAGTTTACATAACAAGCACCTACCACTTAGATGGCAAAAGTGAAGTAAAATTTCCACTCTATGTGAGCAGCTCTATTTTTCTTTAACTATATAAGGAAAGTAGGACCCAGAGTACTGCAACAGCAAGAGTGGATGACTCTCAAGAACAAATGGCAGAAGCCTCCAGCAGAGCCTGACTTACTCAGGATAAGCCTCTTCAGTCTGGTCACGTCATGATAGGTGTAGAAAAGCAGGCAGTGAGATATCTCCCCATCTCTTCCGGCCCTGCCAGACTCTTGGTAGTAGCCCTCCACAGACTTAGGGAGAGACGCATGGATCACAAACCGCACATCTGGTTTGTCGATGCCCATTCCAAATGCAATCGTCGCACAGATAACCTGGGGTAAAGTCAAAGCTTGTCAGACACACACACACTAGCAACAGACGCTTCCCAAAGCCCAGTCCCCCTGTTACCATAAAACTCACTTCATGCAACCCGCTCAGGACCGCGCCTTTCTATTCTCCTATTGATAACTGGCACTTCCATTAAAACCTGCGACGATGAATCCTCTCAGGACCGGCAGCCCTTTCCTGCGTGGTGTTACCACGGGCGGCAGCCAGATCCCGGGCAGGTCCTGACTTGGGGTGTGGGGGCGCTGCTGACACCATGCAGCCAGGACCTGCTCCTTGGCTCCGAGGCGCACAGGCATGGTGCCTGCTTCAGCTCCGGGTCCGGGTCACTGGCTGATCATACCCAGCTTCTTTTTTTTTTTTTTGTCTTCAACAGCAGATTTCACAGTCAAAGCTTATGAAATCTTAGTGGAAACTAGATAAAAGCCCAAGGGGCTGCTTATGCCAAAAAATGAAAAGGCTGGGGACCATCCAACAGGCCCAGATGACGTACATGGTGCTTTCAGCATGGGGTCGCTGGACTTCAGGAGTGAGACCACTCACTTTCACTCGCAAATTTAGGATCTATTTAACCCAGACCAAAATGTTGTACCTCAAGCAAAATTATATTATACAAATAAAGCAGCAAGTCTTTTTTTAGCACCTAAACAAAATGAATTGCTACTGTAAGAACAGTATTTCAAAAGCAACAGAAGTATCTGGTAAGCAGACTGAGGCTAATGACATGATTTCAGCAGTCTGGGCACCAGAGGCCCTGCAAACTACTGGGCCTGTAGATCAACACGGGGCACGGCGGGGGCCTGTTTATCTAAATTTATGTCATTTGGTTTAAAGGAACTCTTCCGGGAGAGAAAGTCTCCTGCGGCTGCTAGTGAGGCCGAGTTACCCGCCCACAGCTCCAGGATGAGGCCTGCGGGCCTCCAGCCCCCAAGATCCAGCAATCACATGGCAGGCAGACCTCCAGGGATGCCACCTCTTTCTGCAAGCTCTCATTTCTCCCCTAGGACAAGTGGCTTTGTTGAACTGCAACTTCCCTCTTTATCTCTGTTTCGAAAACTTTAGCCAACAATCATCCTCTTGGAGGAAAACAACCAAGCTGTGGTTCCTTTTGTTTATTGTTTCCTTGGTGCTGTACTGGGGCCTCAGGGCCCAGCACTCTCTCACTTGGCTTTTTTTTTTTGCCAGTTCTGGGCTTGAACTCAAGGCCTGGGCATTGTCATTGAGCCACTTTGTACTCAAAGCTAGCGCTCAACCACCTGAGCTACAGCACCACTTCTGGCTTTTTCCACTTATGTGGTACCAAGGAATGGAACCCAGGGCTTCGTGCATGCTAGGTGAACGCTCTACCACTAGGCCAGGCTCCCGGCCCTCCCCCTTCAATTTTTGTCTTCTTTCTCTCAAGTTACTCACTCTCTCACTGATTCAGAGCTCTGCACTCTATGGCCTGCCCCTTCCAGCTGCTTATGTCTGAGCGCATCACCTGGCAGCCGTCCTGATTGATCCACTTGTGCTGCACCTCGTCCCTGGCAGCATCGCTGAGGCCAGCGTGGTAAGCCAGCGCAGCGAGGCCGTCCTTTTGGAGCGTGTCGGCCATGGTGTCACACTCCCGCCTGGAGAGGCAGTAGATGATCCCCGAGTCATCTGCAAGGAGAGAAGAGCACATGGAGCCCAGGTGTCGCACCACACAGGACAAGACACCACACGGAATTCCCACCCTGGAAAGAAGGCTGGCTGGCCCCAGACCCAGCAGCCCTGAGCTGGGTCACTCCAGCTCCTCAGCAGGAAACCACCTTAGTCACCTGGAAGGAAGCGTGACCTCCAGGCGCATGACCAAGGGCCAGGCCTAGCCAGAGTCTAGGAAATCCTTGTAAGTCTGTTTTCTCCCCAGGAAACTAACCTGGGAGATTAAGTGGTACAAGGATTTACATTAATGGGCAACAGAAGGGGAATGATTAAGGCAGGAGAGTATAAAAGGCTATGGGGGAATTGCTCATGACAGAGAAGAAAGTACTCTGCACCCGAGTGCCACCGCAGCTAATACTACACACAGGA
Source organism: Megascapheus bottae (assembly GCF_031878675.1). Classification (NCBI taxonomy): domain Eukaryota; kingdom Metazoa; phylum Chordata; class Mammalia; order Rodentia; family Geomyidae; genus Megascapheus; species Megascapheus bottae. The sequence continues at coordinate 13,254,915 of NC_143538.1, forward strand.
AACACAGGGTGGAGGCACTGAACAAAGGGAAGCCAGAGGATTATAATACAGGTGGCAGGGTTTATTGTTATCTCACGGGGTTTGAGAGAACTGAGGTTCCAGATACTGCTCTATAAATAACAACTTAGTGGTATCATAATATGCAGCATTCATCACATGGCCGACTCACATGGGTAATGCTTCCTGATCCACTCCAAGCAATCAAATGCTACTTTTTTAGGCTTTTTCGGTAATACGTAGTATTTCAGATTGTGCCTGTTAAAGCTCATGCTAAACCTAAAAGAAGTGGCAAACATAAGATCAAGTTATTACAAGAAAATACAGTCACTGCTACAGCAAAGGAAACTGCAGGCCTGACAAAATTCCTGAAATTATTTGAGCTTATTTGGGCATGACCAAACAATGCTGGATTCCATTATACCTCGACTAAGGTTGTACTGAACGCTGCCAAGTGGTAAACCGTTAGCCTGGTATGGCGGTACTCACCTGCAATCCCAGCACTGTGGGGAGTGAGTAGCCTGCCTGATCTATAAATGGGGACATGACATGAGGCCCTAGTGAGGATCCTGTATTTGGGGATGTGACATGCGTAAGGCTTTCAAGAAAAGGCAAACATTTCCAGGCCACGCATGTCTAACTTGTGCTACTGGAAAGTGCTCCATGAGCATCTGGAGTTAGGCAGTGCTCAGCTTCTGCTTTCAGAATCAGGACCACTGCTATAAGGTCATACAAAGTGAAATCAAGCCAGAATCTTTCACTGTAAGGACATCGATCTACCTGGCTGACGGGTTTGCTAGCAGGGACTGACTCCCTAATTAGGTTACACGGCAGCATTTCTAAGCATTTCAGTGAGCCAACATACAGCCACAACGTTTTGACAAAATGACATTTAATAACACATCACACAATGAAAGTACCTTGTCAAAAACACATTTGGAGCCAGGTGTTGGGTGGCTCATGCTTGTAATCCTACCTACTGAGGAGGCTGAGATCCGAGTATGATGGTTCAAAGCCAATCAGGCAGGAAAGGTTATTTTTTATTTTTATTTTTTGGTCATGGGTCTTGAACTCTGGGCCTGGGTGCTGTCCCTGAACTCTTCGGCTCAAGGCTACTGCCCTATCCCTTGGCCTGGGCGCTGCCCCTGAGCTCAAGGCTATTGCCTTACTCCAGTTTTCTGGTGATTAATTGGAGATAAGAGTCTCATGGACTTTTTAGTGCCCAGGCTGGGTTTGAACTGTAATCCTTATATCTCAGCCTCCAGAGTAGGTAGGATTAAAGGTGTGAGTCACTGCGTGCCTACCGGCAAGGTCATGAGATTCTTATTTCTTAATCAACTAAAAACTGAACTGAAGCTGTGTCTCTAAGTTGGTGAGCACTAGCCTTGAGCAAAAAAGAGCAAGGATAGTGTCTAGGCCCTGAGTTCAAGAGCCATAACTAACAACAAACAAACAATCTGATTTCCCCAACTGTTCCAAAGACACTGGACACAGGGTATAGGGTCCTTGTCGAAAGCATAGTAAGAACCTCACAGTCATTAAATAAATTCCAGTAAAGCTTTTAAAGCATATATGCATAATGATATTGCTTGTTTTGCCAGTCAAATAGTGTCTAAGTTTGCCTCCCACAAAAGTTGAAGGATCTAATTGAGATGTCAGCTGACAGATCATTAAGAATAATTTCTCATGACAGATCATGATGTAATTTTGGCATATACTTCAGAGGAATTCAAATAATTGAGTGTTACTGCTATAAAAAAAAACGCCTTTCACTCCCATTCGTGTTTATGTAAGTAACATTTCTCAGTGCTGACATTTATATAAAAGAAATAAGTACTGATTCATCTGCACATATATGAACTAACCGAAAAAACAAAAGGTCCTATTTCATTAAAATAAACACCAAAATTTATGCCTAAAATTATGTTAAACTTCTGGCCATATAGAATAATATGGAACTGAATTCTAGGAAATGGAAAAAAAAATTATGTCAGAATATATGTAAGCTGGGCATGGGGGTATCTAACTATGGTCCCAGCAACTTGAGAAACTGAGGCAGGAGGATCAGTTTGAGCCCTGGGGAACAGCAAAAGTTCAAGAAACACACACACCTGTACATATAACCAATTCTACATGACAACTGATGAGCTGAAGAATTCAGTCCAGAGAAGTGGTACTGTGGCTCAAGTGGTAGAGCTCTAGCCTTGAGAAAGCCCAAGGACAGTGGGGGGCGGGGGGAGAACTTTTCGGGGATGGGAATGTAACCTAGTGGTAGCATGCTCTCCTAGCATACAGGAAGCCCTGAGTTCGATCCCTTGTACCACATAGACAGAAAAAGCCGAAAGTGGTGCTGTGGCTCAAGTGCAGAGCACTCAAGGGCAGAGCAAGGCCTAGTGCTCAGGTACCCTAAAAGCAGTGAAATCCATACCTGACCAGATGACACGTGGTGGTCAAAACCCAGCTACACTAAAACACATCATGCAACTACTTTGTAGATCTGTACTTATGACACATTTGGGCTAAGGGCACATTCTCAATGAGATGCCTCACTATATCGATCCGAAAAATCCGAAAAACTTCAGATCTAAAACACTTCTCAACCTCTATGTGGTATGTGCAGACCAGGCAAAGAAGGACAAGGCAGAAAGTGGCTGGGGGACTGCTGAGGGCGGGAGAGGGAGGGGACCAGCTGGTAGCGGGTATTGGGATCTTTTAAGAGTCAGAAATGTACTAAAGTTAGCAATGGTGATGGTCATACTGCCCATGAACAAACCAGAAGCACCTCCATTACATAAGTGGGTGCAATCTACTGCGTCTAAACGTAGCTGTCAAAACCTTTCAGGAAATCACCCCTCCTGTAATACCTGCTTTCCTCGTAAACTGTCCTCTGACCACTCCTACTGCTCCTGTTTTCACTATGACATGATATTCTACATTGCCTTCCGAGTCCACGTAATCTGTGTCTTCATCTCCAGTCACTACTTTTGGTTTTTACATTTTGGAATAGAAACTAAAGGGGTTAGAGGCTTAAGCCACGCCCCCAATACTTGCTAACTACCAAACTTCCGCAAGTTCATGTCTCGATGCCTCCTTTTCTTCATCTGTCAAACAAGGTGACAGGACACACATTTCCTAAGGCTTGTGCCATGTGCATAAAACGCCACATGAAGTGCCAAGAGCAGTGCCTGGCATGCTGTGCGGGCCGGGGCCCGGGCAACTTACACCTGAGGGCTGAGGATCTTTAGCTGAGTGAGGATGTCCTTCTGCACCCTGGGGTTGGCGGTGGCCGTGAGCGCCATCACGGGGACCGAGGGAAACTTCTGGCGGAGCATGTTCATTCTTTTGTAATCCTGACGGAAGTCATGTCCCCACTAGTTGGAGAAAAACAGGGCTTTTCAGTTATTTGGGCATTCTGTTTTCTGTTTTTGTTTTTTTTCTTTCCCCAGTTGTGGGCTTGAGCTCAGGGCCTGAGCACTGTCCTTGGACTTTTTCAAGGCTAGTGCTCTACCCTTGAGCCACAACACCACTTCCAGCTTTTTTTTCCCCCTATGTATGTGGTGCTGAGGAATCAAACCTGGTCTTCGTGCATGCTAGGCAAGCACTCTACCACTAGGCCAAACCCCCGGCCCTATTTAGGCGTTTCTGTATGAACCCGGGCTAAGAACCATGTTACTCTCCACAGAATGGGTCACTCCACGGGGGCTGACAGTATGCACTGACTCAGAGACAGGAGGGAGGGTTTACCTGACTGACACAATGTGCTTCGTCGATGACAAAACGTGCCAAGAGCTTCCTCTCATACAGATTCTCCAGAGTGGAAATCAGCCTGTTACTTGCACAGACCTAGATGGGCAACACAAGTGATATTCAAACACATGGCCTCACTCAATGTCTTTGCTCTCTAGTTTCACTCAAACTGTATTAAAAATGTCATAGGAAACTGGTTCAGAGAGAATAGTAGAAATAACAGGAAATGGCAAAAGAGACGCATGAAAATGTTGGCCCTTGTTCTACAGTTTACTCCTTAGATCAGTGGTGCTAGAACAAACATTCTTCTGCTTCAACAGCACTGGTGACGGGACTAGCAGCGTGCCATGTGCATGTGTGTGGTTTGGGGAGACAACGGGCTCGCATACAGATGTGTGCGATGAGGCACTTCAAGGAGTTGTCCCCAACAGGCCCCAGAAGCACTGCAGGCCAGCAGTCACCGGCTTGCCTACCTGCCAGGTGACAGGGACGTGGAAGCCAGCCCGATCTGGGAAACCACAATCCATAATGAGAGAACTGACTGTAACCTGCCAAACCAATGAAGACTCTATGAGCACCTATCACATAGACTAATAGCTGGTATACAAGGCACAGTTTTCCTTATGGTAAAATACCAACTAGATCAGTGGATCCAAAATACGGCCAGTATCACGGTAAAACAGCCGCTGAGTGGATGCTCAATAACTAACTAAGAAGGTGGAAACACGAGCCAGCGTCTGCTGTGCTCTGGCAGGAACTTCCCTAACCAAGCCATCAGCCGACGGACATCAGCAGGAAGAGATGAGTCAGTGCCAAGTGCCTCTTGCGAGGATGCACGAGACTGGTCACTTCGGGGGTGTTCCTGCCAAAGTGAAGGACTTGGATGAAATGAGGGGACAGAAGATAGACGCAAACTGAGGACCGTGCTCAAAACTGGACTTCATGCTTTGAAATCCCGAGATAAAAGGGGCTGAAGTGGGATTTTCTTCTGCTACAATATTGCTGGGGCAGTCACTGCACTGGGAAACGGCAGTACACAGTTCCTGACTTTGATAATTAGAGTAAGGGCATATGTGAGAACTGCTTGTTTTTAGGAAATGCAGAGTCAAGTATTCAGGCTTAAAAGACTACCACGGCCAGGTGCCGGTGGTTCACTCCTGTAATCCTAGGTACCAGGAGGCTGAGATCTAAGGATTGCAGTTCAAAGCCAGGCCAGGCAGAGAAGTTCATAAGACTCTTACCTCCAATGAACCACCAGAAAACCAGAAGTGGTACTGTGGCTTAAGGTGGTAGAGCACTAGCCTTGAGCAAAAGAAGTTCAGGGACAGTGCCCAGATCCTGAGTTCAGGACTCAGGACTGGCAAAAAAAAAAAAAAAAAAAAGAATTATGCCAGAGTTTTAAAAAGCATATATGTTCTGTAATATTACATTTAAAATAATGGTATCAATACAAACCTTCTCTGGGGTGACATAGAGAAGTTTAATAATTGGATCCTTTTTTGATAACTGAAGGTAAATACTTGCAGCTTCTGAGTCAGTTTTATCACCAGTCAGATACGTAGCTGGAATCTAAATGTAATGGCAGTAGAAAACTTAAATTTTAAATATTGGAAAGGCCATATAGATCACAAATTCATGTATATGTAACCCCCTATACACATACATACATATACACATACACATGGCATGCTTCTCACTATACCAAAGCGGCAGTACATATTTTAGAAAAGTCATTATTAACCATAATTCAAAATATCCTCCCCAGCCAGATATGGTAATGCACGACTATAAAACCAGCACATAGGACGTGGAGGCAGGAGAGCACAAAGGCCAGTCTGAGATATACTAAAACCTTAGAGAGATACAAAAAAAACTCCTGTAGGGCTAGGAATGTGGCTTAATGGCAGAGTACAAAACAACAACAACAACCCAAATCTCCTATAGTCACTCAGAGGGCTGAGGTCTAGAGGATTGCTATTTGAAGTAAGCCCAGGCAGAAAAGTCTCAAGACTCTATTTTAAAAAATAAAAACAGGGGCTGGGAGTTTGGCCTAGTGGTAGAGTGCTTGCCTAGCATGCATGAAGACCCGGGTTCAATTCCTCGATACCCCACATACATAGAAAAAAGCTGGAAGTAGTGCTGAGGCTCAAGTAATAGAGCTCTAGCCTTGAGAAAGTCCAAGGACAGTGCTCAGGCCCTGAGCCCAAGCCCAGGACTGGCGAAAAAAAAGAAATAAAACAAACAAACAAAATTTAAAATAAATTAAAAAAAAAAACCCAGGGCTTTAAGCCTGCCACAGCTCGTGTGGTAGAGCCTCATCCAAGCAAGCAAGCCAAGAGAGAGGCAAGGGCCTACGGTTAAACCCCAGTACTGCCCCTCCACCCCCCCAATACCCCAAATCCTAACTGCTTCCTGTTGTTTACTTCCTTCATTCCTTATATCTGTAAGTAAAAGAACATGAGTCCAGCACTCAGGAGTCCTGCCCTAACACACAGCTGTTGTTTGTAGGCAAATGCACCTTGAGACTTTGGTGCAGTGACCACGAAAGAACCACACAGAGCTGCAGGGCCTGGGTGGTGGCTGTCCCTGCACCGCCCTCCTTGGGAGATCAGCAAAGCCGTTGTCTTGTCAGGATGGGCCACTCCTAACCCTGCACCCATCCCGCTGATGGCCATGTGAAGGATCTAGCAAGATGCAGGCGTGGAGCTTCCTTCAGCTCCCGCACAGCCATGCACGAGGGGGCATCCTGATGACCCGGCAGTAGGAAAACCTAGTTATATCAATGGACTGTGGTTTACACATCTCAAGCACAGTCACGGTATCTTCTTTTGCGGGTGTCAGGACTGGGGCTTGAGGTAGTGCCTCTCACTCTTGCTTGGCTTACATAGTGCTCTACCACTGAGCCACATTTCCAGCCCCAGGTTATGTTGGACGTAGTTGCTCAGACTTTCTTCCCAAGGTTGCTTGGGACAGCTACTCCCCTGTGCCTGCTAGGCTAGTGTACCACCACTGAACTACGTCACAAGAGCAGCTCACACTCGAGTCTCTCATTTGTGAACAACCTCATAAAGATACTGTCTACAGCACTGAAGCTAACTGCTTCTATAGACTCTTATTGGTGCTTGTATGTGATAACTCACATCCAGTGAAGTCAGCTTTTGGACTTGATCTACTATTAGTGATCTCAAGGGAGAAATGACAATAGTGACGCCAGGAGAAACACAGGCAGGTAGCTGGTAACACAAGCTTTTACCACCTCCTGAAAGAAAAAAGATGAAAAAAAATCCATTAGCCTCCATTTTTTGTTCTGCTTTTGTGTGTGTGTGTGTGTGTGTGTGTGTGTGTGTGTGTGTGTGTGTGTGTATTCTGGGGTTCTAGCGTGTCTTTCTTGCTCCACTTCTGAGCATGGTGGTAAGGTATGTACCATGTCTGAGATTAGGATCCAAGCTAAAAAGTCTGGGAACCCCAACTCAACAGAAAAAGCCTGTCCTGGTGGCACGCACCTGTCATTCCAGTTATAATGGAAACCTAGATAGGATAACGGTGTGTTCAGGGAAGCCTGGTCAAGAAATAAAATAAAAACTGTTCCCAAAACTAACCAGGCAGGGCCAGCAGTCTGGCCTGGTGGTAGAGTGCTTGCCTAGCATACACAAAGACCTGAGCTTGATTCCTTGGTACCACATACATAGAAAAAGCCGGAAGTTGTGCTGTGGCTCAAGTGACAGAGTGCTAGCTTTGAGGAAAAAGCTCAAGGACAGTGCTCAGGCCCTGAGCTGAAGCCCCAGGACCATCAAAAAAACAAACAAACAAAAAAACAACTACCCAGGCAGCCAGACACTGGCTCATGTCTGTCATCCTATCTACTCAGGAGGTTAAGATCGAGGATTATGGTTCGAAGTCAGCCAAGGCTCCATGAGATTCTTATTCTCCAATAACCACCAGAAAACTGAAAGTGGTGTTGTGGCTCAAATAGGTAGAGTGCAAACTTTGAGCTGAAGACCTCAGGGACAGGGCCCAGGCCCAGAGTTCAAGTCCCATGACTGACTGACAAACAAAAACGACCAAAAAACCCCAAACTAACCAGGGCAAAATATGCTAAAGGTGTCCAGAAAGCCACGGAGTGTCTGCCTAGCAAACAGGAGGCCTTGAGACCAATCCTTAGTACTGCTGAACATGTGAAGGAAGTAGAGGAAGCAAAGGAAGAGGGGGAGACAGGGAAGGAAGGAGGGAAGGAGAGAAAATTGACTTCCATAAAAAGATTCTAAATTGGGTCAATACTTTGGGCTGAGTTGGAACTTTTTTTTTGTTAGTCATGGGGCTTGAACTCAGGGCCTAGGCACTCTACCAGAGCTTCTTTTGCTCAAAGTTTGCACTCTACCACTGGAGCCACAGCGCCACTTCCAGCTTTTGTATGTGTGTGTGTGGGGGGGGGGGTCATGGGGCCTGGGTGTTGTCTCTGAGCTCTTCAGCTCAAGGTTACTGCCCTACCCTTGAGCCAAGCCCCACTTCCTATTTTCTAGAGTTTAATTGGAGATAAATCTCAGGTCCTTTAGTGCCCAGGCTGGCTTTAAACCTTGATCCTCAGATCTCAACCGGCTGAGTAGCTAGGATTACAGGCGTGAGCCACTGCACCTGGCTTCACTTCTGGCTTTTTTTATGTGGCACTGAGGAATGTAATCCAGGACTTTATGCATACTAGGCAAGTACTCTACCACTAGGTCACACTCCCAACCCTGAGCTCAAAATCTTTAAGAGCTATAAACCTTCCCATGCTAACAACCAGAAAGCAGAGGACATGAGGGAGCAAACTTTCTTTCTGTGCATGAAAGGATCACTAACTGGTAAGAATCCCGTGTTAGGTGTTCATTTAACATCTGCCAATTCATATCTAAAAATACGTACCAGTGGGCATTAGGATAAAGCAGTCTTCACCGAGCAGTGCCGCGTTGATTGCCTCTAGCTGATTGGTTCTAAAATTATGTAGGCCAAACTTCTTGTGAAAAATCATCATCATTTCTTTTGTATGAGGAAAATTAAGACTTTGGAAGCATTCGTGTTTCGCGTTTCTGGAGGTAAAATTCTGTGCCAACTTGTCTACAAAAACAATGTTAAGAAAATTTGGTGTGTTAATTCAACACAGGTGGGCACTTAGGCCTTTCCTTGGAGAGTCAGGCCCCCATAGCCCACACACTGCTCATGAAGTTTCTCTGTCAACTGGTCCCAAGGCCACCAGAGAGCCTACAGGCTAAAATCCAGTCCTTTCTTCTTCAAGACAACTGTGGGTTTTCTACTTGCCTTATTTACTGGCTTGCTTATTTATTTATTTATTTATTTGGCCTTGAACTCAGGGCTTGAGCATTGTCCTTGGACTTTCTCAAGGCTAGAGCTCTAACACTTGGGCCTCAGCACCACGTCTGGCTTTTTTCTATGCATGTGGTACCAAGGAACCGAAACCGGGTCTTCATGCATGCTAGGCAAGCACTTTAACCACTAGGCCAAACTCCCAGCCCCTTACTTAGTTAAATTCCCTTTGTTGGCTCCATTTACCCTGTCCCTTAAGTTTAAGGTTTTTCTGACTCTTGGGCCTAACTTCACAGTCTTCTTTGGAATAATCTGGCTCCGAGCTCCCTCCTGCCATCCCCTCAACTCCTCTGAGATGTTCCTATGGGAATGCTTTGTCCCCTCAACTCCTCTGAGACGTTCCTATGGAATGCTTTCACAGTCAGCTCAAGTTTTAAAATAGCCTCCTCAGCTTTTCTCTCAATCTAGCTCCCCTATTTCTGTGAATGGTGTCACAGGTAGTGGCTCAGAGACCTTCACCTCCTGTACTTTATCCCCCCCAGCCCATCCTAGGCTCTGCAACCTCAGTGTGGTTGACTCGGGCTGGCTAGGGAACAAGAAGTACTCACACCCGCTCTGGCAGCTACTCTCACTCTAACACTCAACTGTCTCAAAGATAATTACAGCCATCAAGTATGACACACACTAACATGACACCAAAATAAATCCATTAACAGCTATTTTAAAGGTCAATAGCATAACTGTAAGAACCATCTCCCAGGTATTACATCATCCGTGACGAAAATAGGAGAACTGTACTTCGTAAAAGTTTGTGCATGTACTCAGTTTCAGTAAAAACAACCTAGTGTTAACTTTATGGGGCTGATGTAAGGTTTTAAAATTAGTTTTGGCTATGTCAGAGCCCTCTTCAGTAGCTTAGCTCGCTCCTCTCAGGACTCCTCATTACATGGGCGCTCCAGAGCGGTGTTCCATAGTGGTACCAGAAGCCACGCAGGACACACTGTCTGCACCCAGCAGGGAGTAGGGTCTAGGCCCAAAGGAATAATCTGATGGCTTTAAGAAACGTGAGCTAGGGCTGGGAATTTGGCCTAGTGGTTAAAGTGCTTGCCTAGCATGCATGAAGACCCGGGTTCAATTCCTTGGTACCACATATAGAAAAAAGCCAGAAGTGGTGCTGAGGCTCAAGTGGTAGAGCTCTAGCCTTGAGAAAGTCCAAGGACAGTGCTCAGGCCCTGAGCTCAAGCCCAGGACTGGCCAAAAAAAAAAAAAAAAAGATACGTGAGCTGGGCGAGGCGGCTCACCCTTGGCATCCCAGCTACTCAGGAGGCTGAGATCTGAGGATCTCCATTCAAAGCCAGCCCAGGCACTAAGGGCACTAAAGTCCATGAGACTCTTATCTCCAATTAACCACTAGAAAACTGGAAGTAGGGCTGTGGCTCCAGGGGTAAGGTGATAGCCTTGAACTTAAGAGTTCAAGTCCCACGATCGACCAAAATAAATAGATAGATAAATAAATAAGAAAGAAAGAAAGAAAGAAAGAAAGAAAGAAAGAAAGAAAGAAACTTGACTTCAGTGGCTGGAAATGTGGCCTAGTGTACAGTGCTTGACTAGCATGCAGGAAGCCCTGCGATCGATTCCTCAGTACCACATACACAGAAAAAGCCAGAAGTGGCACTATGGCTCAAGTAGTAGAGCAAAAGGAGCTTAGGGACAGTGATCAGGCCCTAAGTTCAAGCCCCAGGACTGGCCAAAAAACAAAAACAAAAACGGAAACAGAAACTTGACTTCATAACCTTAGACTGCCCTAGTTTAACATTTCAAGACATGTTTCTTGATATTCATTTCTCATCAACACAGAATTCAAAAATAGACACACCTTCAGCTTAAACATTCATCTTTTCTTTCTTGTGCATCCCCAAACCATTAAAAACTTGTCTCTGTGAGCTTTATTGTTTTAGGGATTCAAAATGTTCATCTAAAGGCAAAGCGCACTTGTAATGACTTTGGAGCTTTACTACAATAGGCTATAATTACACATTTTATAAAACTACAGCTGCTGCAAAGACAAAAGAGCAACTTGCTTTTGAAATAGTGATTTGTAATTCATATTATCAGTACAAATTTGCATAAGACAATGTGGCTTTCAGGCAATGATGGCTTGCTGTGCTTTTTCTTATACAATTTCTATTTTGGACAGTTTTATTTTCCTATAATATTTAAGTATTCAATGTATTTTAAACTTACCAGTGTGGTCCTGAACTGACTCTGAGTGTTTCCTCTGGGCAGTGGAGACCCCCGGAAGGCAGTGTGTTTGGGCCGACAGGGGTCCCCCTGGCCCACCTTCCCTGATGGGAGGGTAGATGGCTGTGGAAGCCTTGCTGGCTGGCAAGTTCTTCATGATATTTTCCCAGTCATCATCATCATCATCATCAAAGTCATCTATGTCAAAGTCATCCATATCACAGGAAGTCTGGGCTTCTCTTGATAAGTTATCTCCTGAAGCTGGGTGCTTCCTCAGATCTTTCACTGCAGTGCTTGTGAGCGCATTTCCCGGGAAGCGAGGGCTTTCATTTCTTCTCTCTCTACTTGGCGTTTCCGCCCAGTTGCTGCTCACAAAGGCCTTCTGTGACTGGGAACTGAACGACAGCCTTTCACGGAGCTTCCCAGTGGCGGCTGGGGTGGCGGACAATACATTCCCCCCAGCGGACAGAGAGTTCGAGGGAAGATATGAAAACTTCAACTCCGAACGAGAACTCTCCACGGGGCGGGATTTGCCCTCCATAGCGACACCGAGTGAGTCAGGCCTGTGTCTCCACACACAGCTGAGAAGACTCACATCTTTCCTATGAAAACCCACTTCGGCTAGGAGTTTCCTTCTGAAGAGAGAAAAGGAACAACTTAAGCTGTTTGCTGTGAATGTTGACCCCCACTTCTTAAACCAAAAGGAAACTGTAGTGATCTATCTTCTATCTCCCAGTCTCTAAAATCTGAATATAAACCCAAAGGAATGGCTTGAAAGGTAAATAGAATGCAAGTGTAAAACCTGATGAAATTATCCTCCTGAAATTCTGGACCCGTGAGCTCAGTGGTGGAGACGCAATCAGCCCTAGGCAGAAGAAGAACCAGATACCTCTCATCCCGCAGCCGCAGCAGCTCGTCCCCACAGCCCAGACCCGCCAGCTCATCCTCGCCTGCGGTGTCCACAGCCCCACAGATGCGCTCCGTCACCCACAGAAGCCGCTGCAGGCAGTGGTTCTGGCCGGCTGTAAAGCAATTGTAAATAAGAAAGCAGGGGGATCACTCCCAGGTCATCAAGCATGCACTCTACCACTGAGTTATACCTGAAACCTTCCAGTGCTCTTAGGGAACAAAGAGAGAAGAGCTGGTCAGCTGGAGGGTCTGGAGGCGGGAGGGGGTGGGAGAAGAAAGAGCACTGTGAGCAGAACCACATAGGCCAGACACAAACATGCCCCGCAAGCTGGCATGGACAGCACAGAAAGTCCAGATGCAAAACAGGGTTCAGGGATGCTGGGCTCCTATCACTTCTGTGTTCTGTGAAGAATGAATGAATGTCGGGTGGGACGCATGGTGTAACAGTGGCCTGAAGGAACTGGACGCCAGGCAGGGTCGGAGATGTGAGGAGGAGCCAGACAGTGAGAAGAGCCCGGGTCTCCTGCCAGACAGAGTGCATGCCTCAGACTACAAGACCAGAGAGCCCGGCTGGTGCCACACGAGGCATCTGCGAGTAAGAGTGGAGGGAAAGGAAAGACAAACACTACTCTCACTTAATAAAAACAACTGTAGGTGACTGCCACAAGCTATAAGCTAGTGATTTTGATGTCAACTCAAGGCAAAGTTCTAGAACATGTTATCCAACAGCTGTTTTGTGAGCTCTAAAGAGAGGAAACAATTGTAAAGTTAGTGAGAGTGTATCCAAACAGTTGCCTGTGCTATGTATTTCCTTTTTGGAAAGTTTAGTTGACCCAGACAGCAAGAGCTAGCATTTATTGAAGAATTATGGTGAACTTCATACTGTGACAACTACCCAGAAAGGGAAATGCTAGTCCTCATTTAAGACTGAGAGCTGGTCCAACCCTAAGGTCCAGAGCAGGCCGACCCAGCCCCTCTTGCTGACTCTGATCTTGACCTCTTTGGAGTCCTACAACTGAGTCTTCTTTTTTTTTAAATCCAGTATTGGGGCTTGAACCCAGGGCCTGAGCTCTGTCCTTGGACATTCTTTTGCTCTAGGCTAGAGCTCTGCCACTTGAGCAACAGCACCATTTCCAGCTTTTTCTGAGTATGTGGTACCAAGGAACCAAACCCAGGGCTTCGTGCATGCTAGGTGAGCCCGGCACATCTAGGCTACTCTCCCAGTCCCCTGAGTCTTTTGATCTTAGTGCAGAAATTTCCCACTGGCGGATTCATAAGCAGGTGAAGAAGTGATATTAGCCTGGAAGGAGGCCTCTAAGGATACTCGGCCAGATCCTGGTCCAGGGTCCTCCTCTCAGTCACACGCAATGGTGAGGGAGGGAGTTCCAGAGCCAAGACTGTGAGGTTGGAGCCCCAACTCTGCTGCTATCTCAGCATGTGGCCAGGAGTAGATACTCAACTTTCCTGTGCCTTCGTTTCCTGACTTGTAAGGTAGAGAACCACCTTAGGCGCTGGCAGAAGGACTCGGTGACATTACTGTATGGCACTGGTGGCTCAATCTACAATCCTGGGCACTTAGAAAGCTGAGAGCTAGAGGCTCAAAATTTGAAGCCACCCCAGAAAAGTCTACCAGATTCCATCGTGTAGACTGGATGTGTGGCTAGAGTGGTGGAGAGTCAGCTGAGCAAACAAGCCTCTCAAACACCAGGCCTGGAGTTCAAACCCTAATGTAGGGAAAAAAATGGGTGGGGGGCCCAAACATGAGATATTTCAGAAACATCTCTAGCCATACATTCAGAGACCAAAATACAGAGGAATTATGAAAAGACAAAAACAACACAGAGAGCACTACGTGCCGTTAAGTTCAGCATCTGTTCTGTACAACTAATGTAAGCTAATACTGTTTTCAAAATAATTTTTTAAAAAAAGTACAGCAGCTGTCAAACAGAACAGCGGGTTTTACAGAAATATTCTCAAGTGAGCTCTTAAAAACGGACTGGATAAAAAGATGTATTCTACAAAAAAGTTAAAGATAAAATTGAAAAAAAAAAAATCTCTGAAGGAAGCAGAAAAGTGAGCCGGGTGTGGTGGTTAATGCCTATAATCCTAGCTATTCAGAAGGCTGAGATATGAGGATCAAGGTTCAAAGCCAGCCCAGGCACTAAAGTCCATGAGACTCTTATCTCCAATTAACCACAAGAAAACTTGAAGTGGCTCTGTGGCTCAAGGGGTAAGGTGGTAGCCTTGAGCTGAAGAGCGCAGGGACAGCGGCCAGGCCCGGAGTTCAAGCCCCATGAACAAAAAACAACAAAAAAGAGGGCTGAGTTGGTAGGATGAAGTTACCAATTTGGAGACTTTTTGTTATTGAGGGCTGGGGGCACAGACATGGCGGGACAGAGGATGAACAAATACAGCAGCAGTACTCACGAGATGCTGTATAGAAAACGAACTTTACAACTTGTGGTGGAGATGGGAGGGAAAAGCTGGGACAGCAGGGGAAGGGATGACACACTGCCTAAAAAGAGATGAACTCAGATCAGGTGCTGGTCAGGAGGGTGCAGTCCACGGGTAGTGGTTCAAAATCAGCCTCAGCAGGGAAGTCTGTGAGGCTCTTATCAGGTAGAACACTGAGTTCAAGCCCCATGATCAACACAATTGAAAAAAAGGAAATGTACTCATTATCTGACTTATAAAACTGTAACCTCTCTGTACCTCACCTTTACAACACTCAAAAATTTTATTTTAGGGGCTGGGAGTTTGGTCTAGTGGTAGTGCTTGCCTAGTATGCACAAAGACCAGGGTCTGATTCCTCGGTACCACTTACATAGAAAAAGCCACAAATACTGCTGTAGAACTCTAGCCTTGAGAAAGCCCAAGGACAGTGCCCATGCCCTGAGTACAGTCGCCAGGACTGGAAAAAAAAATGCATTATTTTGCTGATCCTAGGGCATGAACTCAGGGCCTAGACCCTGTCCCTGCCTCTCTGTGCTCAAGGCTAGCACTCTGCCACTTGAGCCACAGCACTGCTTGCAAGTACTCTACCACTAAGCCACATTCTCAACCCCACTAAAAAAAAAAAAAAAAAAAAAAAAGTTAAAAAAAAAACAATTTGGGGGGGAGTGAGGGGAGGAAAATGGGGACCAAAACATGAGAATCAATGTTTGTAAAGTAATGTACCTTCTATCTGGTGAAGATAATATAACCCTTCTATTAATAACAATAAAAATTATATGAAAAAAAATTTTTTTCAGTCATGGGGCTTGAACTCTGGGCCTGAGAGCTGTCCCTGAGCTCTTCAGCTCAAGGCTACCGCACTACCCCATTGAGTCACAGAGCCACTTCTGATTTTCTGGTTATTAATTGGAGATAAAGCCTCGTGGACTTTTTTTTTTTTTTTGTGCCAGTTCTGGGCTTGGGCTCAGGTCTTGAGCACTGTCCTTGGATTTTCTCAAGGCTAGAGCTCTACCACCTGAGCCTCAGCACCACTTCCGGCTTTTTTCTATGTATGTGTACCAAGGAATCGAACCCCAGTCTTCGTGCATGCTAGGCAAGCACTCTACCACTAGGCCAAACTCCTGGCCCCATTACTGGGTTATTTATATTTTACCTTTAACAGAAAACAAACAAAAAAATCAATCTGAAACAACTGAAACAGAGCTGGGATGTGGCTCGGTGTTGGAGCACTTGCCTGGCAGGCACAAGACCTGGGTGCAATTCTAGCACTGAAGGAAAAAAAGGCAAGGGAAAGAAACAAGAGAAAACAAACAAGCAAACTGTATTAAGCTTTAAACAGCCATCCACACTTGGGCCAGCATGTACATGGAGATCCAGGAGGATGAAAGACCCAGAAACCAGTATCTGGAAAGAAGTGTTGAAAGGCCTACAGCCACTAAGCCTGGAAAACTAGGAAGAAAACGAGGAGCTTGACATTTACATCTCAAGGACAGAATTTACAGACAGGCCAATTCTGGCTCCACATGAGATGTGATTTTTTAACAAGTTACATTTTCAAGGCAGAATAAGCTTGGTTGTGATCATGGGTTTCTAAGCTGTTTGCACAAATGCTGGCTGACCAATCAATGTACAGTGATGGTTTTATGTCAGAACAAAAGGCATAGAATGTTTACTATCTTACACTCCACAGCCATAGGATGAAAATACATAGGCTAGAAATAAATGGCTGAAACAATGTGGTATGGCTCATACCACAAGTATGTAGCACCTATGTCTATACCGTCACAGTCTGAACTGGTTTCTGCATCAGGCTCCTGCCCAGCAGTCTTTTCTGGTTTTGACGAGAGATCTTTTTCTTGGTCAGAGGTATCAAAATCCTTTAACACACTACAAAAAAAAAAAAAAAAAAGTTAAAATGAATCATGCTACAGGCTAGACCAAATAAATACGTTCTTCCCCCAACACTGGTCTAGGACTGGCCAGATGATATGCAACAGATGCATGTTCTCTTATCTCCTCTTCTTCTGGCCCAAGACCAAGTGCATCTTTCAGAGACACAGCTGGCACCACAGGGCATGGCTTAGGTGCCTCGTGGCCCTGCATGTCTAGTTTAGCAGGCGGCCTGCCTCGTGGGGAGAACCTGCTCTCCCAGGCTCTTTGAACACAGATGACACCTGTCCTTACAGGCCCAGGCGGGAAGTGACGACTCACATTCTCCAGAAAGTGGTTACTAGGTGCTCTTGGATTCTGAAGCACTTTATCTGGACTTCCCGTGTTATGTCAGGATGTATTTTATTTTTCTCTGAACTTCACAAGGCTATGAGTTCTCCATCTAAGGGGGCAGCATTTTGTACCTGTCATCCTCCCGTCATGCTCCCCATCCAGTTTGTTCACTTCTCACATTCCACTCCCTATCGCAATTGTCACCCGATGTTCTGACCACTTCTCTGACCACGGAGTGTTCTACTTCCTTTACCACACATGTACACTGAGCACACAGACCACTTCCCTTATCACAGATGTACCGAGTGTTCTGATGGGCTGCCCTGCCCCCTCTCCTCTCCTCCACCCACCCACGACACGACTTCTCAATAAATATGACAGACTGTACAAAAATATACTGAAAACAGGGTCAGGCTGGGACTGCTGCTGTTAGCTCAAATGGTAGACTGCTGACTTAGCAAGAAGGAGGCTCTGATATCAAATACCACCAGACAAACCAAAAATGAACACACACATAAAAAACAACCCATGGTTAGTCTCGGCCAATATTTTAAACAGTGCTTAAAAAGTAACAGATGGAGCCGGGTACCAGCAGTTCACATCTATAATCCTAGCTACTCAGGAGGCTGAGACCTCAGAATGGTTCGAAGCCAGCCTAGGCAGGAAAGTCTCTCCGATTATCCACCAAAAAAAGCCAGAAATGGAGCTGTGGCTCAAGTGGTAGAGCGCTAGCCTTGCACAAAAATGCTCAGGGAGTGACAAAGCCCCAAGTTCATGTTCCAGGTCAAGCACACGTGTGTGTGTGTCTGTGTGTGTGTGTGTGTGTGTCACACTACAATTACAGAGAAATGATACTACATAGGTAAGATACATTACTTTAGGTAACCTAGAAACAAACAAGAGGGTTTATGAGCTATTGTTTTACCTAAGGCATTTAGAAGAAGCAGTGGAAGAAATAGTCTCTTCTTCTGGAGATGGTGGAACAAAATCAACCTCGTAGTCATCATCTAGCTCGATACATGTGGCCTGCCCGGGGGGAGTTAGTTCAGTTGTCTGCATGGGCCGCTGCCTGTTCTTACTGCTGCCTGAAGGAAACGGTGGACAGCTTACGTCACTGCTGCACTAATGACACAGAGGGAGATGCAAACATGCAGGGAGAGCACTTGGTAAGTCACAGCTCCATGGACCCCGAGGGAGCCTGGGAAGCACGCACGGGAAGTGACCGACTTCCCAGCCTGTGAGCAGAGACCAGTGGAGGATGATGAGTGGAGGACGGTGGGTGGAGGATGTTGGGTAGAGGGCAGGGATGGAGGACAGTTAAGTGGAGGACAGTGAGTGGAGGATGGTAGGTGGAACATGGGGGGGATAGAGGTTGATGAGTGGAGAACAGTGAGTGGAGGACAGTGAGTGGAAGACAGTGGGTGGAAGACGGTGAGTGGAAGACGGTGAGTGGAGGACGGTGAGTGGGTGGAGGATGGGGGTGGCCTACTCAGGTGGTAAACCTAAGCCAATGGCTATGGTCATCTCAAGCAGAAATGTCCATAGGACTCTGTCTCATTAACCAACAAAAAGCAGGGCTGGAGCAATGGCTTAAGTCCTATAGGCCAGCTGAGCAAGCAAGCTCAGCAATCACAAGGCCCTGAACATCTGCGACCAGGGAAAGAAAAAAAATAAAGCCTCCCACATAATTAACATGAAGAAAGAGCTTCACCTCCTTTCTCCTCCTCCAAACGAGGTTCTGAAGACTGACTTTCCTGAGAGTCTTTATCTAAAGGCAGGTGGGCAGTGGAGTCATCCTCGTCGATGCAGATCACGTCGCTGCTGACGTGTTCCGAGCCACCCTTCAGCTCCTTAGTGAAATCCACTCGCAGGCTTTCAGAGGAGGAAGTCAAATCAACCTGCACTGCATTTGCTTTCTGAGGCGATGCTCTTAAGAAGTTTCTCTTGCCCTGTCTCGCTCTCTGAGCAGTGCTCACTTTGGCCACATGGCTTCGGGCTGGAGTCACAAATGCTTTTGAAGTGGAGGAAGTATCAAAGTCATCCATATCATCCCAGTTGCTGAGGGAACTGGAAGGATCCAGGGAGGAACTAAACTCTAACTTCTTGCAAGTAGCATCCTGGGGTCTCTTCACAGCAGATGTGTTCCGGCCAGCAGAAAGAGTGTCATGAGGAGTCTGTGACAAATCTGGTGACAGTGGTTCTGTGCCAGTCCCCTGGGGCTGCTGTCCTGCTGGAGCATTCTTAAAGAAGCCACTGAGCCCTGCCTGTGGCCTAGGGGCGTGGGGCAGAGGCTGGCTGAAGGAAAAGGCCTGGGACACATTCACATCTTTGTCGCTCAACACTGGGGTTTTTGTCACTGACACATTAGCCACAGATGCATCACTTTCTGATGATGTCTTCTTTTTAAAAGTAAAACCTCTGAAGAATGGGGAGACCGAATTAGATGAGTTCATTTCTTGTCACTGGGGACTGAACCCAGAGGTGAGGCATGCTACCAGCCCCTCACTGGGCTCATCTGAACAAAACCCACCCACTCTAGCTTCTAGCTACTCAGGAGGCTGAGATCTGAGGATCTCAGTTCATAGCCAGCTTGGGCAGGAGAGTCTATGAGATTCTTATCTCCAACTAAAAAGCTGGAAATGGAGCTGTGGTTCCAATGGTAAATGACAACCCTTAAGCAACAAAGTGCACATACACTGCCCAAGCCCTGAGGTTCAAGCCCCAGGACCAGCACGCACACAAAAAAGG
This sequence comes from Megascapheus bottae, assembly GCF_031878675.1. NCBI lineage: Eukaryota > Metazoa > Chordata > Mammalia > Rodentia > Geomyidae > Megascapheus > Megascapheus bottae. The sequence goes on from NC_143538.1 coordinate 13,274,535, forward strand.
TTTACTACTTCGAGTAAGTGCTATGTGCCAGAAATTATGCATAGGTTCTGAACAATTACTACCTGATATTGCTAAAATGTGTTCTGTCATTAATTTGCAAAGTGGAAAAAAAATCACTGTGTATTTGGTTATTTGAAATTTGATAGGGAAGGGGGGGAAACCAAGACGGGTGTGGGGTGTGGGGGGGGAGGAAATGGGTACCAAGACATGTGAAAGGGTATCAATGTATGTGAATTAATGCACCTTCTATCTGGCAAATATCATGTAACCCTTTTACTAATTACAATAAAAAAAATGCAAAAAAAAATCACTGAACCACTTAGCTTCTCTTTCTCATCTGTAGAATGAAAGAGTTGCTGAGGCCATCCTGAGTTACATAGCAAGATCCTATCTCAAAATAAACAAGAGAGCTCATTTATATGATGCAGTGAGTTCATGGCTATAAAATAGTGAAGCAACCAATATACTTACGCAGGTTTTGGTTTGGAAAGACTGAATTTATTATTCAGTTTTCTGGCTGAGTGGCGCTCCAGCTGTTCCTGTAGATTATTTAGAGGAACTGTAGCCATGACCCTAAAACACGAGAGGGAAATATCTGGCGTTAGTTATTCTGCACCACAATATTTATCAGGGACGTTGGAAGGCCTGATTAAAACAGGCATCCTTCCAACTGTGCCCAAAGTAAGGAGGTTTCGAGTTTTTTTTCCTTCCCTTTCTACCAACAGATTGTTTTTGACATTCACATGTGGTACTGTTTGAAACATATAATCTTTAATTGAAAGCTCACATGAATAACACAATAACCCGGCCTTTTTCCTTAGCATTTCTCCTGCTCACTTGTTCTAACCCCAATCTCACACCCTTCAGCATTTAAAAATCAAAAAGAAATGTCTATCTTATCTCTAATTAACCACCAGAAAAACCAGAAGTGGTGCATGGCTCAAGGTGGCTGAGCACTAGCCTTGAACTGAAAAAAGCTCAGGGACATCGCCCAGGCCCAGAATTCAAAGCTCAAATAGTTGGCAGAAATAAAACCCAGACAGTGAAACATTCTGTGTTCTCCAAGGAAAGGTCTGACATTATAAAAGATAACAGCTCTCCAATAATTAATTGAGGCAGTAACAAAATTCCAATTAAAACACCATCACAAGAAGGATGGGAATGTGGCCTAGTTGTAGAGTGCTTGTCTAGCGTGTAGGAAGCCCTGGGTTTTGATTCCTCAGTACCACATACACAGAAAAGGCCAGAAGTAGTGTTGTGGCTCAAGAGCTAAAACACTAGCCTTGAGCACAGAGGCTCAGAGACAAGGACCAGGCCCTGAGTTCAAGCTCCAAGACTGACAAAAAAACAGGACTATTTGGGGTGTGAACTCTGGGCCTTGTGCTTGCTAGGCAAGGGCTCTCCCACTATAATTAATTTGACAAAAGCATGAGACAAAAGGTGGCCACTGCGTTCACCCCAGAAACATAAGCACAGTCACTGTAATATTACACACTGAAGGAAACCTGAGCATGGGAAAAGGAAGCAGTAGTCACACGTTCCTCGGGTGTGAGCAGGGAGTAGAGTCCAGATCAGAGGGGCGTGCTGTGCCATATTCTATTCACTGTCACTCTGCACCACAGCCGGTGACTTCTGGTGGACTTCTAGTCCACAAAGCCTAAAATATCTTTTCTGTAACAGTCTATTCATCACTATTGTTAGATAACACATGGAATGCTAAGGTGCATCAAATCTCTGAGCAGGCAGATCCTCCGGTCATCATCTCATGGCACTGGGAACCCAGACGGTTAAGAGTACAAAAGTCGCTTCTGTTCTCAGGACACCCCTGGTGGTGGCATGGCAAAGTCCAAGCTAGGACCGCCTGGGGAGGGGTCCCCTCCAACCAGCAATCAAGAGAACTAGGTCTGTAGGGAAGAGCAAACCAAAACCAGAGCCACGTCCAAGCCCCAGATCCACAAGGAAACCTTACCTACTGCTGAAGCACGGAACATAGATAATGCTGCTGCCACAAGCCCAGGAAACTTTTCCGATCAATGTGCATCACCTACGTAAAAACACAAAAACACCTTCAAGCTATGAATCTGTACACAAGTGGTGAGCCAAGGTCCAAGGCACTTGGCAGGACAAAACTCTCTAGGAAGGAACGCACCTTTGTGCATCGTCTTTCAGGAGCCCATGGAGGCGAGGCACTGCACAGCAAGGTTAGATACAGGTACACATATGCATAAGAGGCTCATGCCTGTCAACTTAGCTACTCAGAAGGCTGAGGTTTGAGGAGCGTGGTTCAGAGCCAGCGAGGGCAGAAAAACTTTTTTTTTTTTTGCCAGTCCTGGGGCTTGAACTCGGGGCTTGGGCAGTGTTTCTGAGCTTCTTTTGCTCAAGACTAGCATTCGGCCACTTGAGCCACAGCACCACTTCCAGCTTTTTCTGTTTATGTGGTACTGAGGCATCGAAACCAGGGCTTTACCCATGCTAAGCAAGCATGTTACCACTAAGCCACATTTCCAACCCTCAGCCTGTGAGATTCTTATCTCCAATTAACCACCAGAAAACTAGAAGGGGTGCTGTGGCTTTATGTGGCAGAATGCTAGCCTTGAGCAAAAGAGCTCAGGGCCAGGGCCAGGGCCTAACTTTAAAGCCCCACGACCAACACTAACACCAACAAAAAATTAATTTTTTGTTTCATGTAAACCTGTATATCTTTGCTGCTGTATTTTGGTTTGTTTTGATTTCAACTCCATGGACTTTGTTTTTTGCAAGTCCTGGGGCTTGAGCACTGTTCTTGAGCTTTCTCAAGGCTAGAGTTCTACCACTTGAGCCACAGCACCATGTCCAGCTTTTCTCTTTGTTATGTAGTACCTAGGTCTTTGTGCATGCTAGGCAAGCATTCTACCACTAAGCCAAACCCCCAGCCCCAACTCTCCATGGACTTCTTCCTCTACATATCTGATTTGGCCGTGTGACTTCTTACATAAGGCTCTTTTCTCACCCACTTACATTTACTTCTAGCTCTGCCCTTCCACCCTCCCTTACCTGTGGTCTTCATATCTAAATCACAACTCCTGCCTTGTAGTATTCTGTTTCTATTCCCTTCTCTACAGCTCTACAAGTATACTTTGTATCGCTCATGTCTTGCCCCAATCTTCCACTGGACTCTCCTCATGACCTCACTCTCATCTGGCCATCCATCAGCTCGCCAGGGCATGACTAGTGTTTTTGTTTCAAGTTAGTGGTTTTGAGTCTGGGTGGTTGTTGTTGCTTCAACTGTGTTTCTTCAATTCAATTAGCTTCTCTACCACAACACAATGCCAACTAGATCTTCTCTATTTACTGCGTACTTTCTCAATGACCTCTTCAGTCAAGCTGAACTTCCATCTTTTCCTTTCCTAAACAACCAAATACTCAGTTATTCCTTTCACCCTCTTTCCACTCCCACTCTGGGTGACCACAGTCTTCCTAGAATGAGAAGATTCATCTCTGCTTCTATATACATCCAAAGACACTCGTGGTCATGGTGACTGACCAGTGCTCTTTGGGGATGGCCACAAACACCAGGGTGTGGCTTATCACCTGCAATCTCTTGTGTAACCAAGCTTCCTCCCTGAGTGGGGAGGAGTTCCACAGTCTTGGGCACTGAAATTGCTTGACAACCGAACTCCATCCTTGCTCCAATCTAACCCTAGGGAAACACACCACAAGGTAACCATTACCCAGTCTAAAGAATCACCAACCCAACTTTAAAGGACACAGGACATTGAAGTGCGATAGGTCTAAGTCTTCCCAGAGGAATAGCAGGAAAACCAAAGGGCAGCTTTCAAAGAACAATGAACTGGATCGTGGAGGGCAAGTGGAACTTTCCAGACAGGGTTATTTGCACACAGGCTGAGAGAGTGTGTATGAGAGCTCAAAGAACTCCATGTCACTCTAAGCTTAAGAGTTTACCCTACAGGCAATGGAGATCCTTGGGGGGTAAGGGGCAGTAAATTGCCAAGATTATTTTGCAACTACCTTAGCCCTGTACTATCTTTTCGTCCTCTGAGATCAAATAAACATTAAAGGATAAAGAGCACCAGTCAACCAAATGAGAGGACTTAGGGCAAATTCCAGTATTTCCCAAAACCAAACCACTATACTATTCAGAAAACTGACAGAAAACTGAATGACACTCACCTACCTACCAACTTGAAACGTTACATTCTGTCCTGTGTCTTTTCTCTTTTGGTGGTACTGGGGTTTGAACTTAGGGCCTCACCCTTGTTTAGCTAGCATTCTACCTCTTGAGCCAGGCCTCCAGCCCAACTTTTTGCTAGTTATTTTAGAGATAAAATTGTGATGACATTTCTGCCTAGGCTGGGCTCTCTCTCACCTTCCTAAAGGGTTAAAGGTATGAGCCACTGATGCCGACTCTGCACCTTTTTTGTGCCAGTCCTGCTACTGTCTATTGTATGTATGCATGTATGTGTTATGGAGCTTGAACCGAGTCCCTCAGATCTCAGCCTCTAGAGCAGCTACAATTACAGGCATGAGCCAGACATTTTCTTTTTCTTTGGGGGGGGTTCCGGTCTTGGGACTTGAACTCAGGGTCTGTGCACTGTCCCTGGGCTTTCTCAAGGCTAGAGCTCTACCACTTGAGCCACAGCACCACTACCAGCTTCTTCTGCATATGTGGTACCAAGGAATCGAGCCAGGGCTCTCTATGCATGCTAGGCAAGCGCTCTAGGCCAGACTCCTGGCCTCAGGCTCTCCCTCGCCCTTTCCGCTCGAGGCAGGTGCTCCAACCCTTGAGTCACACCTCCACTCCTGGCCTCTTGGTGGTTAACTGGAGAGAAGAGTCTCTAGGACTTGTCGCAGCCTCCGAAGTAGCTAGGATTACAGGAATGAGCTACCAGCGCCTGCCTGTCATTGCCTCTTAGTAAACTCGGTTACTTCTGACAGAACGGAACCCCAGCAAAGTGCTCCAGACGTCTGCCTCTCTTCTCCACCTCTGTCCTCCGTGCAGGCGAGGGGCCTGGCGTGTGAGGTGCTGACCTCGGCAGCCCCGGCTCGCAGGCTCCGTTCCAGCACCCGAAGCCTCATCTCTACCGAGGCTCCTGCAGCGCGGGGCGACCTCGGTGTCGGCTGCCTAGGCAGCCCTGGGTTCCAGCCAGGGAGCCCCGGGCCGGGCTGGGCTCGCGCCGCGCCGCGCGCCGCCGACGGCCCGGGCCCTAACGGCGCAGGCCGGGCCCGGCGACGCCGCCGGGGGCGCGGCGTGCCTCCCTGGCCGCTCACGGAGGCCCTCCCGGGCCTCGGCCTGCGGGCCGGCCTCCGGAGGAGCCGGGGAGCCTGCGGCGGCGGGCGGCCGCACTCACCTGTCACCTCACGCCTCCCCGGAGGACCCAGCGCGGCGCCACCACAATCAAAACTCCCCGCGCCGCCAGCGCCTCTCCCGCGCCGCGCGCCAGCTCACCTCGCACGGCGCCAGTCGGAAGATCCTGATTGGCTGCGTCCTGGGAGCTCTGGCCAATACGGTGTCGCCTATCACTTATTCCCGCCTCCCAAGCGCGGCTGGAGCGGAGCCCGGACGCCGCCGGGCGGGGCACGTCACCTCTCCGTGGCCAATCAAAGGGCGGAAGAGGACGTCAGGCGACTGGTCCCACCCCCGGCTTCCGGCGGCGGCTGGGAAGGTCGTCGGGAGTGTTTTTCTCGCCTTTGGGGAGGACTGGAGCCGGGACGTGGCGGGACTGAGGACTGGTGGCGTCTTCCCTTCTCCCCAGCCTGTCTGCCGTCCAGCCCGCACGCACGCTGGGTGAATGCTGGTCGGCGCAGCTTTCGTGGGGAGCACTGGCGCTTGCTGAGGACGTATCAACACCGCCATGTCCGGCACCTTCGTCTGCACACACCCAAAGGCCGGGGAATCACCTAACGCCGTCTGCGTTACCAGGTTCCGGGCCTAGGCAGGAAATCAACGAGGGGATGGATAAAGAACCGGTGGATGCGTGCAGTGGAGTATTAGTCACCCCTGAGAAAAGGAGCCCCGCTTCCCGCTGCCACATGGACGGCCTGGAAGGCGTCGTGCTTCGTGGAATAAGTCAGACGCGGAAGGAAATCTAAAAATATTCCCATGCACAGACAAAAGAGGAGGGAGACGTAGGTCGCCTCGGAACCGCAGGTGCGGTGCGTCGGATGGGGACGTCTAGAAATGGCTTGTACAGCAGGAGCACCGTAAGAAGGAGAGTTCTCCGTATCTGTACACATGTAAGAGGCACAGGTTCCAGTTGCCACAAAAGAAAAGTGTAACTAGAATGCACACCCATGTGCTTCCCTTAGAGCCACCTTTCTACCGAATGTATCACCACGCATCCCATTACATACCATAACTGTCCCAAAGGAAATACGAATGGCTAAGCCCAGTGGTTCACATCTATCTTCCCAAGCTACTCGGGAGGCAGATCTAAAAGATGGAAGTTCAAAGCCAGCCTACACAAAAGGTGGCCGGACTTCACAAGTAAGCCAGGTGTGGTGGCACACGCCTGTCGTCCCAGCTCCAGCTCCCCTCTGTTCCACCCATCCTTGATTTACTGTAGTTTCTACAGTAAAACTGTCAGATTTGGAAGGACTGAACCTAATGGGTGTGTTCAATCTGCACTCTCAGCCCAGAACTCCTGTATTGTAATGGTTAAAAACAATTTAAGTAACCCTTCTTGGAAACTTCCTATGCAGTCTGTCAACAGCCTTCTGTCTGTTGTTCTCTCCCCTAGTTAAAAGGCCTCAGAAGAGGCTCCTCTCTTGTTATTTTATTTCAGAAGTGGTTTCTTAATGTTCCTTTCTTCTGCGTCCTTAAGGGGCATGAAGCTGCTAAAATAAATCATCATTATGCCTGTCTGAAGCCCATTTCTTGGACATGATGTATCAGAAGAGAGAGATATTTTTGCTCATTCACTCGCTCACTTGTGGGGCTGTAGCTGTCCTTGGGGGCTCATCTCCCCACGATTGCACAAATGCATACCTTCTTGGACATGTCTGGCCTTGGCTGACAGTAACTATTAAGACATGCTCCAAATACAAAACCTTTATTACATCTAACCCAAGCTAACAATGTTAAATAATTATCTTGCCCTTAAAACCTAAAAGGCTAGTCTCTTCCCTTAAACAAGCCCTGGCAGCCTCAGCCTGAAACATCCACAATGGCAGTGAGTGCTGCCCTTTTTCTCATCACTAAAACAACTTGCCCACACTTTTGACAGGCAGAGTGACAGAGCCACCTCCTTCCTGTGACATTCTGTGTCAGGGCAGGCCAGCTATCAAGGTGGACCCTGGCCCTCACAATGGGGGCAGTGTACTTCAGCTCAACAAATACTGTTATAAGTCTCTCCAAATTGGATACTCATATTTTACTCATTTTATGTGCACCCCTAAAAAGCTGCACCAGAATTTCCAGTTAATCACCAGAAAATGGGAGGTGGCACTGTGGCTTCAAGTGGTAGAGCACTGGCCTTGAACAACAAAAACTCAGGGATAGTGATCATGCCCAGGGGTAGAACAGTAGCTTTGAGCTGAAGAGCTCAGGGACAGTGCCCAGGCCTCCAGAGTTCAAGTCCCATGACCAACCAAAAAAAAAAAAAAAGCTAAGGGACAATGCCCAGGCTCTGAGTCTAAGTCACAGTACTGGCATGAAAGAAAAAAGAACAAATAGGAAAACTAGTGGGACTCTATATCAGTATCAAATAAAGTCCTTTAGATAAGGCACAGAACTAGATAAGATAAGTTAGAAAATTTCTCTTGGCTAAAGGAGATAGTCAAAGACTTGATAATCTTAAAAATATGTACACCGATTAACAGTATTTGTTTTCTAGAGTCGCTGTAACTAAGTAACAAAGTTATTGAGCAACCTTGTCCATAGAAATTAGGTTCTCATAGTTTTGGAGGGTAGAGGTTTCAGGACCATGGAATTTTCAGGATTAGTTCCTTCTGAAAGCTGTCTTCTCTCTGGGTCTTCAGATCATCTTCCCTCTTTTAATGCCTGTCCAAATTTCTTCTCCTTTTATTTCCCCATCACTCTTTACCATCTTTCCAAAACAACTGCAGCAAGTTCCATGGTTCTACTTTTGTAGTTGAAAACCATCTACTTTAACCATACTCATCATCTTTCACCCTCCTTGCTAACTTAACCCCTCCTGCCAGTACCCCTCCCAGCCTGTTTCTCTTTCAGAATTCCAGATTTCCTCTGTGTGTGTATATGTCTGTGTGTGTGTGTATCTGTGTGTGTCCTGTGTGTGTCCTGGGGCATGAACTCAGCCTGGGTACTGTCCCTGAGTATTGTTGCTCAAGGCTAATACACTACTACTTGAGCCACAGCTCTATTTTTGGATTTTCTTTCCTAGTTAATTGGAGATGAGAGTCTCAGGGACTTTCCTGACCTGGCTTCAAACTTTGATCCTCAGATCTCAGCCTCCTGAGTGGCTAGGCTTACGGGCAAGAGCCATGGCAAGAATGCTGTTTCTGTAAGGATAGTGTGGAACATTCTGAGGCTACGCTATATGTATATACATATGTACCAAAAGGCTGGCACAGCTCGAGTTCCTTAACCATCATAGTTACATTTAAAACAACACAAGGAAAGCTGGAAGAGACCAAGTATTTGGAAGTGAAGTGACATACTGCTAAGTAATTCATGATTTAAAGGAAAAACAATCATACTAGGCATGATGATGCAGGCCTCCCTGCAATTCCAGTGCTCGGGAGGCTGAAGCAGGTGATAAAGTTCGCAGCCAGTCTTTAGGACAAGACAAATTTCTCTCACAGAGCTCACCTTAACACTATGTAACACCCATTTTGTTGTTGTTGTTGTTTTTTTCCTTACAATATGGTGGAGGAAGAGGATTGATTTTTCAGGTGTTTTCATCCAGACTTTGTGGATGAAAGCAAGTCTCCTATTGCACTGGAATCAGAAACCAGGCAAACCCAACAGCCAACAGCTGCTCAGAGACAAGCAGACGGAACCATTACTCACTGTGCAGAAATGCTCAGTGTACACACACACATACACAGTCTCTCTCTCTCTGTCTCTCTGTCTCTGTCTCTGTCTCTGTCTCTCTCTCACACACACACACACACACACACACACACATGATTAGAGGAACAAAAAAAAGGAGCAGAAAGAAAAATAACTCACTGATGCTATTCACAACATCAGAGCCCGGCTCGGCAACTTGCCTCATGTCCTGATTTCCTGCAGGGAACTGGGGTCCAGGCAACTCTTTGAAAGCAACAAGCCAAAAGATTAGACTGCAGAGGAACCTTAACTGAGGAATCATGCTGGGTGGATTGCTGGGAGAAAAAGAAACAGAGATAGTATTTCTTCTTCAGATTACTATTATTGTTGTTATGATGATGATTGAGGTAAGGCCCCACTTGGGTTAATTTTCACTGTGAGAATATTCACGTACTGAGAACAGCGTGAGGAGCCCTGGCGCATCTGCCCACTGCCCCTCTGAGGAAGGGAAAGGAGAAGGAAGCAGTTCTGGGCACGGGAGGGGAAGTCTGAAGTCTGCCCTCCCAGTTCCATTTAGTCTGCCCCAGAGCTTGCTGCATCTTGACTAGCCAGCTACTCAAAGTTCTTTGTTTCATTTCAGTTGTTTTCTAATGCCCACTTCCACAATCTGCTGTGTGTGTGGAAGATGGCAGCTAGATTAGCCTTGGGGAGGCCCCGACTCAGAACGGTCACCCCATGAACCTCAACTTCCGGCTCCTGAAGAGCAAATGGGTCTGCAGGAAGCCTCCAGCTATGGCGTCACCTGTGGGGGACACTGGGGAACTCCAAGGGCAGTGTGGGAGGCACGGGGGGTGTCCGCCTCATACCTAGACAGCCACCTGGGACAGGAACTGAGGCTGGCTGCCTTCATCCGGTTTCAGGGTGCACTGTGCTCCCCAGGTATCTGAAGGTCGGCGGGATGAGGGAGAGCCTTCCCAGGCTCCCTTTCCCCTGTGTGTGGAACTGGGAGGACAGACTCTAGGCAGAGAAACTGACAGAGAAAAGAAGTGCATTTCGTTCACAGTCCTGGAGTTCCACGCCCCTGCATGGGCCTCACAATAGCAGGAGCCCGGGCGAAGGGAGGCTCACTGACACTCAGGACGTGGCTGGAAGGAGGCTCAGTGGCAGAGGCCGAGCATGCCCAAGGCCCTGGTCCCATCAGTCTCTGGGGAGTGGCCAGGCTTGCTCTTTTGAACAACCAGGGTAGGAGGCTCCCCAAGAACTACCTTGATCCCTCTAAGCCACCTCCCACCTCTCTCTTTTCCTTCTTTTCTTTTTTTTTTTAATGCCATACACTACCTGTACCAGGAGTGTTTCAATGTGGTCTTTACACACATGCATACAACGTAGCCTATCAACCCCACCCCCTCCATCACTTTCCTTATTTCTCCTTCCCTCCCCCTTAAGAGAATTTCAGCTGGTTGCATTGTTCTGTTTTCTTAGGCACAACCAGAGCTATTGAGCCATATCCACCTTCTCTGCTGCTCCTTGGCCTTGCTGGTGCTCACCTCCCAACCAGGCCAGCTTTACTTTCCTGTCATTCATTCATATACCATCCCACTAGCCTGAAGCCCCCTCCCTTTTCTGGTCACTTACAGGGCTTGAACTTGGGGCTTGGGCATGGTTCCTGAGCTCTTTTTGCTCAAGGCTAGCCTTCTATCACTTTGAGCCACAGCACCACTTCCAGTTTGCTGGTGGTTAACTGGAGACAAGAGTCTCACAGACTTTTCTGCCCAGCTGGCTTTGAACTGTGATCCTCAGATCTCAGCCTCCTGAGTAGCTAGGACGACAGGCGTGAGCCACTGCACCCAGTCCAAAGCGGTTTTTTCACCTCATGAATTTCCTTCTGAAGGGGCAGGCCCCTATGAGCTCCAGCTTTGTAGGAAGGAAGGAATCCCGTTTGTTCTTGTGATTCACACTGGTGGCTCAGGGATGAGGCTGAATTGTCCAGCAGGACTCATTCAGCATCTGGTAGGAATCAACAGGGCTTTCTCGTGGAGACAGCAAAAGGACATATCCTAAGCAAGGCTTAAAACACAGCCTGCAGGGGGCAGGAGGGGCAGGGTTACAGTGATCCTGGGGCCAAGTCAGCTCAGGCAGATGCTGTTCTGTCTCAGCGGTCAGTGAGGCCCCAGGCTGGGGCTGCTTGACCGAGTGCCCATGTGTGTCAGGGGCCTCGAATACCCTGTGGCCTTGAGGGGAGGCAGGGAGGCCCATGCAGTCTCCAGAAGCATTTGTAACACTCTGAGAGCCAGCCAGGAAGGCCTCCGTGGGGCCCAGAGGACAGGGTGGTTCTTCACCCAGCCCTGAGCGGTGACGGGGACGTGGCAGGTTTTCCTGAGGCATTGGGCAATGGCTGGAGACATTTCTGGTGGTCACAGAGGGGGGCAGGGGCATTCAGAAGCTGGGGCTGGCTCTCCACTGTGCTCCCTGTGTCCCCCAGCCAACAACAGTCTGGCCCCTGTGTCAACATGCTCTGATCTAAACTGACCCCAGGTCCCCAGGGACCTGGTGGATGTCAGGCCCTTAGATCTGGTGAAAATATGAGAAATCAACAATGCTTCTATTTCAAAAGAGAATTCATGTTGCCTAAATCTGGGGCCCTGGAGACCAGCTCCTTAGGGGTGGCTGACACACGCCTGGCACAGATGAACCTGCACCACATAGGAAATGTGAGGTCCACTCAAAAGGACACAGAAGCCATAGCAAGTAGCTAGCTGTAGTCCCAGCCACTCAAGGAGGCTGAGGTCTGGGGAGAAAAGTTTGAAGCCAAGTGGCGCAGAAAAGTCTGTGACCTTCATATCTCCAATGAAGCATCAAAAAAGCCAGAAGTGGAGGCATGATTCAAGTGGTAGAGTGCCAACCTGAGTGGGAAAAAAGCAAGCAAGAACATAAAAGGTCTTAAGTTCAAGTCCCAAAACTGGCACCAACACATACGCGCGCACACACACACACACACACACACACACACACACACACACACACACACACACACACACTACCACCACCACCACCAGCAGCAACACTGTGTTGTTATATAAGCAATCCAGTTTGTGAATCTTGTTAATACATCACAGCATACCACCCACATCAAGAACAAAAGGAGGAGAAAGTTTCAAGAGAAAACCACCTGTGAGGCTGGCCTACTGGTAGAGGGCTCACCTAGCAGGCATGAAGCCCTGGATTCGATTCCTCAGTACCACATACACAGAAAAAGCTGGAAGTGGTGCTGTGGCTCAAGTGGTAGAGCACTAGCCTTGAGAAAGCCCGAGGACAGCGTCTAGGCCCTGAGCTCAAGCCCCAGGACTGGCAAAAAAAAAAAAAAGAAAACCACGCGTGGTAGGAGCCCGGTCAGCTGGCACCGGTGGCCACAGTGGGCTCTGGTGGCCTGAGCCCAGCATGGCATGGAGAACAGTGCTGGTGGACAGCCTGGAGAGCAGGCGCCGGCGTCCAGTCCTCTTCCAGGCTGGCTTGGGCAGATTACAAGGAGATATTTGATCAATTTAAAGCTATCGTTAAATGTCAACCAACAGCCTCTTCCCCATCTGTCCCCAAGAAAGCGCTCCAAGATGTCCCAACAGTGCCATGGCTCCGTTTGATTTTCCCTGTCCAAACGTGTGGCTGGTGGGTAGACCCGCGTGAGCACTGACTTGTTAGGAGAAACCAGCCCACACCCTGGACCGCACTGGTGCAGTGGCCTAGCCTCTGGGAACAGGCATTGGTGGCAGCCCCTTCTCACACTGGCATGACATTGTCCCACACAAAGCTGGCCTCTTCACTGAGGTCTGAAGCCAACTAAAGGGGAGAAAACCCAGTCAAAAGCTCAACGCAAGCTGGGTGTGGTGGCTCACGCCTGTCATCCCAGTCATCAGGAGGGTGAGAGCTGCGAACTGCCACTCCAAGCCAGCCTGCCACGAAAGATAGTCAGACTCTTATCTCCAAGTAACCTCTAGAAAATGGGAAGTGGGGCTGTGGCTCCAGGGGTAGGGCGGTAGCCTTGAGCTGAAGAGCTCAGGGACAGCGCCCAGGCCCAGAGTTCAAGCCTCAGGATTGACAAAAAAGCAAGCAAGCAAGCAAACAACAAAACTCAATGCATCTCCCACAAAGTGAAGAAAAATGAGGGAAGTGGGAGGTTGGGAAGGGTAGGTGGGGAGGGCGGATGGGACAGGTCAGGAGGATGAGGAGGGTGGGGAGGGAGGGGGGGAGAGGAGGTGACCCCTGGTCAAGATGCGCTGGACTCGTGAACTGCTTTGTCGAATGGCAACTCCTCTGTCCAACTTGTCCAGCTTCGCAAAGATTTTGTTTTGTCGGTACTGGGGCTGGAACTCAGGGCCTGGGCACTGTCCCTGCGCTCTCCCACTTTCTCCCCACCCCTTTTGGACTGGATCTCACTATAGTGCAGTTCAGGCTGGCCTGGAACTCTCAGTCCTCCTGCCTGGTGTTGGGATTGCAGCGCTAAGATGTGCCATGGTTCTATGAACTGTCATTGCCACCCCTCCCCAGCTGGCTGCCCCAGCTGCCACCCACATGTCTCCTTGGTCCCTCAGAGACCAAAAGAAGAGAGCCCCAGAGACAACCAGGGAAGGGCTCTGTTCCAGAGCCATCTCTCTCTTCCATACAAAATCTTAGTCACATCAAATCAAGTACGCTGCATGATTAGATTCTTCCTGGGCCACGTTTTTCTCTACAGTCTCCCAGCAAGGTCAGGCATCGTGTGTGATTATAGCATCTTCTCAATCAGGGAGAGACTGCCAGGGCACTCACGCAGCCTGCGGGGCATGCACGGAAGCGCTCAGCTGGCATGACGAAGGACAGGAAGTAAAGAGTGAAAATCTTGAGGGTGTGAAAATTGAAGGTCCCACTGGGGAAGAGGAAAGAGGAAGGGGGAGGAGAAAGAGGAAGGGAGAGGAGAAAGAGGAAGGAGGTCTCAAGAGTGTCAGTCCATTTCCTCACCGGAACCGCAGCTCAGGAGAGATGCAGGCCACTGGGTGAGCTGCGGGGACAAATTCACCAGCCACTTCCTAGCTTCCTGTCCTTTAGAGAAATAAGTTAGAAGCCTGAGAAGCAGCTGAACTATTACTGTTTCTTTAGTGATGTTTTAAAGTTTCTTTTTGTTCCATTCAGTGCAAATACTTTGAGCATCTATTGTCTGAGCCCATTTTTGGAATCATTTCCAGCCGCCTACCTGTCCTCTTCTCCGAGGACGGGCGTGACACTTGTCTACAGTGACATCCCTGGGGGTCAGCCACCGTTTCTGGGATGTTTGCTTGGTTTTCCAAACCACTTAGGAATTTCCTTTTTGGAATGAGTATGGGTTATTTTTACTTCATTTTATTATTATTATTATTATTATTATTATTATTATTATTACTTTGTGTGTGTGTGTGTGTGTGTGTATGTTGGTCCTGGGGTTTGAACTCAGGACTGGATACTCTGGCTTTTTTTTTTTTTTGGTAGCTTAGTGAAAAATAAGAATCTCATAGTCTTTTCTGCCTGGCTGGCTGTGAATCATGGTCATCAGATCTCAGCCTCCTAAGTAGCTAGGATTAGAGGAGGGAACCAGTACTACCTTGCTTGTTTTTCATTAAAGCAAAACCTGCATTTTCCCCCCAGTAGTGGGGATTGAACTCAGAGACTTGAGAATGCTAAGCAAGTGCTCCAACACTGAATTCCAGTGAAGCGTTCTTTGTAAAAATTAAAAATGTGTTTGCACGGGCCAGGAGTATGGCCTAGTGGTAGAATGCTTGCCTACCATGCATGAAGCTTTCCACCCATGATTCTAGCCACTTAGGAAGCTGAGATCTGAGGGTGGCAGTTTGGACAGTTTGAAGCTAGCCTGGGGAAAACAAGTCCATGAGACTCTCATCTCCAATTAACTGACAAAAGTTAGAAATGGAAGTGTGGCTCATGCAGTCGAGTCCTAGCTTTGAGGGGGAAAAAAAGTTCCCGGGAGAGAAAAAACAATGCTCCTCTGCCAGCCCCACCCACCTGAGAAGTGCGACCGTCATGCCCAGGGGAGGGGCGCTGGGTCACACCCTTCCTCTGCCCTTCCTCTGCAGGGCCGGGGTTTGGTTCACTCCCATGTTCAATGGCGGAGGTCGAGCTGATGCCTCAGGATGAAGCAATGCCAAGCGCACAGGGCTCAGGCTATGTCTTCACTGTCTGGGGGAACATTCTGGCCCATTCCCTCATCTGTACCTCCAGGATGTCATCCTGTTCAGCTAGCTGGGAGGGGGTGCTTCACCAAGGGTCTGCCAGTCCACAGTGGCCGCTCACACTGCTGCTAACCAAGTCCAAAGGTTGAGGCCCCCGTGGCTGTGCCTGGTCGATCGCAGGTCCCGAGAGCCAAGCTTATAGTCGCGCTCCATCTAGTGGCCATATAGGGACACAGCCGCTACTGCAAATCATTTCCATACTTGCGCACAGGACAGCACACATTAAACAAGCAGGACCAAAAGAAGATCCACTTAAAAAACTCCTCCTGAGTGTGTGTATGAATATATACTGTACATATTAATTTTTTGTCAGTCCCGGGGCTTGAACTCAGGGCCTGAACTCTACCAGGCTAGAGCTCTACCACTTGAGTCATAGCACCACTTCTGGCCTTTTCTATGTGTGTTGGTACTGGGGATCAAACCCAGGTCTTCATGGATGCTAGGCAAGTACTCTGCCAGTAGGCCATACTCCCTGTCCCCAGAGCATATATTTGATATTTCAACGCCAAATGTTTGTGTATACTATCTTTGAAAGAATGACAGATTCAGGGGCTGGGAGTTTGGCCTAGTGGTTAAAGTGCTTGCCTAGCATGCACAAAGACCCGGGTTCGATTCCTTGGTACCACATACATACAAAAAAGCCGGAAGTGGTGCTGAGGCTCAAGTGGTAGAGCTCTAGCCTTGAGAAAGTCCAAGGACAGTGCTCAGGCCCTGAGCCCGAGCCCAGGACTGGCAAAAAAAAAAAAAAAAAAAAAAAAAGAATGACAGATTCATATAACAAGAAATAGTCCAAAACAAGATATTGGGGATTTACTGCGGGCTTACAATAACTGTACTAGTACAGGTGTCGTCTCTGCCCCCACACCCAGGTCCCCCCGGAAGCTGGGGGGAGACAAGGGCAGCACAGCATCTGAGGATCTATGGAGGCTGGCAGGCGGGTGGGATGCAGTGAACCTGAGGGGCTGAGCCGAGGTGCAGCAGTATTCAGGGCTGGGCTGGTGACCAGGACACACACGGGAGATGTGCACCCAAGTGCAAGTTGGGGGCTGGTGGCTCATGCCTGTCATACTAGCTCCTCAGAAGGATGAGATCTGTGGACCACAGTTCAAAGCCAGCCTGGGCAGGAAAGTCTGTGAGGCTTATCTTCAATTAACTACCAAAACACTGGAAGCAGAGCTGTGGCTCAAGCAGAAGAACGTTAGTCTTGAACAAAAACTCAGGGCCAGGACCTAGGTCCTGGAGTTCAAGCCCAAGAACTGGCACACGTGTCCATGTGTGCATTCACACACATGCACAGGCACATGCGTGCATGTACACACACACACACACACACACACTCACACGACTGAAGGCAGCCTGTCACTCATTACCTGAGGCAGAAGAAAAACACCCAAAGCACATAAAACCTTATTGTGCTGCTTTTAATTACGAAAGATGTAAAATGATGTATTTATAAAACTTGGAAGCTACTTTATACAAATCCCCACCTTTAAATATTGTTTAACAAGGGGCCTGGGAGTGAGGACACTGGCAGGAAGTCTATCAGCTGTCGCGACGGTCCCATTTGAGAAGCAGCGGAAGTGAGCTCACCACCGCCTGTGCGTACATCGGAAGGGCCATGGACTCAGCAGGGGAGCGAGTTCAAGCCCAAGGATGGATTCAAGCACACTCTACTGCAGCTCGGGCCATATACAGTAGATGTGGAGAGATGAAACAAGGCAAAGGAGGGTAAAGGCTGTTCCTCTGGACAAGAGAAAGATACTGTCTCCTAACAGCCTCCACCCTAAAATCCACGCCTACGTGACAAGCAAAACTGCAGCCAGGGTTTTAGATCTAGGCTGTTTAACTGTTGGTAACTGGATGAAGTCTGACTGATGTTTGGTTACAAAAGTTAAGTATTGGAAAATAGTGTTTTGGGAGTCTAGCTACTTCCAATGCTGAGGACAGGAGAGCCTGGCACAGCAGCAGCTGAATGCAGGCGCCTGCAGGGCACCTCTTGCTGCAGTGCTGTCCAGACAAGGCCCAGGAAGGTGGGCTGTGTCACATGTCAGGTCAGTGGGCCCCAGGGGCCTGCACTTCTACCCCCACCTGCAGGGGGCAGCAGACAGGCCGTGGCCCTGACACACTCCTCTCTAGGCTAAGGCACTATGTAAAGGCGGGTTGTGTGGGGACCCCCTTTCCTCAAAAATGTAACTCCTATACTAGCACCATTCCCTGCCTGAAAGGTGAGGCTCAATTTCAGGGGAGCCTTTGCCCAAGGAGCTGGCTTCCCATGGTGTCCCAGGGCAGTGGGTGGTATTAAAACCTGCCCTGAAAGGTCCTTTCCCTCTAGAACACCACTCCCTGTGGGCTCCCGAACGTGGCATTCTGAAGGCCTCGCCGGGGAACGAGGAGGGCACCAGGCAAGGGTTCTAGTTTGATTTCCTCACTCAGCAGGAGCGCTTGGGGCGAACAGGAAATCAGGAATGCTTGTGTTCCCAAGGAAGGTGACCTAGCAGCAGGGTGGCTGGGGAGAAACTGGGGCACAGTGGGCAGGGTGAAGCCATGACAGGTCTCCTCCTCCCGGGGCTGGGGAGGAAGGGGGGCCTGAACCAGCAGCAACGCGACCGCTCTGGGAAATGCAGCAGCTATCCAGGAAAAGCTTTCAGCTTCTCACCCCTCCTTCTGTCTGCTCCTTACTTTCTCCTCCATCTTTTCACACCTGATCCCCCTTGATGGTGCATGGTGGGCGTGTCACCATTGCTCTTGCTTGACAGGGGTGGAAGGTGCTCAGGTTATGGTCAAGTATGGCGAAGGCCCTCTGTTGAATCATTTACCTTCAGCTTCTTCCACTCAAAGCATGAATCCCTGAAGCTCTTCACAGCAAAACACAGACCCGGGGAGGACCTTCCCGGCAGGGGCTTGCTCTGCTCAGCCATTCTGGCTGTCCTCACCTGTGACAGCACCCAACCCGAGAGGATGGTGTGTGTCGAAGTGCATGCACAAGGCAGGCATGGGTACGTGCGTTACAGACAGTGAAACTGAGGGGTGTCAGGGAAGGGGACGGCGCAGATTAGACTGCCTTATTGCATGGCAGGTTCTCTCATTCCTTTGTTCATTCATTCCCTCACGAGTGCATTCAACACGAAGTTCCATGGCACTTGTGGGCCAGGCACTTGTGAGGTAAGGCTCGGTGAGGAGGAAGGCACAGCCCCTACATGCCAGGGGCTTCCAGTCCAGTGAGATTGTGTCAAAAGTCCCTGTCACAGCGACACTGCACTGCGCTGGCCAGGGGCGCTCGGCTCTGGGCTCTGACAGGACCTCTGGCAGCTCCCTCCCGCCGGCCGGGAAGAAGGCAGGAGGGAGAAGGTGTGTGCTTCTTCGGAGTCGGAGACACCGTCAGCCTCCTCTTCTTTCTTGGCCTTCAAGGAGCACCGTCTTCTCAGGCTTGTTCCTTCCTGGGGGACTTTTTTCAGTGATGGAATAAATCCTTTCCTCCTGTTCCAAGGACAAATGTCCTGAGGCAGCAGAAGAGAGATTACAAAGTGGGAGGAAAGCAGCTGGCGCTGAGCTTGCCTGACTTGAGCGTGTCCTTGTGCCCCCCGTCAAATACCTTTGTATTTTACTTAAGGCACGTGCAGGGCTGAGGCTTCGGCATGACTGCCAGCAAGAGTGCTTTGCCGATGGGTGCCATGGTGAAGGCATCAAGGGTCTGGGTACCGCTACCTGAAGATGAGCCACCTTCGCCAGCCTCCCCACGGGGCTGCGTCTTCAGCATGCACAGATCAGTGGTTCTGAGCACTCCGTGTTGCTAGAGAGGCCTCCACGAGCAGTATTTTCTGCATTGAAACATCAACTGGCTAGATGACTGACAGAAAGACGAAGGGGCAGAGGGATGAGCGTCTGTCTCCTCAGAAGCCCCAAGCAGCCTGCCTGCCACAGTAGCTTGTGCTGCAGGCCTGAGACGCAGGACGGAGCTGCGTGTGGAAAAGGTGATGGTGCCTGAGATGGAACCTGAGCTAAAAGCCTAGTGCCTGGGCCTGGGTCCTTCCATGCGGAGAGAACTAACGTCCGGGTGTTTGCTGGCTCCATCCTCTTCCCCTCTGCTTTGGCTGTTTCGAAACTTCGTCCTGTTGCCTTCTGCTCACAGTCGGTCAGCTCGGAATGTCTCTTCCACAGAGGGGTCTAGCAGACCCATGCTGGAGTCACTCAACATGGTAAGTCCATCCAGGCTCAGGGGTTCAATTTGGAGCTCCTCTTCCAAGGGGAATGAAGTGTCCACATCCAGGCTGACCTCAGGCATGCCTGCCAGAGCACTGCTGAGATCTTTGAACAGGCTGGGACTCGAATCTTCTGCAAGGACACAGCGACCAGGAGATGTGAGTATGAGGGCCTCTGGCTATGAATGGCAATGCCCTAAGGTGCCAACTGCCCTATTACAACCAGCCCCGTAGCTCCCACGTGTGGGCCATTCCCAGGCTTACAGCTCTTGCCCTGGAATCAGTATTTTCTTTTTAGTACTGGGGTTTGGATTCAGGGCTTTGTGCTTGTAGGACGTACTCTAGCACTTGAGCCATACCCCCAGACCTTTTGTGCTTTTTTTTTTGCCAGTCATGGGGCTTGAACTCAGGGCTTGAGCACTGTCCTTGGACTTTGCTCAAGGCTAGTGCTCTACCATTGGAGCGCAGCACCATTTCCAGCTTTTTTCTGAGTAGTTTATTGGAGATGAGTCTTTTCTCCCTAGGATTTGAACTGTGGTCCTCAGATTTCAGCCTCCTGAGTAGCTAGGATTACAGGTGTGAGCCACCATGCCCAGCATGACTGATTTTCTTTCTTTCTTTTTCCTTCCTTCCTTCCTTTCTTTTGCCAGTCCTGAGGCTTGAACCGGGGCCTAGCACTGTTCCTTTGCTCAATGTTAACACTCTGTCATTTGAGTCACAGTGTATGTGGTACTGAGGAACTGAACTCAGGGCTTCATGCATGCTGGGCAAGCACTCTACCACTGAGCATATTCCTAGCCCATGACAGATATTATTTATTTAGTTGTGGGGCTTGACCTCTGGGCCCAGGCGCTGTCCCTGAGCTCTTCAGCTTCAGGCTACCGCCCTACCCCTTGAGTCACAGCCATTTCTGGTTTTCTAGTGATTAATTGTACAGTCTCATGGTCTCTAGTGCCTGGGCTGGCTTTGAACCATGATCCTCAGATCTCAGCCTCTTGAGTAGCTGGGATGACAGGCGTTAGCCACTGTGCCCGGCTATGACTGATATTCTTGACAATTGGTTCCAAAAGTTCCAACTTTCACAGATTTTTCTCCTTTGAAATGATAGTTAAGAAACGAAGATGAAATATTCCAGAAGTGTTAATGCCACCAGACCTCCCACTGTCTCGTGGTCTCCAGAGCTGAAGTGGTGACAAATGGCTCACATCTGTAATCCAAGCCGCTTCAGAGGCTGCAACTGAGAGGCTAGGAGTGTGGGGCCAGCCTGGGCGCGCATGTAAGAGGCCGTCGCACCTAAAGGCTGAGTGTGGCGGTGTGCCCCTGTCATTCCAGCCACAGTGGGAAGAGAGAAGTAGGACTGTGGTTTAGGTGTGCACTACTTCAAAAGACTGTGTGTTGTGCAAAGGGCAATCCTGAGAAATGACCTCCTCTGTGTAGTCTGGGGCAGAGGGAGCCCGTGGGCAGCGGGGGAGGGGTGGCCACGCTCACCTGGCAGCACAGTGTTGGGGAAGTTCCCACAGTTGGGATACAGGTTTGGTCTCAGATGCAATGAGTCCTGTGGTTCTCGGGCATCTGGCTGCAGGGGCACCTGGAAGCACAGCAGTCACGCGTGAGCAGAGAGTCTGCTTCTGATGGGAGTGAGCCAGCAACGCCAGCCACCTCCAGTCCCCCTTGCCAGGACCCCAGAGTGAGCTATGGTGGTGACAACACAGGCAGGATAGTCCTGACAGGAAAGTGGCGTTGGGGTGAAGGAAGGCATCCTGGGGTGCCCCGAGTGGGTGGGGCAGTCACTATGTGACCCCCCCTAGACACCAGTGGTCGCCACACATGCAGCCTCCTCAGCCCCACCAAGGCCTTCACCACCCACCGCCTGGGGGCCCTTGGAGCCTCAGGTTGTCACTAAGGGAAGGGCGGCCCTTTTCCTTGCTAATTTCTAGAAAATGCATGAGTCAGGCTGGTGCCACACGGTGACAATGCCTCCACGGGGACCAGTCAGACCAGGGCCTGGGTAGGGGCCTTTCCTCAAAATCAGCTTCCAAATCAGCTAAAAAGATATCTTAGAGGGGAGCAAGCGTGGCCTAGTGGTAGAGTGCTCAGCTAGCATGCATGAAGCCCTGGGTTCAATTCCTTGGTACTACATATACCGAAAAAAAGATGGAAGTGGTGCTATGGCTCAAGTGGTAGAGTGCTAGCCTTGAGTACAGAGAAGCAGGGACAGAGCCCAATCCCTGGTAGAGTGCTAGCCTTGAGTACAGAGAAGCAGGGACAGAGCCCAATCCCTAAGTTCAAGCCCCAGGACTGGTAAAAAAAAAAAAAAAAGTCTTAGAGCCAAGCACTGGAGGCACACCTATAATTCTGGCTACTCAGCAGGCTGAGATCTGAGGATAATGGCTAGAAGCTAGCCCGGGCAGAAAAGTCTGCAAGATTCTTATCTCCAATAAACTACTCAGAAAAAGCAGAAGTAGGGCTGTGGCTTAAGTGGTAGAGTGCTAGCCTTGAACAAAAAGAAACTCAGGGACAGTGCTCAGGCCCTGATTTCAAGCCCCAGGACAAGCAAAAAGAAGTGTGAGAGCCGGTGCTGGTGGAGGCTGAGATCTGAGAATCACAGATCAAAGTCATCCCAAGTAAGAAAGGCTGTGAGACCCTTATCTCAAACTACTCAGAAAGGGCTGGAAGTGGTTCTGTGGCCCACGTGGCAGGGAGTGACTCCGGGAAGAGGAAGCTCAGGACAGTGCCCAGGCCCTGAGTTTAAAGCCCCAGGACTAGCACAAGAAAAAAAAAATTTTTTTACCACTTTCCATTATATTTCAGTCAAACATTGACTCTTGTCTAGACTGGAAAGGGATCAGAGCCAAGGCACCCCTGCAGCATGTATGAGGATCTGATTCCCAGCACTACACTAGTATTACAATCAAATGAAAAAGAGATAAAAAAAAAAAAACAGGCCGGGAGTTTGGCCTAGTGGTTAAAGTGCTTGCCTAGCATGCATGAAGACCCGGGTTCAATTCCTTGGTACCACATACATAGAAAAAAGCTGGAAGTGGTGCTGAGGCTCAAGTGGTAGAGCTCCAGCCTCGAGAAAGCCAAGAACAGTGCTCAGGCCCTGAGCTCAAGCCCAGGACTGGCAGAAAAAAAAAAAAAAAAGCCCGGGAACCAGGAAGCAAGTTGCCTGCAAGGCTTGATCATGATCTACTTGAGAATTTATTAAGTTCCTTTACTCTTCAGTTCATGTCGAGCCTGGGCATACCAAAATCTAGGTAATGAAAAGCGTCAGTGCTAGAAAGAAATAGACGAACAAAATGCAGTGGCTGGGTGCAAATTCCGTAGGGAAGAAGGGTTCGCTCCCTCCGCAGTCCCAGCCTGTACCACACTCTCCCAGGAGGCCCGCACACTGCTCAGTGGGCCTGTGCACACCACACTGCACCTCCTAACTGTGCTACTGCGGCTGGGGCTGCCTTCCCTGAGCCTCGGTTCCTGCCAGTCTGACCATTCTCCTACCACGTGTTCCTCCGCCAAGGCCTGGCCCTAAGTAGGCAGCCAATGCCAGCCGTGGGGCGCAGAGCACAGCCGACCCTGGGAACAGCCTACAGGGTGCAGTTTTATGGCAAGGGAGGGGAGGGCTGGGCGGTTACACACCTGTTGAGGGAAGGCTGGGCCTGGCCGGATGGACTGCGGGTCAAAGCCTACGTCTGGGAAGAAGTTAGTCAAGGACGAGCCCTGCGACGAAGAACAAGGTGACCATTTAGCTTAGGGTTCTGAGCAGAATGAGCCTTCCGCCTGACTAGTGTTCCAGGAGGGACTCACCTGGGATGGAAGGAGTGGGAAGTCGGCCTGTGGCAGCGGCTGCTGAGCAGAGGGGTCCAGGGGGCAGGGCTGCTGAAGGAGCGGCTGGGGCAGCTCCTGGGGCATGGGGTAGGGAGGCGGGGGGGACACCTGGGCCTCTGTGGGCAGGAAGGAAAGTGGACTTCGCTCTGAGGACACCATCTGTAAAGTAAGCAACAAGGCCTCTAGGTGGGAACTCCAGAAGCCTGAGGTTTTCTGCACTACTGTATTCCATGGCAGGTGTGACAGGCCTGTGGTTCTGCCCCAGGATAGCTCTAATCCCACTGCTTCTCAAAGCACCGCCATTCCGTGACCTTCCCATTGTCTTTTTAAAAAATCCAAACAAGGGGCTGGGAGTTTGGCCTAGTCGTAGAGTGCTCGCCTAGCATGCACAAAGACCTGGGTTCGATTCTTTGGTACCCCACATACATAGAAAAGCCAGAAGTGGTGCTGTAGCTCAAGTGGTGGAGTGCTAGCCTTGAGCAAAGGCATCCTGAATTTAAGCCCCAAGACAGGCGAAAAAACAAAACAAAACAAAAAAAACCCCCAAAACCCAAAACGAAACAAAACAAAACAAAATTATTGTAGAAGCAGCCTAGATTGGGAAGAAAATATATCTTTACTGGGTTTCCTCCCGAGCTATCATCCTCATGTCAGGAACGGCAGATGCGCTGCTCCTCAAATCTACTGTGGTAACGAGACACGAGAGCTAACGGACTAGCTGAGCTTCCGGAAAGTACTGAACTTTCTGCTTTTTGGCTCTCCCCTATGCATCAACGTGAATAGAGTCCACCCAAGTTTTAACGTTGTAACCTGGATCCCTTCCCTGTCTTCGACATCTCCACAGGTTCTCCACGCCCTACACCTGTTTACTCTTCAATATTTGCCCAAGAGTAGTAAACCCAGCAAGTTCTGTCACTAGACAACCAATCCTTTCTGTATTATTCACACCTCTTTTCTCTCACACCATGTGTAACAGAAATGACTGCTAGCCTCTGCCATGCTTGCTGTAACAACGGAACTCATCCAAAATGACCCTAGCAGGAAAGGCCAGTCTAGATTCTGCCTCAGCCTCTTCACCGCTTCCATTACCTGGGAGGCAGGATACGGGTTCAGTGGACTGGTTGAGGAGAGCTGCCGGCTGAAACCTGGCCGTGCTTCGGGGCCAGGAGAAAGCGTGAGAGGGCTGACGGGGGGCTGCCGACGCCGAGAGGGGCCGCTCAGGCTTGTGGTGGAAAGCGATGGGTTACTGAGGGAAAAGAGACGGAGCGAGGGGTGGAGGGCCGAGGCACTGGCCACAGCTGTCTGCGGGTGGCTACTCAGGGGCGAGGACAGGGTGATCTTGCTGAGTGTGGCTTGGATTGAGGGGTTACTCCGAGAACTCTGGAGACCTGGAAGATAGATAGCACATTCACCAGTTACCTGCCACAGTCTCCGAGGATAAAGAAGACTTCCTACTCCACACGTGGTATGACGGGACGTGTGCAGGGAGTTTTCGACTACTTCAAGGGTCTTGGGTGTGCCAGTGACACGGAAGAGAGAAGCCAGGCATCAGCCCTCGTGAGTGACAGCGACCGTTTCCGAGAGGAACTAAACTATGTATATCAGCAGGGACGAGCCCTCTACCACGAAGCCACATGCCTCAGTTCCCTTCCAGGGAGATGGCCGAGGGCTCCAGAGCCATCAGTGCAGTGTGAGTTCCAGGTCCAGACTTGCTGCCTGAGTCCTCTACCTCCTCTACACCACCACAGTCCGAGCTGTGGCTCCGAGGCAGCCTAGCGATCCAGGGAGGCAGAGGAAGAGCCTCCGTGCTCCGCTTTGTCTTTTGGACCCTGTATTCCACCTCAGGGAACAGGCTCTCAGGTCTCTTGCATTAAGGAGACGGTCTGGGACAGGCTTTTCCATAGCACAGGCTGCTGGGAATCGGCCCTATGGAGCTAGGGACCCTGCCCAGTGTCTGGCTGCATCCTTAGCCCCTGGCATGAGGCCTGGCCTGGAGCAGTCTCACTATGAGAAGGAACAGCACTGCAGACTCTGGGTGGACATCGGCTTGCAACAGTCAGACTGGAAGTCCAAAATGTCCGTCCTGTGCCAGCAGCAGGGGGAGCACAGCACAGCTGCGTGCTTTGTGTGGAGGACATCGGGCACACACAGCGTCTTCACCGCTGGGGGACAAAGTCAGGGCCCCCAGTAAGCAGGAGATACTCACCGGAGGAGCTTCTCATCCCCAGGTGAGTCATGGCTGCTGGAAGGTTCCCCATACTGCTTCCCACACTCATGCTCCCAAAGAGGTGGTCACCAGTGTCCAGCGAGGCCGGCAGAGGGGCTGAGTAGTGGAGGCTGGTGAGGTCTGGCAACGACCCTCCTGTGTTCAAGGCTCCCAGGAAGGGGGAGAGGCCTGCGCGTGAACCGTTGTGTGGGAAAACGCTGAAAGAAAGCAAGGGAACATTACCTTCCATGGTGCGTTTGGCTTTTAGGAAACAGACATGCAGGACACTTCTTTCTTTCCTTCTCTTTTTCTTTTCTTTTCACTCAAAGCTAGCTCCAAATTAGCTCTCTGCTGGTTAAATAGGCGAGAAATGATTAAGAGTCTTAGGGAAATTTCTGCGTAGATTGACACTGAATTTCAGTTCTCTGATCTTAGCCTCTAGAATAGCTAGAATTAAAGGAATGAATATTTTTCTTATCAGAGAGAGAAGAGGCGGGGAGGGACTCTTATCTCTCCCTTGCCTGAGAATTTAGATTGCTGGCTTCACATCGCCAAAATACAACCTCCTTACCCATTAAATTGGACCTAGACTGACTTTACAGTAATAGTTTCAAGATCAGAGTTAGATTATGGACACAAAAATACTTGGCCACTTATAAGACAGTGAGGAACTACTTTATATTTACACAGTTCTTTGGTAGGTTTCTGAATTTACTACCCTGGCCACAGACCCTGTGAAATGGGAGCTTATACCAGGCTAGATCTTGTAAGGGTCTCATTTTCCCTTTTTTTTTAAAATAATTTTTTTATTGTAATTAATAAAAGGGTTACATGATATTTGCCCGATAGAAGGTGCATTAATTCACATACACTGATACCCTTTCACATGTCTTGGCATCATTTTCCCTTTCTTAAGAAACAATTTTTTTAGCGTTCCTGGGGTTTGAATTCAGGGCCTTGTGCTTTTACGCAAGAGCTTCGCCACTTGAACCATGCTCCTAGTTCACATGCTTCTAGGTCCCATTTTCTTTCTTTCCTTTCTAAATCTTTAGTTTTACGGGGTGGGGGGCAGTGTGTGCAGGAGGGAGCTGGGGCAGGGGGAGTTCCTGGTAGGAGAAACTTGAGCAGAATAATTGTTACTTACTTGCTGTCTCCAACGTCACAGGATCGAGGGCGCCCGGACAAGGACTGAACCTGGAAAGAGACAGAGAAAGCTGGACTGAGTCTGTGGGGCCCTTCAATGTGCAGGAAAGGTCTTCCTGCATGTCTTGGAGCTGCAGTCCACACAGGAAAGAACACTGCATCTGCATCTACCCAGCAGCAAGTTACATCTGACTACGCTTTTTAAACTCTTTTTTGTTGTTGTTGCTGTTGTTGGTCGTGGGCTGGAATTCTGGGCCTGGGCGCTATTCCTGAGCTCTTCAGCTTAATACTAGCACTCTACCACTTGAGACACAGTAACATTTCTGGTTTTCTGGTGGTTAATTGGAGATTAAGAGTTTCACCAGGGTCGGGAATTTGGCCTAGTGGTAGAGTGCTTGCCTAGCATGCATGAAGACTGGGGTTCAATTCCTTGGTACCACATACATAGAAAAAGACCCAGAAGTGGTGCTGTGGCTCAAGTGGTAGAGCTCTAGCCTTGAGTAAACCCAAGGACAGTGCTTAGGTCCTGTGTACAAGCCCCAGACTGGCCAAAAAAAAAAAAAAAGGCCCAGGCTGGCTTTGAACCATGATCCTCAGATCTCAGCCTCCCGGAGTGAGCCACTGGGCCCGGAGGCTTTTTAAATTCTTAAGCTTCCAGCCATAAAGGATATTACACACACACACACACACACACACACACACACACACACACACACACACACACACTACATGTCCCTACATACATATGTACACACATAGAAAGCTCCCAGCGACGGAAGCTGAGCTGAGCTGAGCTGAGCTGAGCAGTGCTCACTCACCTCCTTGGCCTCCCACAGCTGTTTCGGCAGTGGCTTCGGAACAGTTAATAGATTCTCTTCTTTCAGAGGACCAGAGAAAGACACCACTAGAGAAAAAGCAGCAATCATTGCATTAGAAGGCAGCCATTCTACCTATCCTACCTCTGGCCAAACTATCTTGGCAAAAAAAAAAAAAAAAAAAAAAAGAAAGAAGGAAGGAAGAAGGAAGGAAGGAAAGAAGGAAGGAAGAAGGAAGGAAAGAAGGAAGGAAGAAGGACGGAAGAAGGAAGGAAAGAAGGAAAGGTTTCTTTAGCCGCAATTGACTGGCTGCGTAGTAGGAAGAAAGCAGAACAGCACTGTGGTTGCAAGGTGAGTCAACATGGACTCCACCCGACGGGATGACACATAAACAACCATCTCTGAAAGAGAAAGTCCTAGAAGCCTAGGTCCGCTGCAGCCACAGGCAGAGCAGCCAGAACCCGGGGGAGGGGTTGGGACTGGAAGCTCAGGACACCTTTACTGACAGAAAGTGTGCCCCCAGAGGTGAGGACATGCAGAAGCTTAGAGGGAAACTGGCCACCAAGTAGAGCAGCTCTTCTGCTGAGAGCCAGAGCGAGGCAGCGGGAACCAGCCAGAAGCGAGGAGGAAGGCTGAGGTTAGGTGGGAGGGCCCTGCAAGGCTGGGAAAAAGCAGGAGGATGTCATGAGCGGAAGTGGGCTGTGTGTGGGAGAGCTCCTGGCATGAAGCTACCCAGCAAGGAGCGTAGAATGGACACATAACCATGGGTGTGGGTCGTGTCCAAACCCACACAGGACAGACACCACACTTACAACAGAAAGCACAACTTCAGTGTAAGCACCAAGAGAAAGGCTTGGAATGCAAAGTCTGCATGAAACTTGGGCCATAGCATCACCTAACGCTAATGTGGCACGGATGGGGACGTCTCTGACGACACTGTAGGAGAGGACACAGCGTCTGCCTCCCCAGCACAATCCTGAAACAGGACAGGTCTTAACCCTGACTTTCAAATGGCTTTTCTCCTTGGCAGTGCTGGGGACAGAACTTGGGGCTTTGAGCTTGCAGCCCAAAGCACTTAGAGCTTAGTATGTCAACAGTTTTGCACTGACATTCTTTTCCTCCCATATTACTTTCATCTAATTGCTAATCAACTGCCTCAGAAAACGTCAGCTCCACAAGGAGAGGGGTTTTCCTTGCTGCTGGTGCACTGTCCTTGGGCTTCCTCAAGACTGTGGATGTAGTACCAAGGAATCGAACCTGGGTCTTCATGCACAGTAGGCAAGTACTCTACTACTAGGCCAAACACCTGGCAGCTTGCCCAGGCTAGTTTTGAACCACAGTCCTCCGATCTCAGCCTCCTGAGCAGCGAGGATGACAGGGTGAGTCACTGGCACCTGACCTGCTTCAGCTGTTCTGATTTTAATGGCAAGACTGTCTTGCTCAGAAGAGGAGGGTGCAGGGTGATCATGGAGAAATGCGAATCTACACAAGATGCTCATGTGTCACGCTCCTCCAGAGTCTTGTCCCTGTCACAGAAACCCAACTTTGCTCTTCCGTTTCAGATTATGAAAATTAAATTTCATCTTACAGAGATTTAGGAAAAAGAAAACTATGTCTGGTACTGAATAAATGAACTGTGGTATGCCCTCAGTTGTCAAAAGCCTTGTCCAATATTATTTTAATCAGCTTTATGGAATTCAGCATCTTTTGTAAAACGTATCATTTCATTTTACAAAAGAAAGTTTTATGTTTTCCTCACACTAAATTCCAATTACTGGCTCACAGAGAAAGAAAGATTGTACTAATTGCCTAAATGACTGATGTAGTCCTGTGGCTGCAGGACCGTGGAGCATGGGCAGTGAGGGCTCTCTGTCGTCTAGTCACACGTTTCCTTTGCGTGGCTTTGATCACTTTCTGGAGCATCTGTGAAAGGCACTGAAATCAGCAGTCAGCTGGCAGCCTGTGTTTCGGAGGCCCCGCCCACCAGCGGCTGCAGCCTATCTATCACACAGGAACGAGCCCGGCCCGTACCTTCCCGGTGGCCGTCCCGGTGGCCGTCACGCTCTCGGTCACAGAAACCTGGGGAGGAAGAAGAGAAAACTTTCATGCATGGCCTCCATTTTCATTTATTCTCACTGATATGCAATATAATTTCAACTGTGAAAGCAATGTTGACACGTCCACGCTCATTCAGGGTGCATGAGCATTTATTCTAACACAGATGTGGTTGTTGGGAGTCTACAGCTGGTTCCTTTCTACTTTTCCTTGACAATTATCTCTCCCTCACATCTTTGGAGGAGGGTCAGGAAACAAGAGAAGCCTCCCAAACTAACCTTCAATTTTCTTGCAGCTCCTGCCCCGAGAGAAGAAACACCCCCCAGCTCTGAGCCTTGGCTCAGGGCCTGAGCACTATCCTTGGGCTTTCTCAAGGCTAGGGCTCTACCACTTGAGCCTCAGCACCACTTCTGGCTTTTTTCTATGTATGTGGTACTGAGGACTCGAACCCGGGTCTTCTTGCATGCTTGGCAAGCAATCTATCACTAGGCCAAACTACTGGCCCTGCCCCACCTCTTTGTTTTTTTGTTTTTGTTTTTGCCAGTCCTGGGCTTGAGCTCAGGACCTGAGCACAGTCCTTGGACTTTCTCAAGGCTAGAGCTCTACCACTTGAGCCTCAGCACCATTTCTGGCTTTTTTCTATGTATGGTACAAAGGAATCGAACTTGGCTCTTTGTGCATGCTAGGCAAGCACTCTACCACTAGACCAAACTCCCAGTCCCCCCCCCCCACCTCTTTTTTTACACAAAGTTTGAGTATGAGCTTCTATTCAAATCCCAAAGCAATCTGTCTTTGGAATATTTTTCCCTGGAGGAGGGCAGGTAACTGAGCCCATGCCACTGGTCACACCATGAGTGTGCAAGGGACAAACCCAGCTCCGTGATGGGTGCCGTTACATGCATTTCCAATGCAGTCAAGTCACTTAAAAAGATGCATCTGGCCTCAGGGCACTTTGAAGGGTGTATGTGATTACTATTCACCAAGTTTCCTAAAGACTGAATGCACCAAGCATGCTGCAGAGGAACAGGCACAGCACTCGCTGTGCTTTGCACCAGAACTGACAAGTCGGGCCAAGTATACAACAGCTCCCCACCTGCCCGCAGCCATCTTACACCACACAAGCCTTCGGCACAGAATCAGGACGAACATTTAAATCTGAGCCTTTAATTACAACACATTTACAGTTTAGATAAGTTTCTGGATAAGGTCAACCCTTAAATGTACCTGGTTAGTCTATAAAAACCTAAATAAAACATTTAACAACCACTCATCTATTTACTAAGTTCCGGCACTAAGCGCTGGGGGTGGGGGTGGGGAGATGTCAGATGTTACAACTTGTAGGTAAGAAGCCAGCCAAACCGAAAGGCAGGCAGAAGGTGGAACATCTTAGTGGAACACAGGGCAGAGACAGCAGCAAGAGTCATACATGAAGTTCAGTCCCCGAGCAAGAGTTTCTCCCAGGCTGAGAGAGTCAGGATCTAAGTCAATGACTAAAGCTTTATTTTAGTGCACATAAAGACTGCTGGGCAAGCCTGTTGTGATGCAGGTTCCTTCGCCCAGGCCTCAAAGATGATGAGTCAGAAGGTGTTAGAAAAAAAGAGCTGTCATCTCTCACGAGCTGCTAGGGGAGATGCTCCTTGACCCACTCTTTTTAGAAACTTGGCCCAGGCCCATGCTTGTGTAACCATGATCTTACACTGTTAAAAGGCTGTGAGGTGGCTGTGGCTCTGCGGTCAGTACCATGAAGAGGGGAGGAAAAGAAGGTTCTCATTCAAATGCTGGCCTGCAGGAAGAGGGCAAGAATCTGACCATTCTGATTAGTAGCACGTGATTATCCTATTAAAAAATAGAAAACCTTTATGCAGGCAGTAATCTACTATGGTCAGTTGCAGCCTTTTGTCACCTTTTAATGACTAAGGCAGTCTCGGAAGAGAGTCACCTGAGGGCCACATCATGAGCCCACGAGGCCAGCAGACACAGGAAATTGCCCAAAGGGCTGCCCTCCATGTCACACTGGAGAGTTACCTGAAGCTACGTCATGAGACTGCCCGAGAGGCCAGCAGACTCCCAGCCACAGGGCTGCCCTCCGTGTCACCCTGGAATGGAAGGCAGGCTTTGCCTTTTACCCCATGAGCTCATGCAGTCCTCCCAGCAGCTCCACGAATTCCACCCAGATTACACTGTGGTAAGCCTTCAGAAGGCCCAAGTCCCCAGCAAGCCTGCAGCAGTGCTGGGAGGGACTGAGACAGGGAAGTCAGCTTGAAGGGAAGGCCCCTGTGCAAGTCCAGGAGGTGGAGAAGGACAGATGAGGGCAGGGGAAAAAGAGAGGAGGGGAGAGGAAGGATGTCTGGCAGAGGTGGGAAATACTACAGTCAGGCTACACAAACTAAAGGCATCTGCCGGTATTGTGGACGAGGTAAGGAGTGGAAGGCTGGGCTGAGCACCTTCTGGAGACAGCTTTTTTTTTTTTTTTGCCAGTCCGGGGACTTGGAACTCAGGACCTGGCACTGCCCTTGGATTCTTTTCAATTAAGGCTAGTGCCCTGCCACCTGAGCCCAGGGCTTCGGGAATGCCAGGGGAGCATGCTACCACTCGGCTATGCTCCCAGCCTGAGACAGCTGTGTGATTGAGAGACGGACGGAGGCCCAGAGGCAGAAAGTCCAGGTAAAAAATAATACCACAGGCCAGACAAGAACAAAGGAGAGCGCTGGGAGTGAGGGCAGAGAACAGAAAACAGGAGGTAGATCTGAGACACTGCAGGAATGGAAGGAGCAGCTGGCAGCTGCTGTGGAGTGAGGGGAAGGGGCGAGAAAGTACAGGTAACTCTCAGGCATTCCATACCCCACAGTGGCCAGAGGAGGGTAGCAGAGTAACTAAATAGCATATAATCAAAATAGTCAAGCATAGATCTTTTACTATGAGATAAAAAACATCAGAGGACACAGCTATAAATAAAAAGGAACAAGCTGTGACTGGATATCTAGAAATGGAGAACGCTAATTTGCAGCAGCCCCTCAGGGACAGGACATGGAAGACCAAGTCCCTATCTGTTTCAGGAAACTGCATAGCTGGGTCACCGAAGGCTGGCCTAACTCAGGGCAGCAGAGCCAAGCTCCTTCCACACGGCCCACTCCTGGGAAGTCTAGTGAAACAGCTCTCTGCGTGCTTTGGACTTGGAGTAGAGAAGGTAAGGGGTAGACATTTTCTCATTTAGCTTTTTTTGCTCATGGCTGGTACTCAGGGCACGGCTACCGCTAGAGCCACATCTCCAGCCCAGCCTTTTTTGTTTGTTTGTTTGTTTGCTGGGTAATTGAAGTCCTGAAGACCATTCTGCCTGGGCTGGCTTCGAACCTTGATCTTCAGATTTTAGCCTCCTGAGTAGGTAGGATTACAGGTGTGAGCCACCAGCACCTGACTAAAGCAGAGACCTTAATCAGAGGACCCTAGCATACACACACCCTGTAGAAATGCTGCCTTTCCAACCTGCTATCTGCACCTTAAGTCTTGGCCTTCATGCTTCAGGTCAAGTCTCATCGCCATCTGAAAGGTCACCACGGTAGAAAGCATGTCCCGTTCCCCAAAGGGCAAAGTAGTGCTAGCCAGCACCTACGGCTCTAGGTGGAAAGATGAGGCGTAATCCCTGCCCCGACCCCTAACTGCCCCAAGGAAGGGGGCTGCTCCTGCCCCCCAGTAGACCAAGTTAGGAGACAGCACCACACGTGAGCAGGCCAGTTGTTGCCTTGTGTCTATTGCACAGGCAGTCGAGGACATGGCCAGCACATCTCTTCATGGAAGGGCTAACTTATAAAAATCTCTGGTTGTATAAAAGCTTTTTTTCTGTCATTTACAATTGTGTATCGTCTATACCTAATTGTCATGCAATTCAATAACCGTTATGAAAATTGCTGGATATGTGTATAAAGCCACGTGGACATGGCTTTACTCTCTGAGGACGCAGCCATTCATGGATGCATTAGAGTTTACACTTGAGAGAGGCTGCTCCCAGCTCCCCGCTACAAACTCACAAAGATTCCCAGGAAAGGAACGCTTCGTGCCGCGCCCCACCCCTATGCAGAACCTCATTCTGGGCTTCATTTGTATTTTCCCATCACTTTTAAATCTTTATTTGGTTGGGCCTCTAAAAGGAAATACCTTTTTGTGAAGCTAGCTGATATTTTTAAAGTCCAAAGGAAAGAAAATGAAAAAAAAATTATTGAAGTACGGGGGGAAAATATATAAAACTATTTAAAATAGCTCCTACCAGCACTGTAATTCCCCAGAAACAATTCCCATCCTTGGAGACTGGAATAACATTTTGAACACACTGACTTTCCCATGTAAACACACCGTATTTGGACGTGTTTCTGAGTCCAGCGATACTGCAGGAGCAGGCACACAGTTGCGACGCCCAAGCTGGAGGCTGGCCCCCTCCGTGGCTGTCAGAGGATGGCCTGGCCACTTCTGCCCGCTGATGTGAGGTGAGGAAAGCAAGCCTCCCCTCCTGGGGCAGCTTGCACCTGCCATCCTGCCCTCATGGTTCCATGCTCTGCGCCTTATTTTGTTACTCCTTACACCTGCGGTCTCATGGCTTCCCTCAGAGAATACTACGTTGTTCTTAGGGGAAATACTTCAGCAATCTCTTTAATTACATTCTCCTCCCTTACCTAAGTGACCTAAGGGCCCCCTTCTCTGCAGCCTGCCTGAGGTCAGTGCAGAGGCAAAGAGACAGGTGCTCGGGGCAGATCTGCCAGCTGCTTGGCTCCCAGGACAGGAGGAGGAAGGACTCGTGCCTACCGGTGCCCTGGTTACAGCCTCTGCCTTTTCAGCCTTTGTTTATGTCTCCCCTGACTTCCCTCACACTTGTGCGATGACATGAAGCTAATTTCAGCAGCTGTGCCAGCTTTGCTCTCTACTCACGTAGTGTGTGGAAGCCAACTGGGGGCCCTGTCCCCACCCATGTGAGTGACATGAGGCAAATGAAGAGAATCGTCTCTGGACAGAACACACACAGCAGCCAGGATCCCATCCCGTCCCGTCCCGTGGGAGGAAGCGCAGAAACGCTCTCTGGAAAGAACACAACTAGCCTCTGAGTAGTCCCCAAAGTTGAACTAAACAGAAGTAGGGTGTGGGCGGGCTCTTTCCTCCTGTTCTCCCCTCTACCTCCTCCTGTCTGATCCCCCCATGGGGCCCTGCACCAGTGCTGCTGGCACTGAGGGGCCTGGCTTCATTCTGCAGACTCCCAGGCCCAAAGAGAACCTCCAGAAAGCCCAAGGCAGGGCTGGGTGGAAAGGTATCAGGCTGGAAACAGAGACAGCAGGTCCCCCTGCAAGTCCCTGTAAAAGGCCTGGAGCAACCAGGAGACAGTGAGTGACGTAGGGAAGAGGAAGCTGGAGGGAAGGGGCGGCCTGGAGGGCGAGTCTGCCCACAGGGGAAGGGCACAGCCACCCTCACTGCTGCATGTACCCTGGAGGGGGAGTTCAGAGTGGGCAGATCCCAAACCACAAGTGCATTACATAAGCTCTTTGCTCTGGGCAGAGGGAGACAGTGGCTATTATCGGGGCCTGGGTCTTACCCATGTCCGGGGCAGGCCAGGTGGACTGGCCTCCTCCTCCGAAGGGGTCCTGGGGCTTGGTGCTCAGAACACTTGTGTGAAGAGCAGAGTCAGAATTGGTCCTGAGGAGGGAGAGAGTTCAGCTGAAAAATCCATTTTTCCTTAGTGAAATCAGTTTATTGCTGAGGATTCCCAACAGGAGAGAAGGTGAAAACGCTGACTTAGGATCATCTGTGGCCTGAAGCGCCCGCCTGCCCGCCCGCCTGCCTGCCTGCCCGCCTGCCTGCAGCGCCATCTGTCAGTGACAGCCACACCCAAGACACTTATTGTTTGCGGTATTGGAGTTTGAACTTGGGGTTGTTTACCTGCTACACAGGGCCTCTACCACTTGAGTCATGTTCCCCAGTATCATTCACTCATTTTTTTGGTCAGTCATGGGGCTTGAACTCTGGGGCTGGGCACTGTCCCTGAGCTCTTCATCTCAAAGCCACAGGGCCACTTCCAGTTTTCTGGGGTTTATCTGGAGATAAGAGTCTCAAGGACTTTCTTGCCTAGGCTGGCTTTGAACTGTGATGCTCAGACCTCAGCCTCCTGAGTAGTTAGGATTACAGGTATGAGCCACTGGTTCCTGGCTGCTTTCATTATTTCTGAGATGGGATCTTGCACACTCAGAGATGGGGCTCTGTCCCTGAGCTCTTTTGTTCAAGGCTAGCCCTCTACCACTTTGAACCACAGCACTACGTCTGGTTTTCTAGTAATTAACTGGAGATAAGAGTGTCACAGACTTTCCTGCTCAGGCTGGCTTTGAACCATGGTTCTCAGACCTTGGCCTCCTGAGTAGCTGCGATGACAAGTGTGAGCCACTGGCGTCTGGCCAGCACGGGGATTTTGATCCTCCTACTCATGCCGCCTATGAAGTTGGGGTGAACGATGTGAACCACCATGCCTGGCTTCCTGGATGAGATGAGCTCTCACTTAACTTTTCCCAGTTGCTGGACCCAAATAGCTGGGATTGTCAGTGTGAGCCACCAGACCCAGCTCTGAACCTGACTGCTAATGTCAATAAATGAATGTCAATAGGTATACTCACATAAAGAAATGCTCCTTGAGGGCTTTGAAGTTTTTAAAGAATGTCAAGGAGTCCTAACACAAGAAATTTGAGAAGCACTGATCAGTAGCAAATTTCTCAAACTCTTCCAGCCAGTTCTAGTTTATAAACAGCCTCATTTAGACATTTCTCTATTTCATGCAAGGGTCAAACTGTCATAAAAATGGCATATGAGCCCGGCGTTGGCAATTATACCTGTAACCCTGGCTCCTCAAGAAGATGAGAGTGGGAGGTTAGCCATATGAGGCCAGCCTAGCCAGCAAAGCTCAAGAGACACCTTCTCAGCAATGCAAAGCTGGGCGCAGGGGTCCACAGCTGCTATCCAGTCTGAGGCAGTGGGAGGTTAAGACTGAGACTCCATCTCTAAGGGGGGAAGCCCGGTATGGTGTCGCCCGCCTGCATCCCAGCCACACCCATCTGCCTGGGATAGACGTGATAAAGCAGGCCTGGGGGTGGTCAGCATCTGAGTGGGAGACCAGCGGGTGGGAAGTACCACTCATAAGGGCACGCTGTGAGTCCAAGGAGGCCTGAACACTTCCGCGTGGCTCAGCCCGCCGAAGGGCTCATGTGACTAAGCCACGTGGTCTCAGATGAGAGACGCAGCCCAGGGGAGAACCTGGAAAATGCAGCAGGAAGAACACAGCCCTGCAAGCAGAGAAACCCCAGCCAGCTGCCAACTCTTCTACAGACGAAAAGCAACTCAGAAGTGAACACAGACTATTTGGTCACGTTAAGGAATTACTGTTAATTTTATGCCATGTAATAATGACATTGCCGTTACTCTGTAATTTTTTGGTGCCAGTACTAAGGCTTGAACTCAGGGACTAGGCACTGTCCCTTAGCGTTTCGCTCAAGGATGGCATTCTACCATTTGAGTCACAGCTCCACTTCCAACTTCCATGGTAATAATTGTAGAGTGTCGCATACTTTCCTTCCCAGGCTGGTTCTGGACTGTGATCGTCACTCAACTTCCTCTGTAGCCAGGGTTACAGGCGGGAACCCTGGTGTATGTTTGTGGTTATTTTTCTAACGGTCTCACCAACCTTGTACTGTAGGGAGAATTTTGGCCACAGACTCAGGTACAAGCTAAGGGGCAAAGAAGCGAGACTGGCAGAATGTCAGCAAAGACTGAACCACATCTCGAGATGGCACAGGACCCTTGTACAACCTCTTTCCTCTGTGTATGTCTAACACTGTGCGCTGTTATCAGGACTTTATGTAACCCAGGATAGTATTGAATTCACGATCCCTCATCTCAGCTTTCCCAATATTAAGACTACAGACGTGCCTCAAACCTAACTTAGGCTTGTTTTATTTATTTTTTAAATCCTACTCTGGGCTCGAGGCCTTCCCCTGAGCTCTTCAGCCCAAGGCTAGCGCTCTACCACTTGAACCACAGCGCCATTTGCAGTTTGCTGGTGGTTAATTGGAGATAAGAGTCTCACGGACTTTTGTGCCCTGGCTGGCTTTGAACCTTGATCCTCAGATCTCAGCTTCCTGAGTAGCTAGGATGACAGGTGTGAGCCACCACGCCCAGCGTCATTTAGCTTCTTAAGACATCATGGTACTGACTGGTGTGGTGTATTGTCAGGACTGAAAAAAGCGACTCTCCTGGAGTGTGGCCTATGTGATGTCTACCAAAAGCTTGTGCTTCTCATGTGCTAGCTTTTTTTTTTTCCCAGTCCTGGGTCTTGAACTCAGGGCCTGAGCACTACCCTTGGGCTTTCCTCAAGGCTAGGCCTCTACTACTTGAGCCACAGCACCACTTCCGGCTTTTCTTACGTATGTGGTACTCAGATCTTCTTGAATGCTAGGCAAGCACTCTACCACTAGGCCAAACTCCCAGCCCCATGTGCTAGCTTGTTTAACCCTCGTGAGAGGCAACTCTGTTCAACTGGCCTCTGTTCAGATGAGAAGACGGAGGTTCTACTGCACACGACCCTCTCACGCTCAATACAGCCAGTATTCAACACTGCATACAAACAAGGTGGACACAAACACACAAGAGACAAAGAGCCTGGGTACCTGTTAAGTGCCGATGCCAGCCTGAATCCAGGCTGCTTTTCTTCTTTCCAAGGAAGCTGCTGCCTTTAAAAACCAGGACAACATGAAAGGGAAGAAGTTTAATCCACAGGCTTGAAGAAGAACCGAGGCGGAGTCTGAGCGCAGCTCCAGGGCTCACAGGCTGCAAAGCCCAGGAGTGAGCTAGCATGCCAGGGTCTCCCCATTTTGTTCATTTTCTCACTGGGGTGCCTGGGAGCTTGGACTCCAGGGCAGCTTCTGTAAACTCACGGGACAGGATTAGCCAGCTGGAGACACACAGGATTAATATAAGAGCAAGTGAGCATCTCTGAGATCTGTCAAACCAAGGCTGCCTCTGCTCTAGTCCTTACTCCCCTGGCACAGAGCTCACTGCTCGTCACCTCCCTGGCTGTGGGTACAGGGGGCATGTGGCCGTTTAGATGTGGATGGCTGTGGAGAGGGATATGATGTTAGTTACCCGGATCGTGAACATGTAATTATTGCTCTAGAAAGCACAAGACACTTGTTCTTAGATTTAGATAAGACCAACATTAGTTTACAGATGCACCTCTTTTCACTCAAAATAACCCTTCTATTATTTATTCTACAGATTTGAATCTGAGGATACAGGATAGTTGAGTAGGCCACTACTTCCATCCTTTTCTTTCTCAAAAAGAAAATAATCCACACTATGTTCAGTGGTAAGATGAAGAAGCCTCTACCCAGAGCTATCTTCTTTTGACCTGTACCTTCCTAACGCCTTCTCCACCTGACCTGGAGATCTGAATGATCCACATAACAGATGCAGTGGGCTTTTCAGTTACTTTTATAATCTGTCACTGTGTGCCTAGGCTGGGGACAAAAATATGCTGCACAATGGTCATTTGAGGAGTTATTCTTTCATTTTTTTTATTTTTATTTTTTTGACAATCCTGGGGCTTGAGCTCAGGGCCTGAACACTGTCCTTGAGCTTTCTCAAGGCTAGCACTCTACCACTTGAGCCTCAGCACCACTTTTGGCTTTTTTTTTATGTACTCTACCACTAGGCTAAACTCCCGGCCCTATTTTATTATTATTTTGGGTGTTTGTGTGTGGGTCATGGGGCCTGAATTCTGGGCCTGGGGTACTGTCCTTGAGCAACATTGCCAATTTTGGTTTTCTGGTGGTTAAGTGGAGATAAGAGTCTCATGGACTTTAGTACCCGGGCTGGCTTTGAACCATGATCTTCAGATCTCAGCCTCCTGAATAGTTAGGATTATAGGCGTGAGCCAATGCACTCGGCTGTATATTAGTATTATTTTCTTTTAGATTGTGGAGCTGGAAGGCCTGGGTGCTGTACCTGAGCTCAAGGCTAACACATTCTACAACTTGAGCCACAGTGCCACTTCCCGTGTTCTGGTGGTTAACTAGAGATAAGTGTCTCAGGGATTTTCTTGCCTGGGCTGGCTTTGAACTACAATCCTTAGATCTCAGCCTCCTGCGTATTTAGGATTACAGCACCCTGCAGGAGTTATTCATGTATTTCAGGCACTTACTAACATTGCCCAAGAAAAGAAGCTTATTTACCAGGTCTCAGATGCAAGGGCACTGCTAGGTGCCAGTGGCTTAGGCCTGTAATACCACTGTGGTTCAAAGCCAGCCTGGGCAGATAAGTCCGTGATACTCGTATCACCAATTAAGCACAAAAGGAGAAAGAGGAGAAGGAGGAGAAGGAGAAGGAGGAGGAGGGAGAGGAGGAGGAGGAGGAGGAGGAAGGAGGGAGGAGGGAGGAGGGAAGTGAAGCTGTGGCTCAAATGGTAGAGTGCTAACTTTGAGCAAAAAAGCTCAGGGCTGGGGCTGGGAGTTTGGCCTAGTGGTAGAATGCTTTCCTAGAATACACAAAGACCCGGGTTTGATTCCTCAGTACCGTATACACCAGAAGTGGTGCTGAGCTCAAGCCCAGGACTGGCAAAAAAAAAAAAAAAGGCGCAGGGACCGAGTACAGACTCTGACTTCAAGCCCAGGACTGGCACCAAATAAAAACAAGAACAAAAATTCTATTATAGTAGTTTTCATATGGGTTTCTATTTAAAGTATGAAGACCTAGAATTACTTTAATAATTTTAATTGTGTACTTGCACATAAGCCCATGATTATGCATAGAAAGGTGCAAGAATTTCTAAGAGAAAAGATTCTATTTTATGTTAAAATTTTCTAAAATAATACTCAAGGCAGATCAAGGAAAATCATCTAAAGAAAATAATCTTTTAAAATACTTTTGCAATAAAGCTTGCTTACCTTGGCCAACTCTCATCCAGAGCCTGGGAAGCGTAACTGGCCCCCAACGTACTACCATCGAAGTAGGGATTTTGGTAAAGGAAAGACACGGCGAATGGAAGGCTGAAGCAGCACTCAGAGCATGGCGCTTGTTTTTATGTCTGCAGCTGGCAGTCTTCCTCTTCTCAGCTCCCCTAGAGCACACTAACCCCTGCCATCCAAGCAGTCTTCCTCCCATGAACCATGTGCGCCATGCTGCTTTTCTTTCGTTGCCTGTCCAGCAGTCTTTGTTTGCAAGAACTGAGTCCACTTCACCCTAACCTGGTAGAGCCTGACCCAGGGGAGAGCCTCAGGCCCAGTTATTTCCAGCCATGCTAACCTGTCCCCAGAAATAATGACTGGTTCAGGGATGGGCTCATGACTCAAACGAGATCAAGAGGGAAGAGTGACCCTAATGAGGAGACAAGTCCAGGTTGCTTAGTCTGGGTGGCTCCTGCTGGAGGGAGTGTGTCTGCGTGTGAAGTCAACATAGGACCACAGATACCACAAACCTACTTCTAGTGCAAGAGGGCAGCACGTTCAAGGCCTGACTGGACAACTTAGTGAGACCGTGTCTCAAAATTAAAAAACCAAATAAGTCAGTCAGTGCCAGGGATGTCTTTCAACGGCAGAGTGCTTACTTTGCAAGTGCAAGGGCCTCCATTCAACCCAGAACCTGCAGTGCTGTCAAAGCATCAGCGCCTGGTCCACATGCAAGGGAGGGAGATGTGGCGTGCTGCACCAGGGCTCAGTATGGCGGCTGGCATGAGTTTATTTGTACCTACGGACTCGTCTTTTCTGTACTGGGTTTGACTTAGGGCCTTGTGCCTGGTAAGCACGTTGAGCTGTGGCCCTGGCCATCTTTTACTTTCGTTGTTTTTCAGGTAGGGTCTTGTGTGTGGTCTGGACCCAGCCTTGGCCAGGCTCCTCCTACTTCTGCCTCTCGTGGAGCTGGAATGACAGGTGGAGCCACCATGCTGGGCTTGCTAAGACAAGGTCTTCCTCAGCTGGTCTCGAACATTGATTCTCTCCATTTCCACCTACCAAGGCATTGAGATTCTAGGAATGATAGTGCGCTCCTGGCTCTCATTGGATTTAAGTCATGTTTAGTCATATTATCCTCCCCTTAAAAAGTCTTCAATGGCCCTCTTCAGTCTGAAAGACACAATCGAACTTTATTGGTTCATTAACTCTGCATAGCCCTCCAACCGGGTGCTGTCTGCTCTACAACTGTCTGTCCTTTGCCCCCCAAGTCCTTGTGGTCAACAGGGGAAATTCAACTCCTCAACAAGGGAACCCCAGTCCCTGAGACTCAGGGAGCCTAAAGGGAACAGCTCTTCCTCCCTCCTCTCCCGAGGAAGGAGAGCAGCTCTTCTTCTCGTTGAGAAGACAGGACATCTGTTGGTCATTTGCCAGTAGTGTGTGGAGTGACTGAACTAGAGGTGCTCAAAGCAAGTTCCGCCCTGTTGTTTATCTGGTGCTGCCTGACTGAGCAGTGAACAGGACTGAGGCTCTTCCCCTGGCTTTCTGTCTTCACAGGCTGAGTGCATCAGGCGGGGATCCGGAAGTGCCTTCGGGAGGTGGCCCGCCTGTCCACTTTCTCCTCTGCTCTGGAACTCTGTGTTCTGCCCAGGAACAGGTAGGTTATGGGTAGCCTGTGACCTTCCATGCAGCTAGCTGGTAAAGAGATGCCTCTGCGGAACAGGAAGAACCCTGCTGCCAAGATGGATTCCAGGGTCAGATTTTATGTACAAAACTGGTCACGATCTGGTCCCTTCCTAATTTCTAAGCCATGTTTTTCTTTTTCTTTTTTTTTTTTCTTCAGTTGTCGAGTTTGAACTTAGGGCCTGGGCACTGTCCCTAAGCTCTTTTCGCTCAAGGCAATGAGCCACACACAGCTCCAGTCCAAGTTGTTCTCACTGTCACTCTACTTTCTCTTGCCCGTGCGTGACGTCTGCGCCCCTCTACAATACAGCTTATAGTGAAGCTGGAAGGAAGGCAGGAATAAGATCTTCAGGATATTATACTTCCCTGTTTCCAAAGCAAATACGCTGTGTCTAGAATTTGGAAGTCAGAACAATTTTCCCTTTAAGGCTGAGACCAGTGCTTCCTTATCTCTAATGATCCAGGTATCTGATGAAATTAGTTTTCGTGATCACATAAGTTTTGGAAATCCTGGGTTAAAGATAGAAGGTTTCTGGCTCTCACCTGTAACCCTAGCAAACTGAGAGGCAGGGATGGAAGACCATAGTGCAAGGCCACCCAGGAGCATTAAAAAAAAGTTCAGGAAATGCCATGTTCAACAGTGGCCAGGAGCACTGAGCAAGGGGCACCGGTAGGAGGTGGGCACAGCCCGGGCTGGACTGGGCATAAAGCAGTGCCCTACTTGTGAGTGGGGTGTGTGTGAAAGCATGGCTCAAAAAAGCAGAACACTTGTTTAGCAAGGCCCTGAGATCAAGCCCCGGTACTGTTAAAAAGTTAAGTGCAGAAATCCTCTGAGCTCCA
The DNA here is from genome assembly GCF_031878675.1 of Megascapheus bottae. NCBI lineage: Eukaryota > Metazoa > Chordata > Mammalia > Rodentia > Geomyidae > Megascapheus > Megascapheus bottae. Next base: position 13,317,484 of record NC_143538.1, read on the forward strand.
CTGGGCGCCATGAAACACCAAGACAAAGCAGACAGCACAGTGCCTCAAGTTTACTAGCTAGCAAATGCTCAATTTTGTTAGGAAACTTCCTAAAGATTAGTTTACTTCTTTTCAAAAAAGCAGATCTCTTTTATAAGATGGCGTGCTCTATGATTCTTTGGGGTGTCCTCTTCTTTTTCACAAGTCTTGGAAGGTATTTCATTTACTATCCATTTATAGAAAGAGTTCAGAAACTCAGCAAGATGGTGTTTAGGACACAGTGTGTTTGCTACCCTCCAGAAGTCACAAGAGCTACTAAAGGTGCAAGAGCTACAAAAAGCTCCATAAACTTCTGCTCTCTTCTCCCCTGGCCAGGTCCGGAACCAGAAACAGCCCTGGTGGGCCTTCTCCGCCTTCCCTTTTTTTTTTTGGTGGGAGACAAGCTATGGCAGTGCTTGATCTTTGCTTGTGGCAGCAGTGCATGCCAACAACACAGCCCACTGTCCTGGCCTTCTCTGCAGTCCAGCTGCCCACTGCAGAAGGAATCCCCTGTGCCACAGCCCTGTGCCTGCGGCTGCCCACTACAGAAGGAATCCCCTGTGCCAGGGTCCTGTGCCTGTGGCTGCCCGCTGTGGGAGGAAGCCGAGCATTTGTAGAACAAAGTTCATTTTATTTGTGACCACTATAACCCTGGGCTGACCCCTTTTCTGAGCCAGTCTGCCCATCCTAAAATAATATCCAAGCCAATAAACAACCAAGTAAGAGAATTCTGAACACATTTTTGCTTGTACTGACAAAGATTTCATACTTTCAAATGGTAAAACTTTACTGAAAAGGTAGTAGACAGATGAGAAAAGCAGTTGTTTTAAGCAAATTCTTTCCTAAGCAATAGAGTGCACACCATGAAAGAAAAGGCCTCAGTCCTGTCCCTCGGGAATAAATGGACACCTTCCATGTAAAGTCATCCCGATTGGACTCCAACTTGGAGCACGGCCTCCCGAGTTCTCGGAAGAAAGTGGCCGCAACATTAGCACACACCCTAGATAATACCCTAGGCTACAGAGCTTTCTTTGCATCAGCAGCTGTCCATCCCAGGATCCCAACTGGAGGCTCAGCTGCTGTCCATCCCAGGATCCCAACTGGGGGCTTAGCAGGACACCACAGAGAGCCACTGGTGTTCAGTGAATCAGCTATTCCGGTGAACTGCTGGAACTGTGTGTTGGTTTGGTTTTTACTTCTCCTTCCTTCCCTTAGGTACTGACTCAGATCAGCTACGCTAGAGCACGGTGCCTGAGAAGCGCCCAAGGCTGTCTCCTCTCTGGGCCTCCGCACAGCCCCTTCTCTCTGCTGGACATGCCTGTCCCAGCGCTTGCTCTCATACACACAGTCAAGGCACTTTCCTTCATTGCCTTTTGCCTCTTTGCTGAGACTCTTTAAGCTCCAGACAGTGGGTGCTACCTCATCCTTCACTTGGTCCCAAGTCTGGGACAGTGCCTAGCGCACAGGAGGGACTCGGTAAACACCTGCCGAGTCACTCCACGTCTTCCCTCACTGCTCTCATTTCTTCTGCCCTCGCAGCTCGCCAGCTCCTGACGGGCTCTGCTGCACTGGGCTGTGGAAGCCTGCCTGCTGAGCTGCTTTGCACACACTCCATCAACTTGAGGACAAGGACTGAAGTACGCCAGCTGTTAAGTTTATGAAGTGGCCGTGACAGCCAGTAGATACTTCACAAAATCACTCCAGTGATTCTCCCCTTTCTCTTTTCTTCAATTCCTTCATATTCTATTTCTTTGGCTAATGAAGCCACATATGTATTTATTTAAACTATATTATAGCTTCCAAAAGTATCTGAGGTAGCCATATATATGTAATAAAATGTGTAATATATAGAAAAAGTACCAACAGGAATAAGAAGAAATAGGAGAAAATAAACTATATTCTATTGGTTTTCTGACTTGTCTGTCTGGTTTTTGAGACAGGGATCTAGCTATATGGCTCAGTCTAGCCATGGAATTTTTTTTTTGGGGGGGGGGGGAGGTAAGAGGGAGACAGGCCTGGAATCTGAATCTATGAACTTGCACATGACAGACAACCTTCTACCACTTGAGCTATACTCCCAGCTTAGAATATTTCTTTCTTTCTTTCTTTCTTTCTTTCTTTCTTTCTTTCTTTCTTTCTTTCTTTCTTTCTTTCGTTTTCAGTTGTTGGGCTTGAACTCAGGGCCTGGTGCTGTCCCTGAGCTCTTTTGATCAAAAGACTAACACTCTACCACTTTGAGCCACAGCACCACTTCTGGATTTTTGGTAGTTATAATTGGAGATAACAGTCCCATGAGGACTTTTCTCCCTGGTCTGGTTTTGAACCGTGATCCTCAGATCTCAGCCTCCTGAGTAGCTAGGATTATAGACAAGAGTCACTAGCACCCAGCAAACTTTTTACTTAAAAAAGCAAACCAAAGCCTAGCGTGCATGCACGAAGACCCGGGTTCGATTCCTCGGTACCACATACATAGAAAAAAAGCTAGAAGTGGAGCTGAGGCTCAAGTGGTAGGGGTCTAGCCTTGAGAAAAGTCCAAGGACAGTGCTTGGGCACTGAGCTCAAGCCCAGGACTGGCAAAAAAAAGGCAAAGCAAAACAAAATATTTTTTGTGTGATGTTAGGGACTGAACCTAGGGCTTTGTGCATGCTAGGCAAGTACTTGACTAGAGCTGTACTCCCAGCAAAGAAATCTCTTTTTTGCTTGTTTGTGGCATTGGGTCTTGGGAATGCAAGGTAAGAGAAGAGTCTATCATTAACATACATCCCAGCTCCTGCATTTTAAAATCAAGCAAGAAAGCCTTCCGCTTGGACATCATACCACTGAGAGGACTGCTGGGTACACACTGCTCCACGCGCATGTGCGAGGGAACTGGGCGGCCTCGACTCCCACCAGCTCTGCGCAGTGCCAGTTCCCACACGGTCCACACAGCCAGAAAGCGCTTCCCAGTCCCATTCGCTCCACAGCCTGTGATAGTGCCACCCTCTGAAAGCAGAGTGCCTCTGTGGAGGTGGTGTGTCTGGACAGGCGAGCAGCAGAATGTCTTTAGTCACTATCCTTGTCTCTACATAGATTAACATGCAAAGGAGCGGGAGGGGCCCCCAGCCCCATGTGGGGCCTCATACATGGTCCCATCCCCACTGAACAGGAGCGGGGGATGGGGACAGGAGCCCTGGCTTGGGGGGCAGCAGGACCTAGGCTGAGCCAAGGCTCTTCCAGCCATGACAGTGGAATTCTGGACAAGCTGCCTGGATGCCATTTTCTCGTGGGAAAATGGGGGTTAAAAAAAGAAAGGACTCTGAGCTCTGAGGACTCCATGACATAAACTGCTCAGCACAGTGCTGGCATGGTAAACAGGAGCGCCCTCCCCCACTTCCTGGTTTCTAGGCTTCTAAAGCCAGCTCTACCATCATTGCCAGGAATTTAGCTCTGGCAAGACTCACCCTGCCTTGCTCCTTCCTCTGGCCCTGGCCTGTGTGTGGAGAAGACAGGCCCGCCTGTCTGCGTCCTTGCAGAGCTCCAGCTCAGCTGTGTGGGCCGGAGCTGCAGCATAGCACTGTGCGGCTCTCCAGGCCCCGCGGCCCTGCTCCTGGCCCCTGATGAGAATTGGCTGAGGAAAAATGTCAGGCAGATCGCCCATCTCCTGTTCTTTACTGCTACTTAGCAAATGGAGTCTGGTGTAAGAATTACCCTACATACCAAACTTACATTTCAGTGGTCATTTATTGAGTTTGATCTCTTTAAGTAGAAAACTATGAGATTCCTTGTGTTCCAAAGCAGGTCAGCAGGTCAACTGAAATGCAAATAAACCATAAGTCTGTCTTCACTTTTGCTAGGTAGACTGAATCTCTTTAACTTAATTCTAAGTCAGGCTTAGTGCAATTTTTTTTTGACCAGTCCTGGGGCTTGAACTCAGGGCCTGGACACTGTCCCTGAGCTTCTTTTGCTCAAGGCTGGCTAGCACTCTACCAGTTGAGGCACAGCACCACTTCCAGCCTGGTCTGTGCATGTGGTCCTGGATTTCCCAGGGCTTCATGTATGCTAGGCAAGCACTGTACAACTGGCCTACCATCCCACCCTTACCTGCCAGTATTTGAAGCATATGCTAAGAACGCCTCGCAATGGCCTGGATTCCATGCCGATTCCTTCCCTTGCTTCGTTAAACTGAACCTTCTCAGCACTTTCATAGACAGCTACACTATTTCCCCCAAATCTTGCTACAGAGATGTTTCATTTACTTTTACTGCCTCACTGTAGAATCTGCACTCCCCTCAGCCAGCAAAAAGGATATCTGCCGCCCTGGCTTGTCCCCTGACCTTCGGTGAAGAGGGTGGAAGCGGTTCCGAGCTGGCCTCTCCACCAGCCCGTGGTGCCGAGTTCCTCGAACAGTATCAGCTTGATGAAATGACGGCTGTGGAGAGAAGGAAAGAAGAGTTGGCCTCTGACCCTGAAACTGCTGCTCACCTTCAAGAACTGAGCACAGAAGGAGGGGGGTTTGTGAAATACTCCTGCCTAGAAGTATGCCTGAGTGGAGGTAAAATATTGTACCATGTCTTGTTTCATAATTACAGAATAAAATTAGTCATTAGTGTGTGAATGTGAAAGCAGAAGACTGATATAAAGTTGGAACAGCTGGGTGCTTGTGGCTCATGCCCGCAATCCTAGCTACTTAGAAGGCTGAGATATAAGGACCGTGGTTCAAAGCCAGCTTGGGCAGGAAAAGTCCATGAGACCCTTATCTCCAATTAAGCTGCAGAAAACCAGAAATGGCACTGTGGCTCAAAGTGGTAAAAGTGCTAGCCTTGAGCACAAAAGCTCAGGGACAGGAAATAGATACTGAATTCAAACCCACAACTAGCCCTCCCCCGCAAAAATATATATGGCACAATTAGGAAATAGACTATGGATCCCCAAAACTTGGAAGTTCATTTGAATATAAAAGAGAGGTATTTGTTAGGTGCCAGTGGCTCACATCTATAACTCTAGCTACTCAGGAGCCTGAGATCTGAGGACCAGGGCTTGAAGCCAGCCCGGGCAGCAAAGTCTGCGAGACTCCTATCTCTATTTCACCAACTGAAAACCAGAAGTGGCACTGTGGCTCAAAGTGGTAGAGTGCCAGCTGTAAGGGAGAACATCAAGCTCTAAACTTAAGCCCAGGAGCTGGTAAAAAAAAAAAAAAAAGTAAGAAATTAAATAAGTAGGAAGTGACGCTGTGGCTCAAGTGGTAGAGCACTAGCCTTGGGCTGAAGAGCCCAGGGACAGCGCCCAGGCCCAGAGGTCAAGTCCCATGACCGGCCAAAACCAAACCACACAAAAACAGAAATTACGTAAAACAAAAGAAATTAGAAAAGTGTAAGAAAATGTGTCGGGGAAGAGCAAAATAACCTGGGATGTTTACTGATAAATAATAGCACATGGCAATTCTAAATTAAACACATTGGGTTTAAAAAAAACTTCTTACATCCTGTTTTCTATTTAGAAGAGCAGAGGGTACTTTCCCGCATGTGGTTTTTTGCTCATGGAGACACACATGCAGCGTCCAGTTCTGCTGGATTCACACGGCCACAGGTCAGCCAGGCCGGGCCAGCAGCATCCCCCGTGGCCCTCCAGCCATTCCCAGATCCTCTCAACGCGGGAACGGACTTGGTTCCCAGCAGGCTCCTCCTGTTCCACACAGCCAGCTTCTGTATGTTCCCCTTCATTTGCCATCTCTGGAGGGCAGAGGCCCAGCAAGGAGGAGAAGGTGCTGCTGGGCACTGTGATGCCCATCTGTCACCCTAAATACTCAGGAGGCTGAGATTGGAGGATCACAGTTCAAAGCCAACCTGGGCAGGAAAGGCTGTGAGACTCTTCTCTAGAAAAAGCCAGAAATGGTGCTGTAACTCAAGTCGTGGAGCACTAGCCTTGAGCAAAAGAAGCTCAGGGACAGTGCGCAGGACTTTTGTTCAAGCCAGAGAGAGAGAGAGAGAGAGAGAGAGAGAGAGAGAGAGAGAGAGAGAGAGAGAGACAGAGACAGAGAGACAGAGAGAGACAGAGACAGAGAGAGACAGAGACAGAGACAGAGAGAGAGACACAGAGAGAGACAGAGAGCGGGGTTGCTATCTGCTCACACTTGTCACCGTAGCTGCTCAGGAGGCTGAGATCTAAGGATCCCAGTTTGCTAGCCCAGGAAGAAAAGTCTACGAGACTCTATCTATACAATAACTAGCAATAAAGTAGATTCAAAGCCAAAGACAGCACTCAGGCATTGAGTTCAAGCCCCAGGACTTGTAAAAAAAAATCAGTAAAGTCAACCACCCAAAAAGAACTAAGGTCAAAAGACATGAAGAAAATATTCAGATTTCAAGACAGTACAATGGTTCAGAACATAGGAAAAATGTACAGCTTATTCAAAAGAGAAATACATATTTAAACTAAACACAGATTCATTCTCTTTTTTTGTTGGTTGTAGGACTTGAACTCTGTCTGGGCCTAGGCACTGTCCCTGAGCTCTTCAGCTCAAGGCTACCGCCCTACCCTTTGAGCCATAGTGCCACTTCCAATTTTCTGGTGGTTAACTGGAGATAAAAGTCTCTTGGACTTTAGTGCCTGGGCTGGCTTTGAACCACGATCCTCAGATCTCAGCATCCTGAGTAGCCAGGATGCCAGGCGTGAGCCACGGCGCCTGGCACAGATCCATTCTTCATATCTGGGTTAACAACGATGATGAGTCTGACAAGAACCTGGGGAGGATGTGGGTGAACAGGCACTGCAGTACAGTGCAGGAAGGATGCATGCTGGAACAACGTGGACCACTGCGTAAACATACAAAGTCAGCGCTCCGGCATGCCCATGGTAGAAATGCTTCTTGCAGATTCCTGTATGTCTAGAATCTGTGTGCATATGTTCATTGCAACAAAGTATGCACGTGTGTATATGTGTGCATTTGTAAATAGGGAATGAACTATTGAATAAATTGCGGTAAATTCATCTAGTAGATGACTGTGTCCTCATTTGAAAAAAGATGATGGTGCTTTTTATAATCTGATATAGAAAGAGCTGCATGATACATTAAATAACAACAGTAAGGTACAGGAATATGTATAATTTCCTACTCTGTTAAGTATGACAGTGGGGTGACAGATTATAAATTCTGTGTTCCAGCTCTTACCATCCCCAGAGCAATATTGACACAAGAAGTACGGCCAAAATGGCTGCCTGCAGGACATGAACTGGTGAGGACACAATGACAGAGACACTATGGATCACTCACATTTAACTTCTGCCACATACTTTTATTCCTTTCTACAAAAGATACCACTATAACTAAAATCAGAGACTGCATTGCAAAGCTACAGTAAGGCATACATAAGAACACAACAGAGAAAAATGGGAAGTGCCATCTAAATGATTCAAAAATCAAGATTCTAGTTTGGCCACAAAAAGCACAGATGAAGGTTTGGGAAATCTGCAAGTGATGAAGCCCAGGTACCCATATAGAAACTGAAACAGCATCTACGAGATCCATACATGACTCATAACAGAGTGGAAAACTCCAAACAAACCAGAGAAGACACTTGCGGCGCCCAGGAGGCTGCGGCAGACAGAAGCAAAGTGTCCTGCGCTTTGCCTCCTGGAGTTCACACCTCTGTCGCTGTAACCTGCCCTGGAGCGAGGTCAGGGTCTGCAAGTTACTCTTAACCAACAGGTGAGTCACCACGATGGAGTATCATTCCCACGACTGAGATGCAGTGGCTGCACTTGTCAGCAGAGGCATTAGCAAGACTTCTCACTGGATAGCCTTGCAGAAAGAAGTGCCGTGAAGTTGAAGTACAGGGACAAGTGGAGAGGGCCACATGTTACAGAAGTGTGGGCACCCAAGGTGCTGAGAGAACCTCAGTAAGAAACAGACTCCTGCCAGGGTGTTACTCACCTATAATCCCAGCTACCCAGGAGGTAAAAATTATGACACAAAACAAGCCAGTCGTGGTGATACATGCCCATGATCCCAGCTACCCTACGGCCCAGGATATAAGGTCACAGTTGGAGGCCAGCCCCAGATCACCAGCTGGCGGCTCACACCTGGAATCCTAGCTTCTTAGGAGGCTGAGATCTGAGGATCATGGTTCATAGCCAGCCTGGGCCCTGTCAGTCATGGGATTTAAACTCTAGGCCTGGTCGTTGTCCCTGAGCTCTTCACCTCAGGGCTACTGACCTACCCCTTGAGCCATAGCGCCACTTCCAGTTTTCTAGTGGTCGATTGGAGACCACTCATGGTCTTTAGTGCCCAGGCTGACCTTAAATCTCGATCCTCAGATCCCAGCCTCCTGAGTGGCTAGGATGACAAGCTCAGCAAGTCCCTGAGACTCTTACCTCCAATTAGCCATCAGAAAACAAGAAGTGGGGCTGTGGCTCAGTGGCAGAGCGCTAGCCTTGAGCTGGAGAGCTCAGACACAGCGCCCAGGCCCAGAGTTCAATCCCCATGACCAAAAAAAAAAGTAACTAAAGCAAAGTAATAATAATAATAATAATAAAGCTAGGATGTATTAGAGCACCTGCCATGCAAGCACAAGGTCCTGAGTAGCATCAGAAAAGAAGGGAGGGAGGAAGAGAGGGAAAGAGAGAGGAAGGGAAGAAAAACTTCTTACACATTAATAAAAGTTAAATAACTCAATAGAAAAATGAGCAAAAGATTTACACACAGAATCCACAAAACAGGAAACACAAATGCCCACAGAAACATAAAAGGATATTCAACCTGTCTTGTATGTCACATCCACACAATTTAAAGTAGTGCTAAATATGCAAGGGTCATGTGGTTTTATTTGCTGAGTCAACAAATTTCATTATTTTAAAAACACCAATTTAAAACAATGTGATTTCTTTTGAGATAGTCTTACTATAATGGAGGCTGACTTTTTTTTTTTTTTTTTGGTCATGGGACTTGAATACTGGGCCTGAGCACTGCCCCTGAACTCTTCAGCTCAAGGCTACCACCTTATCCCTTGAGCCACAGTGCCATTTCTGGTTTTCTGGTGGTTAATTGAAATAAGAAACTCATGGACGACAACAATAAAAAAAGAAGTTCTTGTTAGGTGCCACTGGCTCATGCTTGTAATCCTAGCTACTTAGGAGGCTAAGATCCAAGGACTGCAGTTCAAAGCCAGCCTGGGCAGGAAAGTCCGCTTGCTGACTCTTATTTCCAATTAACCACCAGAAAATCAGAAATGGCACTGTTGCTCAAAGTTGGTAAAAGTGCTAGCCTTGAGTGAAAAAGCTGAGGGACAGCTTCCAGAGTTCAAGCCCCACCATGGAACAACAACAACAACAAAAAGTGCTTTCAAAAAGATACTTGTTTACAATGTCTGTGCAATGTACACAGGAAAAGTTTCTACTACCTTCAACAACATGATTAACATTTTCCCTTAACTACATGGTACAGTGATAAGAGATAATTATCCTTCCTGGCAGGTTACCTCTTACCCAGGCCTAGTGCCAGACCCTTCAGCCTGTCTCACGCAGCCCTCATCACGAGGCTGTGATGTGCCTCTAGCACTGATCCATCTTACAGACGCAGAGGCTGAGGCTAGAAAAGCCAGGCAAGTCTCCTGAGCCTGGGCACACACTCACCCAGGTGTCTAACTGCCAAGTCCTGCCTACCATGGGTCTCTCTTTAACCCAGACCACAGCGCAGTGATCACAAACACACTCCCAGAAGCTTCTTTGCTAGTCCATGACTTTTCCCTGACTTTTCTGTGTATGGAAAATGGAAACAAGTCCAAAGGGTCAGAGGTAGCTTGGAAGTTGGGGTTTCAGAGATGAGGTTGTGATAGGGAGTTAAGATGGAGTTTACAGTAAGAATTCTATGTAGACCTGAATGAGGAGAGGAAGTACCTATGTGCTGGAGTCCAGCCCTTGTCAAGCTGAAAGGAGGAAAGGAGGGAAGGAAAGAGAGGAAAAAAGGAGTGAAAAAGAGAATGAGAGAGGGAGGGAAGAAGAGAGGAAGAGAGGGAGAGAGGGAGAGAGAGATTAATAATACAAATTTCTCAAACTGCAGGGACATGAGTCTGGTGAGAAGGCCAGAGCAGCTAGGACCAGCCCTAATGATGTCATAGCATTGACAAATGAAGAAACCAGGAAATAGGGTTTTTTTTTCCTACAAGAAATAGTCTGGTTGAATTTCTTCAACAGGTTTCAACTTCTGCATTCAAAGAAAATAGTTCAGTTTCAGTAACCTAATGAAAGAAAAACAACAACAGAAAAAGCAAGCTGCGGAAGTTTGGCGGGCCACTGGCTGTCACAAGCATGACCTTCAGAATGGAACAGCCCAGCCGTGAACAGCGCCCAGCCCTGCTCGACTCACAGATCCCCACAGGTGAGTGGGCCATGGCCCCGCGTGGGGGCTGAGCACCGGGGGCAAATGCAGAGCAAGGGAGTGCGCAGTGAGTGCAGCTGCAGGCAGTAGTGGAGACAGATGTGCTAACAGCAGGAAATACTAATAAGGGTGGACCTGTTAGAGGAGAGGAAGGGGAAAGAGCCTCAGAGGAGAGCAGACCTTAGCCTCACCCACCTGCTTACTAGCCAAGGCCTGCTGCCTGCCTGCTTCGCTGTCAGTTTTCTAAATGACAGCGCACTTGGACTCCGACTTGTGTTCCACGATGAAAAGGGGGTAAGAAAGTGTTAAGAGGGGACTAGGAAAGTGGCTTAGTGGTACAGTGCTTGCCTAGCACACATGAAGCCCTGGGTTCGATTCTGAGGTACCACATACACAGAAAAGGCAGGAAGTGGGGCTGTGGCTAAAGTGGTAGTGCACTAGCCTTGAGCAAAAGAAGTGCAAGTGGGATAAATCTGATCATAGTTTAAGTGTACATGGATTGAAATGCCACAATAATATAAATAGATGCTCATAAAAATATTCTTTAAAAACATGTCTGGGCCAAATTAGAGCCACCGTTACTGGCAAAAAAACAGTCCAGGCTATGGGCCGGGAGTTTGGCCTAGTGGTTAAAGTGCTTGCCTAGCATGCATGAAGACCCAGGTTCGATTCCTTGGTACCACATACATAGAAAAAAGCCAGAAGTGGTGCTGAGGCTCAAGTGGTAGAGCTCTAGCCTTGAGAAAGCCCAAGGACAGTGCTCAGGCCCTGAGCCCAAGCCCAGGACTGGCAAAAAAAAAAAAAAAAAAAAACAGTCCAGGCTAAGCCCACTCCTCTGCACAGCCTCCTCACTCCATTTCCAGTCATACCTGAACCTGTAAGCTGTCTCAAAACTTCTAAAAGGCTTTCCTTTGAATTAGCATATAATGATTGTACATTAAAACTTTTAAACGATAACTATCAATTAATTAGCTCTAAATGAACCTCATTAAACAATGTGAACAGGCACAGACTGGTAGCTGTATCTTGAGCAACCTCTGGAAGACTGGTGGTGAGAGGGAGATGCTGGGGGAGATAACAGGCCTGGCAGTGCCCTGACTAACACACAGCCTGCTGTCTGCTCCTCCCGCTGTCCTCCTGTCCTTCTCCAGGACCTTCTGGCTCCCTCCTCATCTTTTGGACCCTACTTGTCCTCCACGGGTAGCTTATTGACCTCTTCTTCCGTCCAGGCTCGGGCTTTCCCTTGAGGCCCAGAGGACAGCAAGGACTGCTCCCAGAAACCAAGGGAAGAGGCGGCTGCTCAGGATGAACTCGGGGCTAGCTAACTGACAGCCTTCTCCCGAGGCTTAGGGAGAGAATAAACAGTGAGTCACCTGTGAACCATGACCCAGGCATCTCAATGTTCAGAAAAAGACCCCTCTCCAAATTGAGAAAAAAAATGCTTTTCTAAACCCAAAACAGATTGGCTTCATGTGTCTGCATATTCAATTTGCTAAGTACAAGTCAAGTCCCAAGAAAGACAAGCAAATCAGAGGCTGGTGCTGTCCCTTGCCACCTGCGTGACTACGGGTACATCACTCACTAAGCATCAGTGAAATGGGGACAATTGTGCTCATGGAGACAGCGTGTGCAAGGCACAGTTGTAGAGCGTGGTGACTTCTTTCCTCCCTCACCCTTGCTACATGGGTGCCAGAGGTTGGGGGTCGGGGGGACGCAGCTCACCAATACAGCATCTGCTTTGCATGGCCAGGCCCTGGATCCATCCCCATCCCCAAAGAAACATGAAACCAGTTCCTGTGGGGAGACTCAAGACAACTGGCATACATCAAAGACGTTGACACTGTGGTAAGTGACTCCAGAGAAGTTTCCAGGCCAGGCAGGGAGGATGTGCTGTCTACAAGTGACAGTCAAGGTGGGGACGTGTGCTACTTGTTCTCATGGTGGAGGTCTGAACACAGAGCCCACTCCAGGCCTGTGAGGAAGCCCTTAGATGGCATTCTGACTCCTGGAACATCCCATGTTGTAACCAATAACTCCAGTTTCATGTTAAGTTTTATTTTGGCGGGGGTGGGGGTCATGGGGCTTGAACTTGGCCTGGGTGCTATCCCTGAGCTTTTCAGCTCAAGGCTACTGACCTACCCCTGAGCCTGAGCATTGTTCCTGAGCTCTTCAGCTCAAGGCTACTGCCCTACCCTTGACCCAAACCCCACTGCACATTTTTTTTTTTCTAGAGGCTAATTGGGGATAAAAGTCTCAGCCTCTTGAGTTAGCTAGGGTTACAGGTGTGAGCCACCACACCCAGCCCAGCATCCTTGACTTTCTACCACTTGAGTCATAGGCCACTTCTGGCCTTTTCTGTTTATGTGGTACTGAGGAACTGAACCCAGGGGCTTCATGCATGCTAGGCAAGCATTCTACCACAAAGTCATATTCCCAGCTCTCATTTTAAAGTTTAAAGCAGCTAGGTCCTAGTGGCTCACTCCTGAAATCCTAGCTACTGAGAAAGCTGAGATCTGAGGATTGTGGTTTGAAGCCAGCCTGGGCAGGAAAGTCCAATTCATGAGGCTCTTATCTCCAATAAACTACTCCGAAAAAGATGGAAGTGACATTGTGACAGAACATTAGCCTTGAGCCTTAGGAGCTCAGGATCAGTGTCCAGGCCCAGAATTCAAGCCAGGACTGAAAAAAAAAAAAAAGTCAGAGACAGAACTATTTTATATGCGCCACACTCCTCCCTCCCTCTCTTTTACTACCTGGCAGTCAGAGCCTGAAATCAAGGATAGAGGTAAGAGGATCGCTTCACAGTCATATGAACTTACAAGGAACCAAGACACAAGATAACCTGGAAACCCAGCTTCCCGTCCTGGTTCTAGCTCTGCCTGCTTGCTCTCTTTCTTTCCTAGAAACTGCACCGAGTCAGAGCATTAATATACAGCCTGGCTGACCCCAAGACAGGTCAATTAGGACTTCAATAGAAGTATTGGTATCTAGCCACTGAAGAATTACTAAATGTAACCATCTCAAACCCAGGCATGGTGGTGCATGCCTGTGATCCATAAGCAGGAGGCAGAGGCAAAGTAACAGTGACTGAGAGACTCACTTTGCTGAACCCTCACGTGGCTTATAGGACATTTCTTGTGTGAGACACCTGCAATAATCAAACCAGGGCCAGAAGCAGGGGGTAAAAGGTGGGGGGGTGTCACAGGAGCACTGGTATCTTGCTTAAAGGCACTGTATTTCCTATTCAGATTCAAACCAGACCTGAGGAGGGTGGACGGCTCGTGGAGGCCACATTCAACCCCCAGGCCTGTAATGCCAGACCTCGGAAGGCTTCAGAGCTGGCTGGTGCTTTGATAGGAGGTCACATGGCTTCTGAAGCTCTGAGCAGATGGATTTGGATCAATTTCCAGGCTGCCTTTGGAGTTTACCCCACAGGAGACATCTCAAGCATTAGCCATCCGCCCTATTCATGCTGCACTGCTGAGGGAGGGTGGAGCAAGTCAAAAGCAAACAGCTCATGAGGAAGACAACGTATGCCTGGTAGCTTGAAGCCTAGCCCATACATTCCAAAACTCTTTGGAAATTTTCGATTCTGTGGCCAAACTCTGAGAAGTGTTTGGGGCTTTTGGGCTCTAAGAAAACATTCTATTTCAAGAATCTGCTAAAGGCTGGGAATGTGGCTTAGTGGTAGAGTATTTGCCTAGCAAGCATGAAGCCCAGGGTTCGATTCCTCAGTACCATATACAGAGAAGAAGCTGGAAGTGGTGCTGTGGCTCAAGTGGCAGAGCACTAGCCTTGAATAAAAAGTGTCCAAGGTCATTTAGTACCCAGGTCTGGTTAAATAAATAAATTTATATTCTCATTGACTGGATTGCAATCACTAACACTGGACCTCTTAACTGTATGAATAAAAATGATGCCAAAACATCAGCAAACACCAGATGACAGTGGGGAAAAGTGCTGTGAGACAGCATGTATCTCTTCAGCCGAAGAACTCTCACAACTTTAACTTTGCCCAGAAAACTGGCAATGGTTAGGAACAGTCAACCCCTATAAGAGTAAGGTTTGAATGGCATATATATATATATGCCATAATATTTTATATTATATATATAATATAAAAAATAAGGAAAACACAAATGAAAATAAAATTTTCATGATCTCAAGTAATCCTGACAGACGGAATTGTGGTCCATACTTTATAACTGAGAAAACTGAAGCATGGAACTATGCTAAATTAATAACTGTTAAAGCTGAGACCTGAATTCAGATCTGTCTAATAATAACGTAAGTCCATGATGGTTCTTTCAACTATCCTGCTTCAGCGTGACATTTTTGTGGTGGCTTAGAGCCTCTAGGGCAAGTCATTTAGCCTTTATGACTTGGTTTTCCAACTGTACAATGAGAATCACAAAAGTATCATCACAAAAACACTCAGAATTTAGGGGTACACATAAAATATTCAGAACAGTATTAGCCTTGTCTCTTTGTCTCCTCCCCTTCCGCTTCTTCCCGAGGACCACCACAGGGTAGTCAGACTGTGTAGGCAGAGGCAGGGATCTTCTGAGGGCTCATACCTGAGGGTTCAGATGTGGACATGAGAGTGAGAGCGGAAGGGTGGGGCCTGCAGAACTGTAGGAACACAGTTGTCACTTGCTGACATAAGTGGGTAGAAAAGAGGCTTCCTGACCATGTGAACACTGCAGGACAATTAGAAACTGGGGCGGGGGGGCTCCAGAGCCCCACCTGAAAGGTGAATCAGAGGTTGACATCAGGAAACTGGTTGAAGACAGGCCTCCAGTCCTGGGAGCAGGGGGAGGGAGGGGAGGCAGATAAAAGTGAGGCATGGAGAACCCAAACAGGTTATTATGGGATTTCAGCACCAGGGGGTCAGAGAATCCAGTTATCAGAGCAGAGGCACAAGGCCAACAATGGTGATGGAGGCCAAATTACAGTGTGCAGCAGCCCAAGTCCCTCGGCCTCAGGCTGGGACCAGGACTGACAAGAGGCTTTCTAGTCAGGGCTCTCATGGCACAGGAGCCTAGGGAAGGAGCCACAACGAAAGCCAGAAGCCAGCAGGACGTGGTTCCACTCGCGCCATGTTCACACAGGTGGCGTCGGGCAGTGCTGGTTCTGATATCACAGGTGGGCTGGATGCCCTGAACACATCTCAGGATGAAAGGACCCAACATGCCAACAGGAGGCCCTCGGAGGGCAGCAGTAACATTTTATATGTATCTGAGACCTTCAGGTGGAAAAGGGCAGGTTTGCCAGGGACTGAAAAAGAAAAGCAAGAAACTTTCTGGAGACCCAACATTCTTCCTTCAGCAGAGGGAGGGAAGGGATCTCCAGGGGAACACTTCACACAGTACAGCTTAAGCAAGACACTAAGATACATGTGTAATTGATCATCATACTATATAGCCTTCGTTTTTATTTTAAAGCAAAACCTTGGTTAGCATGCCAGGCACTCATGCCTGTAATCCCAGCTGTAATCTCAGAAGGCCATGATCTGAAGAGGGTGGTTTGAAGCCAGCTAGAGCAAGAAAGTCCCTGAGACTCTTATCTGCATTTGAGCACCAAAAAATCAGAAATAGAGCTGTGGCTCAAGTGATGGAGGGCTAGCCTTAAGCACAAAATTTCAGGGACAGAGCCCTTGCTCATGCCCTGAGTTCAAACCCAGGACTAGAAAACAAAACAAAACAAAACAAGACAAGACACACACAGCATAAAACAAACAAACAAAAAAAACCCACCTTTGTGACCATTTTAGCCCACATGGTGTTTCTTTTCACATAAGTCACTTTTGTTGTTGTTGTTGCTGGTTGTGGGGCTTGAACTTTGGTCTTGGATGCTGTCCCTGAGCTCTTCAGCTTAAGGCTACCATTTGCCACTTGCCACTTCCTGCTTTCTGGTTGTTAATTGGAGATTAGATTCTCACTGACTTTAGTGCCGAGGCTGGCTTTGAACCATGAGATCTCAGCCTCGTAAGTAGTTAGGATTATAAGCACGAGCCACCAGCACCTGGCTAAGTCTCTGGGTTTATACAATAAATGAAGCTCCCAGGGGAAATTCTCATTTTTTTCTGGATTAAAGTCTATAAATTAAGGATCTATGACTCAATCTTTTTTTCCCCTTAAAAGCTGGTATCTCAGTTGGGTGCCAGTGACCCATGTCTACAATCCAAGCTACTCAAAAGGCCAGCTGGGAAGAAAAATCTGCTGAACTCAATCTCCAAAAATATAACTAGCAAAAAGCATGGCTGAAGGCATAGCTCAAGTAGTAAAGCACCAACCTAGTGAGCATGAGGCACTGAATTCAAATATCAGCACCACTAAACACTATGTGAGAGGGAGACAGTGAGGGGGAAGGAGTTTCACTAGTCTCACTATTCTAGGCTAATCTTGAGCTCTTCTCATCCTCTCAAACTGCTGGGACTATAGGTATATAGCTACACCTCTTTTTCTTTTTTCTTCTGCTTTTTCGGCAGGGGGAAGACACTTCCAGTCCTTTATGCTCCAGCACTTTTTAAGATGGGCCAGGCTGCACTAGGATCTCCTCTCTGTGTTTCCCACATCACTAAGATGAGGTCTTGAAAATGTTTTGCCCGGGCTAGCCTAGAACCTCCTATCTCGGCCTCCCATGGCTGGAATGGCAGGCCTGAGCCACGCTGACCAGGTACAACTGTCCTTGAAAGATCTGCTGGGGGTGACACTGAGCTACACGCTACCTCATGTGTGTCACCCGCGAGCCTCCACCACATGGATGGCTGGGAACACGAGGAAGGCAGAGGAACAGGGCACTATTCCAGCTGCTTAGTGCTGTTGCTCAAGGTCTAATGGACACAGATGTTCCTAATTCAGTGCGTGGGGCCGACCTTGTCTCACTCCCTTGGCAATTTCAAACAAAGGCTTCCATCCGGACTACCAGAGATTCATGAGTTGTCTACTCTCCTCCCCCATTCTTATATGACTTTTATTCAACACATATGGTTAGATTAAAAGTGGGGGAAAAGCACAATTCAAATCTGCATTAAAAATACGACAACCATATTCTTGGTTACAGTTCCTATTTTGGGACAGATGCACATTCCAAACCTATTAAGTAACCCGCTAACTTTCTGTGCTTCTCTCAATTTCCTCAGGCAAAGGAAAAGAAGTAAAAATCAAAGGCAAAGCAGCAAACAGTCAAACACAAAGATATAACAAATCACAGATACAAAGTGCATATGTTTGGGGCCGGAAGTTTGGCCTAGTGGTAGAGTGCTTGCTTAGCATGCACGAAGACCTGGGTTCAATTCCTCAGTACCACATACATAGAAAAAGCTGGAAGTGGCGCTGTGGCTCAAGTGGTAGAGCGCTAGCCTTGAGAAAGCCCAAGTATGGCGCTCAGCCCCTTAGTTCAAGCCCCAGGACTGGCAAAAAAAAAAAAGTGCATATGTTTAGAAAGTTCTACACAGAATTCAGAGACAAGGTCAGAAAATGTTATTGTCTAGAAAATGAGACACATCATAAAATACTATAGATAAGCAGTGGAAGTTATTTCATGCTAACCTGTAACAGTGGTCTTCTAAATGGAATTCAGAAACCTGAGGTCTCTGTCCTATCTCATTCTATCTAATAGCATCTTAGATTCTTATTTCAGGGCAGCAGAGAGCATGCTGGACCCAAGCACAGGGCTGGCTAAGGTTTACGACCTTGGAAACAAAATTCCCTCTCACTTTTAAGTTTTGAGCAGATGACTGCCACAAAAGCCACAAACTATGATGAATGGATGCATATAAACAGACTTTAGTTACTGGTTTGGGAAGACTTTACACTCTAGTCCCCAAGCCTTTGCTCAAGAACTCCACACTTCCCAAGAGCTCTGTTTATTCTATATACCAAAAAACAAAAGCCAACAACACAAGGCTTAGAGGGGTGAAGGAAATGGCCCGAAGTCTAGATCATAGGAGTGGTGATACCACTGCTTAGCATGGAGATACACTTCACCCAGGATGGCACCCAGAGGAAGAAAAGCTGCAGGCAAGCCCCTGCCAAAATAGCCAGGAGCCAAAAGAACCAGGTGGGAGGCACTCAGGAAACCAGAGGAACCGAGAGGAGTCTAGAGACACAGAAGTCCTCATGACCATGAGATGACATAGCAGCTACGCTGAGGTCTCTACAGGACTGGATTTAGGACTCGAGCCCAAGCCCCTCTGGGACAGCCTGAAATTCTAAGGCATTCTGGAGCAAAGGGTGGTAGCGGGTTTGCAGGCTGCTCAAGCCATCAACGCTGGCAGCAAGCTGAGTGTGGCTGTGACCTTACTCATCCCCACAGAAGGTACCCAAGGAGTATGGACTGAATTTCCTTCTTTGGGAAGAAACATAAAGTAGTGAACTCCTCTTTCTGGGGAGAGGGGCACAGCAGAGAGTCTCCAGAGAGTCATCTTGTGCACTAGTTGTTTTGTCAGTCCTAGGGCTTCAACTCTGGGCTGGCTGCTGTCCCTGAGCTCTTCAGCTCAAGGCTAGTACGCTACCTCTTTGAGCCACAGCACCACTTCTGGTTTTCTGGTGGTTAACTGGAGATAAGAGTCTCATGGACTTCTCTGCCCGGGCTGGCTTTGAACTGTGATCCTCAGATCACAGCCTCCTAAGTGTAATTATTGTCTCTTCCCCTTGTCTAGCTACACCTTCGGTGGCTGCATGTAGTCCTGGGATGGCTGTGGGGAGTGGGCTGAGAAGAGCAGAAGTCTGATTCCGTAACTGCAAACTCCTACTGGAAAGCTGCTGCTAAGCACTCTTTGTACTTCTGTGTAGCACTTCAGTTTCCAAAGACCTGCAGCAACCCTCCTAGGTAACTGTCATCCTCTTATGACAATGAGAAGAGGTTTAGAGCTATGACTCAGAGGGGAGGGAGGAATGTGGCATCCACCAATAAAACTGGCCAGAGAGCCAGATGCCACCCCCAGCTCTTTTAGCAAGGGTATGATGCTCGTAAATTCAGAAAGCTGAGACCTAGAGATTTGAGGTTCAAGGCTACGTAGGCAAAAAATTCTAACCAACCATCAAAAAGCTGGATTACAATGGCGGTTCAAATGTTACCGAGAAATCCCTTTGTACAACTAATGTATGGTAACAAAAGAGAGAAGAACCAGTGTAGGGAACGCAGCGAGGCTGCAGGTGCACAGCACAGGGTCAGCTGGCAGGGGCTGCTATCAGAATTCGCATTCTGCTTTCCATTAGTTTGAAGTTAACGGATATTCCATTTGTCAGTCTCTGTTTTTAGAACCTCATGAAAATTTGAGAGGAAATTCAATAAAGAAATCCACTGGAAGTCCAATATTTGATCTTGTCAGATGGATACACCTCTGCAATCGCAGCACAGAGGAGGCAAAGGCAGGAGGATCTCAAGTTTGAGGCCAGCCTGGGTGGCATAGTGAGACTCTGTCTTAATAAAACAAGCCTGGACTGTTATCCTGGCTCTCTTGTGCCATACAGACCCTAGCTGCATCACCCCTACCTGTGCTGGTGGTGGCCTCGGGAGAGTCACTTTGCTGGACCTGGCCAACAAGCCTTCACCGCAATGCAACAGCAAGAGCTTCCTCCTTCGGCCACAAGGTTGTTTCCTAAATGAGGGAGAAGCCTGTGAACCCTCAGCTGTAAATGAAATGATGCAATTTTGTTAAAATGTGGAAGAGAGATAAAAAGTACAACTGGTTTTTGGTGATGCAACTTGAAAGGATCAGACAGGGAAAGCTACAACCATAGCCAGAGCACCACACTCTGAGAGGAACCCTCTTCCCCTCTCCGCACACGGCTGCCCGAGAATCAGGACACACGGCCTGAAAGACAGCTGTTCCTCAGACGGAGCACACTGGTGGGAGATTTTCCCTCCTCCAAGCCAAAGAGGATGCTTGCTTCTCAGTGCCTACTTCCTCCTCACTGCTTTCACTGTACCAGCCCCAACTAACAGGCATGGAGAGACAAAGGACTCTTCCTTAGACATGAGAGGCAGGCCCTGCTGACACTGTGCTTTCCGAGAGACTTCCGGAACCAGAAATTCTGTTGTTGAAAGCCAAGTGTGCCACAACAGGCATAGGAAACAAACACCTCAGATGGCTCTCAAAAGCGATAACTTAGACGAAAGAAGTGGGAGACCACATCCTCTTTGTTCATCACAGGAGTCTCGGAAAGGCAACATGCTCGTCCACTGTGTGGAACCACAGGCAGTGGCTTCCTGAGGCTCAGTGGGGTAGAAGGACACGGAAAGCTCTGGGCTTAGGGAACTGCTCTGCATCTTGATCGGGCTGGACATGATGGCAGAGCTGTATACTTAAAAGACGTAAATCATACCCAAAAGTTACATCTCAAAAAAAGGTTACTTAGAACACTTTGCACTCCAGGATTCCCTCCTTACATGAGCTCGTGAAGATCTCTGTCTAGAAGAGCACTCCTCTGGCTGAATGAGGGATGTGGAATATGACTGTAAAAGTAACAGGCCCAGATCATAGCCTGCTAAATAAAACAAGGAGCCATAAAATTATGGAGAAAGTGAAATTAATATATATGTATATCTATATCTATATCAATTGAAAGTTTAGTGAAGACTGGAATAAAGCGCCTCCCTCCTCACAAAGTATGTATTCAATACAATGGGGAAAGAGCCTGACCCACCCACCTTATGGCAAAATCGGAAACAAGGCCAGTGTGTACAACAGCAGCGCTGCTCTGCTGTTCCCACCAGTGACACTCGATCCAAACCTGATCAGTAAGGTACACAGAAACACT
The DNA here is from genome assembly GCF_031878675.1 of Megascapheus bottae. Classification (NCBI taxonomy): domain Eukaryota; kingdom Metazoa; phylum Chordata; class Mammalia; order Rodentia; family Geomyidae; genus Megascapheus; species Megascapheus bottae. The sequence continues at coordinate 13,338,622 of NC_143538.1, forward strand.
CCAGCTGAGGGGCCCTTGAGCGGAGCTCCGTGGGAGAGCGAGCGCTTGCAGCACAGGTGAAGACCAGGGCTCCCTCCCAAGCACTGGGGGACTATTCTAAACAATGGCCTATAAATCTTCAGAAGTCACAAGTTGAGCAGGTACAGTGGCTTAAGCCTGTAATCTTAACTACGTGGGAGGCAGAGATCTGGGATCATGATCTGAGGCCAACCTAGGCGTGAAAGTTTGACACTTCATCTTGACCAAGGGCTGGTGTGATGGCGCATGCATTATTCTAGCTGCAGAGGAGGCAGCACACACCTGCCATGCCAGTGACATGTGGAAACACATGGAGGACCACAATCCACCACTGCCTGGGCATAACGTGAGACCCTACCTCAAAAATAACCAGTGCAAATAGGGGTTGGAGATGTGGCTCAAGTAGTAGAGCACCTGCCTAGCAAACGTGAGGCTCATGAGTTCAATCTTCAGTATAGCAAAAAAGAAAAAGTGGCAAGGTCAACATCACAAAAGTAAACAATTGTTTTGACCAGGTAAAGTAATGCACATGTGCAATCCTAGGTACTTGGTTGGCAGAGATGGAAGGGTCATGTTTTAAGGCAAATTGGGATAGTGATGTATGTCTGTGATCTGAGCCAGGAAGGAGGTTCAGGCAAGGAGGGTCGGGTCTAAGGAAACTCCTGGACTAAGCATGAGACCTTATCTGAATAACAGAGAGCTGGGCATGGCTCAGCGGCAGGCAGAACACCTGTCTAGCAAGTGCAAAGCCCCGAGTTCAAACTCCAGTACCTCCCCCCGTAGACCAAAAATATCTGGCAAATGTAAGGCCCTGAGTTAAACTCCCAGGATCAACAACACACAACCAAAAAGTAAAGTAAAATGCAGTGCAATCCATAATGCTTAAAAACAGAAGTGTCTCAGATTTGTAATATTTGAAAACGTAAACTTAATGGGATGTGAAAATCCAAAATTCAAAATTCTCTAAAATATCTTAGAGCTGGTCAAAAAAGTAACCCACTCTCTGCCACAAAGAGAGAAGGCCATGCTTTTAACCCACAGAAGTACTCAGGTCAAAAGGAAGCTCAGCCTTAACTTGTTTAATTAGGAGGACAGGCTCCTAGCTCCACACAGACTGCTCAGCAGCGTCAGGTCCCATTGTATGGAACAGGATTCCTCATTGTTCTGAGTAAAGCTCTGGAGGGAGATGGTCGGGGCACCCTACCCAATGGCCGAGGTCTGTGTGCCCTGTCTGTGAAGTGGCTGTGGTCCCCAGCCGCCAGCGAAATATGGTTGCACTCAGATTGTGATGCTCTGTCAATGCAAAATTCACACAGATTTTAAAGGCTTAGTGGCAAAACACTTCGTTGTGTGTTGATTACAGGTTGAAATGATGCTTAGTATTTACTGGATTAAGTAAATATTCAATTTCTCTAAATGACATTACAATTAATTCCACCAGTGTATTTTTCTCTAGTGTCGGTACTGGAAAATCCTATACAGTGGACATTATGTTGCTTTTCTTTGGGCGGCAGGAGTGGCCCCTGGGCTGCCTGCATGCTTGCAGGCACAACTCTCATGCTGTCTGCCTGGGCTGAGCTGCTTTCACTGCAGACTGTGAGGGACCAGTGATGGACAGGTACACTGCAGCTGGACCCTGGCGACTTCTCAGAATAAGCTCTGCCGCCCCCGCCATGCCCTCCGCTAATGGGGTACCTGAAACTCTGGTGCGTTGCTCCGCAGCTGGTTCACGTTGGGCAGGGAGCCTCCGTGGTGCTGTGTGAGGCGCAGTTGCTGGAGCTTCTGAAACTGGACCTGGAAAGAAAGCAACGTTGGAAATTCAGAGACCACAGCAGCACAGGGTTGTGTTTTTTAGAGTGAAAGTCTTTGGCCTTCATTTCTTCTCTACTGAAGTGATGAGAACCTTTAGCTTTCTGGGGCTTTGACCACTTCTACCAATGTCTCCCATGTCAGCAGCTCCAAGAAGGTCTTTTGAGAATGCGTAAGTGTGTACGCAGTCACCTTTGACAATCAAAGAGTTGGGTGTCGGTGGTTCATGCCTGTAACCCTAGCTACTTCAGACGTTGAGATCTGAGGATCGCAGTTGGAAGCCAGCCAGGACAGGAAAGTCTGTGATATTTAGCTCCAATTAAACACCAGAGAACTAACTAAAGCCCATGAGGCTCTTATCTCCAACTAACCACTAAAAATCCAAAGTGACGCTGGGGCTCACGGGTAGGTGAGGAGCTCAGGGACAGCCCTGGGCCCAGAGTTCAAGCTCAACAACAACAAATCAAATAAATACAAAACAACGACGTGTGTAATGAAATCCCATCTATTATCCCCCTATGATGAGAGAGTTCCCAAATGTGAAAGGATCTCCAAAAGCTAAGTCCAAGTTAGAGGTACCTAAAACCTTTGGGAGTCGGTATCCTCCTGCTGCACACAGTGTTAGATTTCTCAAACACACTGCACAGGGAGACAACTATGTTAATCAAAACCCAGATCTCACAGTCAGACAAGAATGAAGGAGGACAGGGCGAGTTTCTTCTACCTATGAGCTCAGTGTAGCAATCAAGTCCGGAAGCCAGGCGTGGTGGCTCCCACCTGTAATCCTAACTACTCAGGAGGCTGAAATCTGAGGATCATGGTTCAAAGCCAGCACAGCACTAAAGAATATGAGACTCATCTCTAATTAACTGCTAAAAAAACAACATGGGTTGTTCTACATAGAGAAACATCTGGAACAAGTGTCCAACCTATTGCTTCCATCTCTTCTCATCTGCATAGCAGTGTGTCTCTCACCAAAGTTACCAACAGCCTCCACACAATCTCACCAAAGCCCCATCCTGTCACGTGAGACCACTGCATAGGACCTCACCAAAGGACCCATCCAGTCACGTGAGATCACTGCACAAGACCTCAGCGAAGGACTCATCCTGTCACCTGAGACCACTGCACAAGACCTCACCAAAGGACCCATCCTGTCATGTGAGATCACTGCACAAGATCTCACCAAAGGACCCATCCTGTCACCTGAGTTCACTGCACAAGACCTCACCAAAGGACCCATCCTGTCACCTGAGTTCACTGCACAAGACCTCACCAAAGGACCCATCCTGTCACGTGAGGACACTGCACTAGATTTCACCTCCTCCTCTTCTTCTGCCTCCCTTTCCCATGCAGGCCTCTGGAGTTTATAGAGCAGTCAGCAGACCAGACACATTTTCCTCAAAGTAGGATTTTTGTAATTTCTTCATGAAAACAACCTTGGAGGTTTTCAAGTATGCTTCTGGGGATGTGGCTCAAGCAACAGAGCACCTGTCCAGAAAGTGCAAAGCCCCGAGTTCAAAGCACGGAACAGTGAAGTTCTACGATATTACTGGCAAAGTCAGGGTTGCAATTTTCATGTTTTACATATACAGTGAAGTCAAGTCAGACTAACTGTGATTGGAGCAAACAAGCAGAATTAACTACAATGATTTCCTGAGCCAGCTCAAGGGCCATATGACTTTGTAGTGACTAGCATGGTGACTATCATTTGAGCAACAACTAATTAGAATTGCTAATTAACCTACTCACTAATAGCTTTGATTGGTTCAGCAAAAAAGCATTTGCCATATTAAATAGTGTAGATATGGACTTACTACATTTGTAATTTGAACACATGCATATTTTGGTTTATGACTGAATTAGAGCAATAAGCAAAGGACTACATATACAGACTTGAGCAATATAATCAAACTAAGTGACCACTTAGGATCTGTAAAATGCTGGCTTCAATAGAACTTGAGCCAGTTATGTGGAGTATGTCTATAATCCTAGCACTGGGGAAGCTGCACCAGCACAATTTCAAGTTTACACCTGTTACCCCAGCTACATAGGAGACATAAATAGGAGGATTGACCCCTAAACCAACCTGAGCAAAAAATGAAACTCTATTTGAGAAATAAAGAAGGAAAAAGGGAATGGAGGTGTGGCTCAACAGGTAAGAGTGAATACCTAGCATGAAGCCCTGAATTCAACTCTCAGTATAACAACAATAATAGTCTGTACACTTCCCTGGTCCTCATGTGAGGAGTATTTTAAAGGGATTCATAAGTTATGTGAGAGATTGAATTCTAGTTAAAAACAAAACACACAGTGCATGTAATTGTACATAAAAATGTATGCTTCTAAAGTAGACAGCTGGGATGGAGATCAGAAATAAGATCTGCAGCTATAGGATTCTGAAAGTCATGAGTGCCTTTTCTTCTAGTGTTGGCAAACTTTTCTAATAAGACATAGGATATTTTAGCTTTTGTGGAGCACAAGGGGAGAAAAAATGTGTCCAAACAAGATGGTCATATTTCACCATTCCCTCATCCATCCATCCCTTTCCATGTCCTGAGCTCTCAGGCTCGTCTGTCAGCCTGACCAAGGACACCTATGTAGACTTTTACCTGTGATGGCAGACTGCTAACCAGAGAATATGGAAAGAAAATTCCTGAAATCCTCAGCCTTGTCTACCTGCCTGCCTGCCTATCTTTCTATCATCCTCACTCATCTATGAACAATCTATCTTCTGTATTTTTTTTTTCCCAGTCCTGGGCTTGAGCTCAGGGCCTGAGCACTGTCCTTGGACTTCCTCAAGGCTAGAGCTCTACCACTTGAGCCTCAGCACCACCTCCGGATTTTTTTCCATGTATGTGGTACCGAGGAATCGAACCCGGGTCTTCGTGCATGCTAGGCAAGCTCTCTACCACTAGGCCCCTGTCCTGTATGTTTGCATCTGTGTAGCATCGTTTCCTAGTGTGACGGGAAATACAGAAAACTTGATTAGTTTCTCCTTAACTCTTCCCTCTAAGACACCACCCTAAACATGAGTGCGGGACCTGGTGGCAGGGCGGGCAGTTCGCAGCTCCCTTTAACAGGGGCAGCTAACCTCCCAGTTCCCCTGGAGCGTTAAGAAATCACGCCTTGTGTGGCCAAGACTCCCCAGGCTGAGCAGAAGTCATTACGTAGATTTAGACTGTTCCCAGTGAGGGGACTCTGGGTGCCTAGCCAAGTCTTTACCACACGCGATGAGGACAATCGAGAGCAGAGTGTGGGGCTGCAGGTCCGCCGGGCCCCGGGCCCTGCGTCCCCCCACCCGGGGCCCCGCGTCCCCGCCACCCGGCCGTCCAGGTCAGTGCCCCCGCCCGGAGTCCTGCGTCCCCCCGCCCGGGCCCTGCAACCCCCCCACCGGACCCCGCGTCCCCCCGCCCGGCTGTCCAGGTCAGCGCCCCCGCCCGGGCCCCGCGTCCCCCCGCCCGGCCGTCCAGGTCAGCGCCCCGGCCAGGGGCCCGCGCGCCCGGCCCCGCGGCGCCCCGTCCTCCTCAGGTGCCAGGCCCGGCCGCCCCCGCCCGCCGCGCGCCGCCGGCCCAGGGCGAGCCGAGGCCCCGAGCGCGGCGGCCGGCGGGGCCCGGCGGGGCCCGGCGCGGCGGGCGGCTTCCTCCCGGCCGGGCCGCGGCCTCCCCCCCGCTCCGCTCCGCTCGCCCGCGCCGGACGACCCCGCCACCTCTCACCCCGCGGCGCCCTCTCCCCTCCCGCGACCTCCCACCCCCGCGACCTCCCGGCGCCGGCCCCCGCGCGGCCGCCCCCCGGGCCTCACCCGCGACAGGGTGAGGTCGGTCATGAGCTGCTCGAAGGCCCGCGTCTCCTCGGCCTGCCGCTGCGTGTGCAGCGCGATCTTCTCGCTGAACTTCCGCGGGTTGGCGCTGCCGGAGCCCGGCGACGCGGCCATGGCCGGCCCGGCGCGAGCAGCAACCGAGGCGGCGGGCGCGGGGCCCGCCCGTCCGACCCGGGGCGCCGAGCCGCGGCCCGAAGCCTGCCGTCCGGCGCCACCGGCTGAGGAGCCGCCGCGGCCCCGCCGGGAGCGCGCCGAGGGCCCCGCCCCGCGCCCTGGCCACGCCCCTCCGCGGCCACGCCCCTCCCTCGAGTCCCCGCCCCCTCCCTCGAAGCCCCGCCCTCGCCCCGGCGCCGCCCAGCGGGGCCGCGAGCTGCTCGGGCCGCCAGCCCTGAGCCCGGCCTCCAGCCAGGCTAAGGCGAGGCCTGAACCTGGCCCAGCCTCCAGCAGCTCTGAGCCCTGGCCGCAGCTGGAAGACCTCCACCCCTGGGCTAGGTCTCCAGGCCCAAGCCGGGCCTCCACCCCAAGGCCAGCCTCCAGCCTGGAGGTCAGCCACCAGCTAGGCCCACCCTGGCAGACTCGTACCCAGCAAAGTGCTGAAGGTAGAGGGGTGGCTCAGGTGATAGAGAACCAAACAGGAGCAGGCAGGAGGCCTTGAGTTCAAGCCCCAGTATAGCAAAAAAAAGAAGAAGGGAAGAAGACAGGAGGGAGAGCAAGCCATTGCAGAATAAGTGCTCCCTTGTTGATGAGGGCTCATATGCTGCCCCCAGTGGTTTCAGGGTAGGAAGAGGTCAGCTGTCTACGCGGTGGGATGGGAGGTTTGGCTCTGTTTGGCCCAGAGATACGTGAGATTCTCTGCTCCTAGGTTTTCAGTGCAATTACCTAATCACAGTGCAGTTATACTGGCTTACCTTCGGTAAATCAATATTGCATGTAAATACTTAAATGTGTAGTACAGTTCCATTTTGGTACAAATTCTGGGGAAGAGCGATAAGTCACTTTTGTTGTGGCTTTGCTCAGATTTCTCTCAGCTCATCATCAATGGTTTCCTCAACTGTCAGACAGTGCCCCGAGCCACAGCGATGGTGGCTGTGAAACAAGAGTTCTCAGGGGAAGCCCGCTAGGCTTCCGGAGTGCTTCCTTCCCACTCCACAGGGGCCACCCTGCTGCCTGCTCTGGGCCCAGAGTCTGCCTTCCCTCCCCTCCCCTCTCTTCCCCTGACTTCCCCTCCCCTCCCCTCCCCGCCCTGCCCTGCTTTCTGACCTGGGTATTCCATGTCCCAGGTTTCTAGCTTTCTGGAGATCAAGGGCGTGCAATGAGGGAGAAGCGCCCTGAGACTTTTGCCCCCTCACTCACAAGGATGCTGCAAGGGCTCAGAGCCCTTCTCTTCCTCGGAAGCCTGTGCAGTTAGCAGTGGGGGGCTGGCTTTGCTTTGTCACCCGGAGACCTTCACATTCTGTCCCTTGCCTTCCCAGGTGACCTGGCCGCTTGCTTTTGTTTTTCTCCCATTCTCTGAAGGCTAGGTGTTCTGCTAGGTCAGGGTCACTCTGTGTGTGTGTGTGTGTGTGTGTGTAGTGGGGCCTGGTATGGGGCCGGTGTGGATCTCTTTTGTTGTTATTCCGTGGGGCAGTGAGGTTTTGTGTACAGAAACTCCCAGCCTGTATTCTCCCACTGAGACTTAGGTTTTTAAAAAGTTTATTTTCCCCACCACCCCCTCTCCTCCAACTTCTGGTGATCCCCAAGTCTCCTTCAACTACAATTAAACAGATGCTAAGTATCTGTAAGGTTCATGTTTCCAGACGTGAGTTTTCTGTTTGTTGTTTGGGGCAGTGATGAGCATTGAACTCAGGACTTACACTCGGCAGACACTCCACCTTTCAAGCCACAGCGCCAGCCTTCTTGCTGGCATCCTCTTTTGTCAGGTGGGACCTCTTAGTAGAAATCTTTCTCTAGAAATAGAAATCCTGAGGTAAAGCCAGCTAGAGCCAGCGTTTCCCAGCCAGATGTCACATGGCGAGCGTGGCCTTTGACCTCTCCTCTCCTCCACACCTGGAATGTAGATGTAGCAACAGCCTGGGCGCCATGGTCTTAGACGGCTAGGTAGAAAGTATGTGTGTGCATGGGAGCTTGGCGGCCTGGCCAGGACCCGCTGTGTTCTGGGACAACCTCTACACCATTAGCCAAGAGATAAGCATCGTTTGTTGAAAGCCCTATTTTAGCCTTTGTTACAGGAACTGCCCAGGACCTGTTATCCTTAAATAGAAAACTGTGTAAGATTTTGGGAATACAGACACACCTGGAAGACTTGTTTTTTTGTGTGTGGGGGGGGGTATTTTTATTTGGGAGAGGCTAGAACTCAAGGCCTCATGCCCTTGCTCAGCTTTTTCTCCCACCACTTGACTTATGCCTCCAGTTTGGCTTTCTGCTAACCAGCAGTGGAGATGGAACTTTGTAGACGTCTTGTCATTCTGGATATCTAGGATTACAGGTGTGAGCCACCACCACCCAGAAACCACTGGGAAGCTGGCATCTTTCACCTTAAGTCTTTCTTTTCTCCTTTTCCTCTTTCTTTCCCAGCCCTGGGGCTTGAAGTCAGGGCCAGAGAACTGTCCTTGGATTTTTCTCAAGGCTAGAACTCTACCACTTGAGCCACAGCACCACTTCCAGCATTTTCTGTATGTGTGGTACTGAGGAATCGAACCCTGGTCTTCATGTATGCTAGGCAAGCACTCTACCACTAGGCCACACTCCCAGCCCCCACCTTTCTAACTGTGCATTTTAAATAAAGTTCTGGCAGTACTTCGATTTGAACTCAGGACCTCCCTCTTGCTGTACCAGCTGAGCCATGGCCCTAGACCATTTTGTTTTAGTTATTTTCTGGCACGGGGCCTACTGGGCTCTAACCTTGATCCTCTGCCTGACCAGGTTACCTGTGTCGGTACTCACCTGGCTTGTCCGGGTTTTTGGAGGGGGAGGGGAGGTTGCTGGACCCTCGAGCCCTTTGCTTGACTGGTGCTTTGCCACTTGAGCCACATCTCCCCTTCTGTAATCTATATTTTTAAATGTAAATATGTTGACCATTAAGATCAAGGGAAAAAAATGGAGGAAAAAAAATGTCGACTTGTAAGCATCTGATGGGACTCTTCAGACCAAACTGGGGGCCCAGGGGGCCTGGGGCTTTGCGCAGTGGCCTCACGGTGGGTGATGAATCCACACCCTGGCTGCATGATCGTCTCTCCACTCATCAGTTCTTTGTGTGCTTTGTTTAATGCTGTCTTGGGCAGGGCGGCTTCTCCTGGCTGGTACCCAGGGGGAAGCCTGGGAGCAGAGTGTCTCCCTACTGGCTGTGTCATCCCCGGCTCCCAGAAGCTTCCCTTTCCCCAGAGGCCGGTGGTGTGACAGCAGGGAGGCAGGCTGGTTAGGGCAGTGTGTGTGTGGGGGGAGGGGGGTGTCTGCTCTAAATGCAGTTTCCCTCCCAACTTGGCAAGGTGGACTTCCTGCAAAGCGCCCCCCAGCTCTCAGTAGTGTCTGGGATGGCTCCTGCTTCTGGGCTCTGGCTCCTCTGAGTTAGGGTCTTTCTGTTGAACTCAGGGCCCTCCTGCTTGCTAAACAGCTGTGCTACCACTCCACTCCTTTCCCCAGTTCTTGGCCAGTTATTTTTGTGCAGGGTTTTCTTCGGGCGGGTCCAGACTGCAGTCCCCTATTTGTGCTGTCCGGATGACAATCTCTCAAAACGTCACACGCAGTAACCCAGAGTTCAGCTAGCATCATTCATCATTATACATAGAACTAGAGCTTCTTTCTTTCTTTGCTGGTCATGGAGTTTAAACTCAGTGCCTAGGCATGGTCCCTGAGCTATTCTGTTCAAGGCTGGTGCCCTACAACTTTGAGCCATCGCTCTTCTGGTTTTCTGGTGATTAGTCACAGATAGGAGTCCCAGAGCCTTTCCTGTCCAGGCTGTCCACCTCTTTTGATCCTAACCCAATTCAGGCCACCAAATCTCTCTCCCTAATTGAGCCCCTAATTGGTGCACTTGTGTGGCAGTCCCCGCCCTGCAGGAGCCAGGAGCCACACTCAAACTGAGTGATTTGAAGTTAATGAAGTGTGTGTGCATGTGTATGTGTGGGGGTAACGCAGTGCCCCGTGGGGCTAGGGACGGCAGGCAGGCCTCATTAGCTCCCTCAGCCTGGGGAGAGGGAGCAGCAATGCAGGCAGCCACTCCACAATGGACTCACAGGACAAACCCTAACCTCTCCCAGGCTGGGTGGCACTCGCACTGGCCAAACCCATCCAGAAGCTGCACAGGCCATCGCTTGTCCACCTGTGGTCTATGCCACCAGCCATCCAGGGCACAGACAAGGGGAAGGGCCCTCACGTGCCTAAAACCCAAAGACCCTTTTTTTTTTTTTGCATTCAGTTTGTACCAACTCAGGGCAGCCTCCTTCCCCATACACTGAACCCCACTGGGGCTACACAGCTGGCAGACACAGCACAGGCCTGACTGAGCAGCATAGATTGCCGTGTGAGTGTTCTGTATGAAGTACTTTTCTCCTAACTCTTCCACTGAGAAGCTTGCAATGATTCCCTGACTGCCTGGATCCCCCCAGTCTGTACCCAGGCTGTTTTCTTTCTTTTTTGTAGTTTGTGGGGCTTGAACTCTGGGCCTGGGTGTTGTTTCTGAGCTGGTCAGCTCAAGGCTACTGCCTACCCCTGGAGCCACAGCCCCACTTCCCATTTTTTAGTAGTTACTTGGAGATGAGTCTCTCGGATTTTAGTGCCAGGCTGGCTTTGAACAGTGATCCTCAGATCTCAGCCTCCTGAGCATAAGCCATCAAACCAGGCCCAGACTGCTTTCTAAATGTTGTTTCTCACTGCAGGAAGCAGGGGTCCTTGCAGAGATGGCCAATCCCCAGTCTGGTGACAAGTGTAAGGAAACAGCAGGTGCTGGTGGCTCACACTGTAAATTCTGGCTACTTGTGAAGCTGTGAACAGCAGTTCCAGGCCAGCCTGGGCATTCAAGTCTGGGGAGTCCATCTCAGGGAGGTAAGCTGGACACTGGAACACATGCCTGTGATCCCAACAAACAGGAAGGCGGAGGCAGGTGGACAGCAGTTCAGCTGTTTCTCTGGTAGGAAGTGAAACCCTATTTTGAAAACAACCAAGGAAAGCCAGGACTGGAGGCTATGACTAGGGATAAGGTAGAAGGACTTCAATGGCCATAGAGGAGACATGTGAACATTAGATTGGGTATGTACATGTATATGTACACACACACACACACACACACACACACACACACACACACACACACACACACACACACACACAGAGGGGCTCAAAAGATATCCACTGTATTTGAAGTCCAGGAGTTCATGATTTTTTTTTTTTTTGGTGCTGGTCCTGAACTTGAACTCATGGCCTGAGTACTTAATTTGTTTTATTTATTCTCACGATTAGCACTCTACCACTTGAGCAACAGTCTAACAGGCTTTCCTGCTTGGACTGGTACCTGCTTGTCATGGTTCTCAATGATCAAATCTCACCCTAGTTAATGTGGTCTGGTATGAACGGCTAACAGTGAAACAGAATGGGATCAGATGACCTTTCATTTCATACAAAGTAACAGTCAGAACCACAGTCAAATGCTGGAGAGGAAGGAAAGTCCCTTAAATGTCATGATGGCCCAGGAGAAGGTCAGAGGAGAGGAGAAAGAAGGCTACAGCTAATAAATAAGAGCAGGCTAGCTGGGCATGGTGGCTCACGCCTGTCATCCTAGCTACTCAGGAGGCTGAGATCTGAGGATTGCAGTTCAAAGCCAGCCTGGGACTGAAGACTGTGAGACTTATCTCCAATTAATCACTAGAAAATGGGAAGTGGGGCTGTGGCTCCAGGGATAGGACAGTAGCCTTGAGCTGACCAGCTCAGAAACAACACTCAGGCCCAGAGTTCAAGCCCCATGAAACACCATCCAAAAAAAAAAAAAGACCAGGCTTCTGCAGCCGTCCCGGCCCAGCACACAGCCGAGGCAAGTCTGGTGCTATGTGAACACTGGGGGTTCTCGAGGCGTGTTTGGTCTCTGAGGCTGTATTCCAGATCTACAACCCTTACAAGTGATGGAGCAGCGTTTGGGCCAGGTGTCTTCCTTTAAGAAAACACACTTGGAAGTCTCAGATGTGGAGGCAGGCACTCTGTCTTCCTCAGACAGGATCTGGCTCTACGGCGCAGGTTCAACTTGGAATTTAGAAGCCTCCTGCCCGCACCTCATGAGAGCTGGGGTTACAGGTGTGTGCCACCAAAGCCAGCTTAATTAAGTGCTGAAATAATGGTCTTCCCAAACACCGCCGAAAGCAAGGTGCGTGGTAGCCACTCCTCCCTGTGGGCGATACCCACAGCTGTACTGACATCCCGGGGACAGACGTGTCCACGATGTACCTTTGTTACAGGGACACAGCACATCATTTGTGATTAATTTAAGTTTATTGGCCTCAAATATACATCAGTAAAAATTTCTATGTTAGTTTAACTTGTCTGTTTTAGACGAGAACAATGAACCAAAACAAAAGAAAAACTGGAGGCTCAATAGCATGATTTACCTCATTTTCCTGGATGGACAGGTAAAAAAAGAAAAAAAGATTTGTGACTTTTTAATCCAAGAACAAAAGCCTCTAAATTCAATATTTAGAAATTAATTGATTTGCTTACGCCTAAAAAACAAGAGTTCATAAAACAAAGGCACAACTGTGGGCGGCCACACGGAAGTGAGGAGTTTGGATTTTTCTCTGGGTTGGCTGAGCTTCTTCAGGAAGGATTCTCTCTGCCTCCTGCCAGTAAAAATCCTAGAGTTCAGATATACAAATAAATCATTTAAAAGCAATACTTTTCTCAGTATCTGAAAGGCTTCTGAAGCATTATATGAGTCTCTGAGATACCTATAACCTCACATTTTAAGAAATAAGTCTATGCTTTATTTAATAAGGCACTCATAACAAAAGACTCCAAACAATTATGCTCTACTTTAGGACAGCTCCCTGCCGTTGGTCTGGGAGCTGAGCTCAGTGGACCTCTTTCTACTAGGGAGGGCGTCAGGCCAACAGCCCCACTCATGGCTGGTAGTGAAGTGAAAACCAGGATTTCTTTTCTTCTAAAACCACTTCACCTGAACACAGAATGACGTGCATGAGCTTCTTCCCTCAGCAGAAACAGAGGAAAAAGAATGGGAGAAAAGTGAGAGCCCCACTTGGCAATGACACACCAGCAACTACAGAGAATCCGGCATTCTCCCTGCGCATCTGTGGCTGCACTTCTAACTGATGTTATTGCTAAGTACAAGACACAGAGCTTCCAGCGCAGTGGTGGAGAGGGAGTAGTATCTGGGTACGCTCTCTCGCTCTCTCTGCACCCCATGGTGGAGGAAGACAAGGAAGTAGAAGGGCGACTACGCTGGCAGCGGTTGACGAGGAGGAGAGGGCGGCTCGTCCTGTCTGGGGAAGGAGTAACAGGTGGGGCGTGGGGAGCCAGCAGATCGGGGAACCCTGGTGGGCTCCATCTTGTGTCCGAGGAGGAGAGGGATCCCAGAAAGGTGGCAGCAAAGCTTTCTTTCCTTCATGCTGCCGGGCTGGCAGCACACGGCCGCTACTTCCCGTAGAACTTCTTGTTGAGGAGGAAGATGAGAAGGTTGACATTTACTTTAGCTCTGTCAAACAATTTCATGACCGCAACGCCTTCGTACTGCAGCTGCAGCAGGTCCTGTGCGGAAACAACAGCATTGTTACTGCCGGGCTGGGGGAGAAGGGAGGGAGAGGCGCAGAGGAGGATGCAGCAGGGGAGCGGCACCTCCTGCACCCCGGGGAAATGGGGTGAGCAGCCCTGCTGCACTGCTGCACCACCGGCCTAGAAAGTGGTTGAGACTCAAGGCTGCCTGCATGCCATTTAGTCCTCCCATGTAAACCTGCTGACAGGTTTTAGTTGAAAGTGGGGTTCTGTTTTTGAAGGTGCAATGTGCAAACGCCGCTAACCCTGGAAGTGCCCGTGGCACGTGGAAGAGAGATTTCAAGCTACTGGACCTCAGCAGCTTCCTGCAGCCAAGTCCAGTCCAATGCACTGGCTGGGCTGCACAGGGACAGCTGTCTCCCAGGGCTGTGTCCCCGGACTTTCCCATACAGCTTGCTCTTCTGGCGCAAACCCACCTGATAATGTAACATAAACGTCTCCATCTGAACTCCCATGAACTTGGCCTTCACCTCAAAGTCTCCAACTTCTTCTGTTGGACTGATTTCAAAGATAACATTTTTAAACCTGTAGAAACATAGCACAATGTCTTCTCTTGTAACAGGTCTACTAGGAACCAAGTCTCCAGGGGGCTAGGGTGCAGGTGAAGCAGGCTCCCCTCTCCCCCATAAGCATGTGCCACTGGGAATGGCCTTTCTCCTGGACGGCTGAAGGGCCAGGATAAAGGAAAATGGAAGCTGGCGTGGTGGCTCACATCTAGAATCCCAACTACTCAAGGAGGCTGAGATCTGAGGATCCTGGTTCAAAGCCAGCTCGGGCACAAAAGACTGTGAGACTCTTCTGTCCAATTAACCACCAGAAAACTGGAATTGGTGCTGTGGCTCAGTGGTAGAGCGATAACCTTGAGCTGAAGAGCTCAAGAACAATGCCCAGTTCAAGCCCCATGACTGACACGAAGAAGAAGAGGAGGAGGAGGAAGAAAAGGGAGGAGAAGGAGGAGGAAGAGGAGAAAAAGGAAGAAGAAATGAAATAGATTATGTAGTGGCTCACAGCTGTAACCCTGGCTACTCAGGTGCTGGAGGAAGGAGGATCGTACAGTCCAGGTTGGCCTAGGCAAAAACTCATGACCCTATCCAAAGAAATAACAAAACCAAAAAAGGCTGGGAGTGCAGGGCAAGCATGGAGTACCTGCCTAGCAATCGGAAGCCTTGACTTTAAACCCCATGGCCAAGGGGGAATGAGGGAGAGAAGGAAGAAGAAATAACTATTACAAAACAGATTAGAGCAGATATACAAAGTGCTCAACTAAAAAAAGTACAATAGCAGCCAAGTCTAGAGACTAAGCTCCCCAGCCAAAAAACCGACCAGAGAAAATAGGCATAAGCCATATTAAAAAAAAAAAAAAAAAAGGTAAACCGAAAATGTAAAGATACAAACACCAAACCCACTACAATGCTTTTCAGCAAGAAACCTAAGGAACGGAAACTCTGAGAAGTAACTGCTCAGTGGTGGCGAGGGAGGGCGATGCACACTGTCCGCCAGGCCTGGTTTTCAGGAAGCAAAGTGTGTGGGCAGGAGTAGACATCAGAGCTTCACAACCACGGTGGAGACTCGAGGACAGCTCTGCAAACACCAGACTCGGAGCCCAAAGCGCTGGGCTCACCTCGGGGAACACAAGGCTTTCTGCTCCCCATATTCTCCAAGTCCAGTAACCAGTACACACTGGGAGCCAGAAGCATGTAAGTATCTTCTTAAACAGAAACAAGAAGAGCCAGCCCATTGGGCATCCGGAAGCCACAGCTGGCTGACTGAACCCCCAGCCAGTGTTTGCTGAGGATGCTAGGCCAAAGACCTGCAGGAAGACAGGTCAGATGAGCACGAGTGCGTGGCCCTCGTTACTTGTGAAGTCATGTAGCTATCATGTCTGGTACCTACTCTGGGATGAGACTTAAGAAACAGAAGGAATGGCTTCCTGCGCTTAAGAGGAAAAGTTAAGACGAGGACGAGGCACACACATGGGTGTGAAAACAAACAGGCAGGAATATGGGCCCAGAGTAAAGAAAAAAATCTGCTCTCTGCTGTGAGAGATAAATTAACTCTGCACATGACGCTTAAATCTGTACATGAAAATCTATAAATATAAGGGATATATAAAGTAGCTACCAGGAAAGAGAAACAAAGAAAAGAAGATTAAAAAAAAAAAAGATGTGATGAACACAACAATTTCAAAGCACACGAACGCAGCACACAGGCGGAGACTCACTGGTTGGCCTGCAAGTCCTCGATCTCCAGGAGCACGCCCTTCTCGTGAAGCCTGGCCGCCGTGTACTTCAGCGAGATCTTCTTGCTCTTCTTGCCTTTCATTTCTCCAGGCTTTTTGGAGACCCTGTTTAAAAAACACAAAAGTAAGTAAATAAACCCGCCTCTAGGTGACTGTGTGTTGTGGCTCTGTCTTTGAAAACCAAGGACAGGAGGTCAGGAGAGTCATCCTTTGGTGTCACTAGTGCAGTGACTCTAGAGCAGCAAACAAATGTGACAAAACAGGCAGGGCCACACCTCTAAGTTGCTTCCACTTGGAGGACAGGGCTGGGAACCTGAGAGTGGTTCAGTGCTTTGCTCTGTCCTTGGAATCCAGGGCCTTTGCCAGCCAGGGATAAACAGTAGTAAGCTACATCGTGCCTTCCCTGGAGTCTGTGCTCCTGGAGGTGGAGGAAGCCATGCTATGGTATTCCCTAAAATACGCAGAAGCACCTGGAGGCCTGCGGCCAGCAGATCTACTCTTGTGATTCTCCAGTTTCTCAGGCCAAGGAGACACACTGGGACAAGGAAGGTTCAGGACAGGCATCCTTGATCCCCCCTCACCCCACACCCCGCACTCACTTGCCCTTGCTGGCCAAGTTATCCAAGCAGGTTTTGATGTAGCTTTTGTAGTAGTCTACTTGCTCGCCGTAGAAGGTGGCCTTGGAGTTGAGAGCAGCAAAGGTCTGCTGCAGTTTCACGAGCTCAGCCTTCCTCCTCTGCCGGTATCTCCGCTGATTGCGAATGTCCTGGGACACAGCGCTCAGAATTAGGAAAACAACAGGTAGCGTGTGCTCCTCCAGTGACTAGTGTTTCCCAGCACTAAAACCTCTGGAGGCTGATTCTGCCTCAACCACGCATTCTCTCAGCAAGGAGTGATTTAGTGGAACATGGAGCAGGAGATGGAAAGTAAAGACTCAAAAGTAAAGACTCCTATCTGTGGACTATCCATTCTTAATAGCAATTGTCTGTGCTCACAAATTCACAGAGGAACTCAGACATTCTCTCTGTATCTTTTGAAGAAGTTTTATTTCGTACTTCCATTTTTTTCCAATTTAAGCTGGATAAGGACTCAAGTATATTACCCAAAAAGGAAGATAAGGAGGATAATACATCCACTCCTGGCTTGTTGTGTGTGCATGGCATCACTGCATATGATGACAGAGAACACCCAAGAGGACACGGTGGCACATGCCCGTGACCCCAGCACTCGGGAGGCGTAAGCAGGAAAAGCGTAAGTTTGACGCCACTCTGGACTACTACATAGCAAAGTGAAGGCTACTCTGTGCTGCAAAGCAAAAGCCTATTTCAAAGTCAGAACAAAACGGGCTAGGAGTGTGGCTTAGTGGTGGAGTGCTTGCCTAGCATGCATGAAGCCCTGGGTTCGATTCCTCAGTACCACATATATAGAAAAAGCCAGAAGTGGAGCTGTGGTCAATTGGTAGAGTGCTAGCCTTGAGCACAGAGAGGTTCAGGGACAGAGCCCAGGCCCTGAGTTCAGGCCCCAGGACTGGCAAAAAAAAAAAAAACAGAACCAAACAATAATGAGAATAACAGCATAGGGCTGAAAATGTTGCTTAGTGGTGGAGTGTTTGCCTAGCATGCATGACGCCCTGGGTTCCATTACCTGGTACTACATAAACAACAACAAAAAAATCAATAAGATTTAAGAAAGAAACAAAAGCCCCCGGGAGCCTGATGTCAACTTAGAGTGTGCTGTCCTTGTGTGCGGCGTCTCCTGTCTGCAGTACCTTGGCAATGTCATTGATAAGCTCCTGGTATTTGTTCTTTGGGTCCACAGCCCCAAGCTCCATCAGCTTCTTCAAACCCGTCTGGATCTTCTCCTTCTTCTCCTGGAGACTCAGGTTGCTGTCTTCCTTCATGGAGCGGGACTTTTTCATCTTGTCGGGAGTTTTGGCATCGCGGATGGCACGTCTCTGCATGGCCCTCTGGTGCTCGGCTTCCTATTGGAGAAAACAGTGCTCAGGAAATCCACCCGTGCCAGTCCTGAACTTGGATGCAGTAGCAGATCTGCCGCCATCCGAATCCACCCAGTTTCCAGATCCCATTCTAGAAACAGAGCGAGTGAACCGCACGGAGAGACCTCAGCCATGCGACGTTTTCTCTGGGCTAAGAGACTGGACTCCATCTATTGCTCCACATCTCACTTCAGGACATGGAAACGATGACACTGTGTTCTTCACGGTGCACTGAGTGGTCTAGGCACACTGGCACTCATATCACACTGAGGTCTCAGCCTCTTCCCCACGATGCACACCCTCCCTCACCAGCCCCGGCAGGTGTGTCCACCTGGGGAAGACAGAAGCCGAACCCTCAACTCACCTGTTCACTGGTGGCCGACGTTTCTAGGATTTCAGTCAAAGTGTCTCCTGGCTGGAACCGGATGACATCCACGATTAAGCGTTTGGTGCTGCAAAGAGAGGCAGGTTTACCTCGTGTCACGGCCTAAGTGATCCACACTCAAAGCACTGTCTCAGGGTCCGCGGCGGCCAGAGCAGAGAGGTGCTCTTATGATTTATTTACTTATTTATTTATTTGTTTATTTGCCTGTCCTGGGGCCTGGACACTGTCCTTGGGGATTTCTCAAGCCACAGCACCACTTCTGGTTTTTTTCTGCGTATGTGGCACTGAGGAATCGAACCCAGGGCTTCGTGCATGCTAGGCAGGCCACCGGTGGAGTGGGGAGGCCTTGCCCGCAGCCCCTTTCATTTTTACGTTGTAAAGCTTGGCAGGTAGGTCCTGTGCAGGCTGACCATCCTACACTTGGATTGGACAGCATTTCTGCCTCCTCCTAAATCCATATTGTACCCAAATCTCAGGCAGGGTGGGGCGCAGGCTCCGGGGTGGCCTAGGAGTCCCTCAGCAAAGGCTCCTCCCCGCCTCCCTGTCTACACCTACTTCAGTAAAATGGTGCGGGCGTCTGTCTCTGCGTTCCCATCTCCAGGCACGTCGAACTTGTTGGTTAGGGTGAGAGACACTTCTGTCTTGGCCAGTGCCTCCTTACTGGCGTCGTTTAAACTGCCACAGCTCTCCCCTGTAGTTTTGCAGGGTTAGGGTTAGAGGGAGAGACGCTGAGGTGACAAGAGCACAAATAAGGCAGGGGGTGCAAGTCTAAGGTGCCCCCCGAATCAGATAGGCACTGGGTGGCCAGGTCTCCTAGTGAGGAGAGGAGGCAACATGCTATGGTGTCAAGGCGGGGCGACCATCCATGCCACGTCCGGCCTCGGTCTGCCCAGGCCTGTGAGCATGGCATCGCCCCTCCCGGCACACAGCATTTCTCATCACAGGGTTCTTGTGCTTTGGGTCCCAGTCCTCCTGTCACTAGACGTCAGCTACTCGGCGACAGGGACCCAAAAATTCAAAAGCGGAGGAGAGAGCACTTACCCAGCAGGGACTCGATGGTGGGCACGTCGCCGAGGTCGTCCAGCAGCTCGTGGAGCGGGTCATTGTGCTCGGGGGCGATGGCATCCTGGTGGTCCAGCAGGAGCTAAAAGAGATGGCGGTGACCCGTTTCAACACAGTCTGAGGAAATAGGGAGGACTACTGTACTAGGAGAGAGGAAAAGGCAGTTTAGACTGTTACAAGAACAATGTAGGGGCTGGGGTCAAAGAAAGGAAAACAAACATTCTTTTATCAAGCCCGCAGCTCATCCCCGGGTGTCTGACCCTTCATCAGGTCAGTGATACCAACATAACATGTTAAACACCAGTCTGGGTCCCACGCAGGTGGCCTGGATTGAGCTGTAGAAACCTAGCAGCACACACCAAGATATCAGAGCAGGCAGAGGTGGAGCCAGGAGGCAGAGCGCTTGCTTCGCAAGCATATAAGGCTCCGGGTTCAATTCCCAGGACCACAAAAAAAAAAAGTCCAGGAGGACTTGGGCGTCATGAAGTCTACAAGAAGGTGAAATCCACGGACAGCGATGAAGGAAGCGCATGCAGTGAGGCGATTAGGGGAAACCACTTACGGTGTGGGTGTTGATGATCTCACCGATGGAGATGTAGATAACGGGCTTGGTGAGCGTCACCAGGTCGGAATACTCGTCCACATTGAATTTGTCCTGGAGCTCTGGGACATCACAGGCAGTCTGGAAGAAGCGTCTGGAGGGAAGGAAGGCCAGGAGGCAGCGATCACACAAGGGAATGCACAGGAGAAGGTGTCGAGACGACAGCCCACTACCTCTCAAGCAATGAGTCAGACAGAAGCCTGCTGGGAGACTTCACCCTAGACAAAATGCTTGCTGTATGGGAAACTGGTTCTAGAAATTTCTCTCTCCACTTAAAAAGCACACTGAAACCACACTTTAAAAAAAAAAAAAAAAAAGCAGTTCCTAGACAGCTGTGCTGTCTGCCTCTAGCTAAGATGAGCTCTCAGGTACTAAAGCAGTGTTAATCTGCAACTATTAGATAGTGCTCTCCAGTTCTCCTAACAAACAGCCATTGTTTTTATATCCAGTTCCATCTCATAGGAAATTCCTCTTCAGTCTTTGGAGCCCTGAGCACAAGGAACAGAGCTTCTGCAGCAGGGAGGCCTGGCGAAAGCTTATGGTCCCCAACCTCTTCTTTCTCTCAGGGATAAAGACACACCCACAAGTCTCTTGGGCATCTGGGGCCTCTCCTGTTACCTGAACTTCTGGTAGGACTGGGAGAGGTACTCGTTAATGATGCTTAAGTGGGCATTGTCTCCCAGAAACATCTTATTGGAGGCTGCATGCTGGAGCATCTTCGCAATGGAGCCCAGGTTTCGGCGTTGGTCTGTGGTGAGCTGGCCTCCTGCCGACAGGTCAATGATATCAAAGGCATCCGGGGCAACGATGGCTGGATTCATGTACCGGTAGTACAGCAGGTTACCGATAATCTGGAACAGAAACCGCACCACCACCTAAGCCACCAATGACTTCCCTAGCCAACAATGAGAAAATGCAGTCCTGTGAGGAAAAAGTGAACAAAACACATATGCACACGTGCATGCATGCACACAAGACGTGGCGCTTTCTCACTAGGCCCACAACTAATATAAAGTTTCCCTGGTTGGTTGTGAGGAACAAAGGACACTGTTATGAGCAATAACTGAAGAAGGATTCAGAGTAAATCTGGCAGTCTTAGTGTTGTTCTGAGGCAGCGGAGGGCACCTCTGGTGGAGGCTGCTCTTGCACACGTAGGCCTTGTGAACAGGAGGTTCACCAGAGCGGCCAGGTAAGTTCTTAGGGACTCAGCACACGACCATTTGCAAGTGTTCATTTGCCCAACCCCTCATCCTTGTATTGCAGACTTCAAAGGCCAAGATCATGCTTCTGAAATGAAGGCCACTCAACACACATCTCTTCCACAGAAGAAGTCAAGGACAGTCACAGCATTTTCCCTGGAGTTTCATTCAGAAAAAATAAAATGAATTCACCTGGACAGAAAGTCTAGAATCGAGGCCTCACTGTAGGAAAGCACAGAACTAGGAGAGAGAAGAAAAAAGCATTCAGATTTAAAAAAGAAAGAAAAAAAAAAAAAGAGCAAAGTTGAGTAGGGAGTTATCAGCAACAGCCTGAGCAGAAACCATGGAGCTTGCTGCTGGCCACCTGGCCACCAGCAGAGGGAGCAATTACTCAGCAAAAAGGACAGAACTCAGACAGGAAAAATCATCCACCTTCCTCCACTTGTGTGATACGGTTTGCGTGCCATTTGGCTGTCACAGGAAGGGTTACCCCTGAGAGCTCTCATCTACCCCTTTCAATGCCATCGGAGCTCACAATCAATGCTGAGGCTGTGCGAGGCCTGCAGATCTCACCTTCAGCAGCTCATCCTCACCAGCATCAGGGAACTTCTCGTGCAATGAGTCCTTCAGCACTTTGGCGATGAAGCGCATGCCGTAGCTGCGGGAAGGACGAAGGCCAGTGAGCAGGGCAGGAGCGGGCGGAAGCGCTCGCATGGCGGGCGCTGACTGGGGGCCCCGCAAGGGAAGGCACTCACGGTATTTTGTCCACGGAGCTGATGATGGCTGAGAGGAACTTGTCTGTCACAGCCCTCATGTTCCTGATGGAGCTGTCCAGCCGCATCTTCACCTCCTCATGAGCCAGCGCCTGCTCAGGGGTCACGTCGTACGGCAGTTTGCTGAAAAGCAACGGTTCCCCAACAGCGTTAGACAGACGAGCAGGGGCGGGGCCGTGTCAGGCAGGCAGCGACACTCAGGTGCGGTGGCTTCGGTGGGACTCAGAGCTGGTCAGTGGTGAGGCTACGGTTTGAGCTCAGGGAGAACTGAGTGCCTTGCATTACAAGCCAGACACAATCAAGCTCAAGATGAGTCAGACATGCCATCTTGAGTCTCCTATGGTCTAGTGGAAGAAACACACGAGCAGGTAAATGCCATGTGCCAGCTGCAGGTAGAGCTCAGTGCTAAGAATACCTGCCTAGCACGACTGAGGCCTGGATTCCATCCCCAGCAATGGAGAAGAGAAACGCTGACTCGCAGTGCTACATAACCCCACACGGAAGAGGCGTCGACTCTTCGGAAAAGGCAAAGAGGACTTTGGGGAGAAAAAAGACCCCAGCTCAGAAAAAAAGGAAGAGGAGGGGTCCTGAAGGAGGAGAGGCCACAATGAACACAGGCAGGCGTGGTTATGGCTCACTGACAGCAGGTGTTTAGTGGGAGAAAAGCCCTAGATTCAGTCCTCAGCGGAAGGGAGGAGCAAGCGAGGGAGGGAGGGAGAGAGGGAGGGAGGAACAGAGACTTTCTAGATCAGTGTTGGTCACAGTGGCAATGACTTGCCTCCATGGTGCTGTCACCAAGTGGATCTCGGTAGGTAGGAGTCTGCATGTTCACACTGTACCCAGGGTTGTTTCCCGCTGTGTAAGGCATGGGGGAATGATATAGGACAGTGCTCTTCTAATGTGGGCTAGTGCCAGCCAACAGAGCGGAGGAGACAGTGCCACAAGGTAAAAATACACTAGTTTCTTCGTGGAGAAAGTCTTGCTATAAAATAAATAGCCAGGAAGGAGAATTCTCATCTCCCCGCCCCAGCTCTCTACAGATACAGATGTTTTGGCTCTCTGAACTTATTCTCTTAGCATTACTTGGTTTTTTTGCTCAAGGCTGGATTTCTACCACTTGAGCCATTGCTGGTTGTAGCTTTTTTTTTTTTTTTTTTTTTGCTGGTTAAATGGACATAGTCTTATGGACTTTCCTGCCAGGCTAGTTTCAAACGGATCCTCAGACCTGGGCCTCCTGAGTAGCTAGGATTAAGTTGTGAGCTGCAGGTACCTGCACATGCATTCCTTTTGGTTTTAGATACTTTCCTGTTGGTGCTTTATCCCAGCTCAGTATCCAGGACAGCTGATCCTTCCTCTCTTTCAGTGATGGAGCTGTCTGTCCCTTGGTCTCTAGCAGTCTTCCTGCCACTTTTACCTCTAGCTCTGCCAGGCTCCCTTATGGTCTCAGCCTCTGTAGGCAGTCCTTTTAACCAGGCTGGCCCGCCTTTTCCGTTCGACCTCAGCTACTTGAACTTTCCCTGCCTCACACAGGCAGCTCCAGGAGACCTGCACTTACTGCTATCTGTATGCACCTACTTGTCATCTCCTTTCCCAGGATACTAGGAAGACAGGGCAGTGGACGGGTCTGCTTCAGTCCCCGCCACAAGCGTGACAGCGTGTGTATCTCACAGGCAGGAAGGACAGTTTTCTAAGGAAGAGCTATCTGCACAGTGACTGGTGTGCAACAAGACGTAATTGCATGGTTTCAAGGCTGGAAATGAGAAGAGGACGCGAGGAAGTGGACAGAACATCCTACCTGGCCTCTCCAGTCTGAGACTCCATCTGGTTGACCCAGGACTTGTAGATATCCACAGGGTCCGTTTTGATGTTGAGAGATTTGTCATCCATGATCTCTTTCACAACAGGAGCCAAGATCTGTCTCAGAGCGTTTTGGCCCCGGGCACCACGGTTGAAGCTGACAACCATCTTAATAACCGTAGGGTTTCCTGTGACAATCTCTTGAATCTGATCCACCTTTGATCTAAATACAATCAAAAGCAGAATTACTTTAAACTAGCCTTGGAATCCTGAACATAAAAGATCCTGCCTCCTGAAGCATTTCGGAACTCAACAGAATGCTCCTAAGCCAGCTCAATTAACGAGACAGGACTGGAACCTTCATGTGTGGCTTGAAATTATCTTTCTTTCATTTTTCTTTGGGGAAGGGAGAGGACCAGGGTGGTCCTGGGTTTGAATTCAGAGGCTGGGTGCTTCCCCTGAGCTTCTTTGTGCTCAGGATTAGTGCTCTAACCACGTGCTCGAAAAGCATCACTTCTGGCTCTTTTTGAGTAACTGACTGGGGATAAGAGTCTTGTGGACATTCCTGTCCAGGCTAGCTCCCAACTGCCATCTGAGATCTCAGCCTCCTGAGCAGCTAGGATTACAGGCATGAGCCACCGACACCTGGCTTGAAATGGTATCTTAATAGAAAAGAAGATTTGCTCTGTTCTGGTGTAGCCTTGTTATGTAAGTGAGTCTAGCTCACACCCGAGAGCCTCCTGAGAGTTCAGCTGTGAACCACCACAGCGTACGAGCCATTATGTGTTCAGTGTATTTTCCGTAAGTGAACTGAGATGTGGACAAGGCACAGGCAGAGGTGCGTGCGTACTTGATCTCCTCCTGCAGGGCTGTCTTGAAGAGCCGCAGCAGCAGGTACTCCTCCCTCTGGTTGGATGCGTAGTTGTAGAGCGTGAAGATCACGGAGTCCATGAACTTGGTGGACTTGTTCTGAGGCATCTGGAAGATCAGCTTGGCCAGATAAGTGGGATTGGTCTGAAAGAAAGCCAAGGGGAAAGTACTTAGACCACGGCTGATACAAAACGAGCTTCCCAAACTTGTAGGAGTAAACACACAGTCTTCCATCGCTGTTGGTGGCAGCTTCACTGTACGGCGGGCTTTTCAAGAAATACATAGCGATGCCTCACCTATCGCAGGAGCTGGTTCCAGAGACCTGCGCGATAGGTGGAAATCCTCCAATAGCAGCAAGCGAGCGGGGATGACTACGTAACGCAGCTACTTTGCGGATTTTCAGCTATCGCGGGGGTCTCTGGAATTAACTCTGTGATAGGCGAGGGGTCACCTCGTCAGCCCACCATGCATGTCTGCGGAAATGGCAAGTGCCTCCAGCGAGATGGAAGGAAAAGTAGATTAGCTGAGTTTTCCAAGATCAATTCAAGCAGGCACTTACTTGCAGCAGATAAAACAGGTGCTGATAGGCTTCCAGTTTCTCTCTCTTCTCCTTGCTCAGAGCCTTGAGGCCTCCTTTCTGCTTGTTTATCATCATCATATCAGACAACTGCTCCTTGTTTTTTTTGGTAAGTTTTTTACTGTGGGAAACCACATCCTGCAAACAACACAAAGAGCAATGAGGAAGCATTCAAAGAGGAAAGCATGGGATGTGAGAAGCTCTCCGGCAGCCACACACCACCCAGGGCAGCCCATCTGAGAATCTGGGTGTTGCCACACCCCAATATACACTGTGGAGCCAGAGCTCCACCCTCTCTGGAGTAGCTCAAGCTACCCCGCTCCTACTTTTGCATCCCATGTGGGACCTGAGTCTGATTTCTCCAGGTGGACTCGAGGGGAAAATGTCCATCCAGTTAAATGAGGAGTTCAATCCCTTGTTTACTTATTTCCCATCTTTTGGGACAGGTCTCTCTACAGAGCCCTGGCTAACCTCAAATTTGTGATCTACCTACCTAGGCCTTCCATGTACCGGGGTTAGAGACGTGCACCATCTACTCAGGTGCAGTGGCTCACGCCTGGAATCCCAGCTACTCGGGAGGCTGAGATCTGAGGATCATGATTCAAAGCCAGCCCAGGCACAAAAGTCCATGGGACTCTAATTAACCACCAGAACACCAGAAGTAGTGCCGTGGCTCTAAGTGGTAGAGTGCTAGCCTTGAGTTGAAAAGCCTCTGGGACAGGCCCAGAATTCAAGCCCCATGACAGATACCCCCCCCCCCAAAGATAATCTTATGGAGTCCAGTTGCGTTTCAGCAGAAGCACTGGCCTAGCATACCCAAGGCACAGGCTTGATCGCAGCACAGTCCTCCCTACACCCCCCCCCCAAAAAAAAACAAAACAAAAAAGAAGAAAGAAAATGAAACAAGACAAAAGACAAAACAATGTCTTTAAGCCAAGCATGGCTTAAGCTTTGCCTAAGGTTTATTAGGGCAGTTGGTTCAACTTCGGTACTGCAAAGAGAAAACGAACAATAATATCACACGCCTGTAGTTGCAGCTTCTTTAGAAGATAAGGCAGGAGGATAATTTAAGCCCAGGTGTCTGAGGTCCGCCTTGAACACAGAGCCCTCAACACGCACGCACGCACACACGTGGCATGCCCACACACGCGCGCGCCATACCTGCAGTGTGATTTTATTTTTCACCAGCAGTCCAATTTTGATATCCATGAGGTTGAGGTCGTTCTCCAGCTGCTGGTTGGAACGAATGAGGGTGATGACCTCTTCCCGCATCTTCATAAGGTCAAGCTCCTCCTGGAAGTCCTGGTCACTCTGGTCCAGGAGGTGGACAAACTTGCGGACCACGATCATGGGAGGGTCCTCAGCATTGACTGAGGGAAAGAGAGCTGAGCTCCTGAGCCCGCTCTGAGTCCTGGCCCTACTCGAGACACTCAGCTCCACCTGCAGTCCCCTCAGCCCCGCAGGGCTCTGTGATGGCAGCTCCACTACTAGCCACATGCCAGCCAAGAGGCTAAGCCACAAGTCTTGTCTCCAGGACCACCCAGCTCCCAGGACCTCAACTCTGCCCCCCCAGGCTCATCACTCACTCAGAGTCTTGTAGTCGTCACGAGCTTTGTTTGCCCGGATAAAAGCCTGGATTTTGATGATGTCATTTATCTACGGAACAGGAAGAACGCTTTGCTCATGGTCCACAGACACTCGATAGAGGCATCTTTCCTGGCCCACCAACCCTCGGGACTTACGTGGTCTCGGAAATACTGCAGGCGGTCTCTGTAGCGCTTTCTGGCTTGATGCATCCTGGCCAGGGACTGAATCTATGGGAGAGGACCTGAGCTCAGCGCTGGCCTTCAGCCCCGCTCGTCCCTCTCGCCCCTCGAGTGGGAGTGTGTGTGGCTGCCGTACCTTCACGACTTCATCTCTGTGGGAGTGCAGGTAGGCTAACCGATCTTGGTACGCCTTCTTCTGCTTGTATCCTCTCCACTGGGACTAAAGGCGTCAAACATCACAGGTGCCGTGTTACTTCCCAAGGGGTGGTGGGAGCAAGTAATCACGCTGATACACCGAGCACTCTTGTACCATGAGGCAGTTCTAACAGCGACCCTCTAGAGCCTGGACATCAGCACTCCCTCCCGGCTCACACGGACAAATCTAGGTGGAGACAGCCTCAGCCCCTGCCTCACAGAGGGGAAGTCAGCACAGAGTTCTTCAGGTCTCACCACAGCAGGCTAAAACTCCTACTCAGAATTCTTTCAAACCCCTTGTTTGGCTCAAGGTTCAAACCTTACCCAGAGACACAGTGACAGGAGACAAGAAGAAGAGGTGCCCCACACACTGTTGTGCCCCCATCACACACTCTTAAGCACAAGAAGCTGTCCATGGAAAGATGAGGAAGAGGCCAGGTGTTAAGAAGCAAAGCTGACATTTATTCTCCTGCTCTGGGAGCGGCCTGCTGTGTGGGTCGCGGGCCTGGAAGTACCTGAATGCAGGTGATGGCAGGGATCTGCTTCTTCAGGAAGCTCATCCTGGCTCGGAACTCCTGCCGGACCAGGTACCCGCGGCAGCAGGCCTGCAGCTTGGTGATCAGGCCTTCGTTGGCCAGCCACAGCTGCTCTCGGTTGTATGCTGCCGTCACGCCAGAAATGGAGCTCTGCAAAAGCATCCGTTTCCTCTCACTGCGGCCCACGTCCGTGTGACACCCCCAGCCAGGCGATGCCAGCCAGCACCCCACGTTGACACTGTTTCCCTTCCTTCCTCGGCCTTCCCCACTCCCTGCAGACTGCACTAGGCTCGGTAGTAGGTGGCTGTGACAGGTCTACAAGGCCAGTGTGGGAAACTCACTCGTCCCCAGAATGCTACTGGTCTTGCAGAGCACACGGGACCGTTTGGGCTGTTGCTGCGGGGAGCAGATTTCTTTTTAGAAAAATGGCTCTGTCGGCAGAGTATCTGACAGCCCGGAGTGGCGTCCTAAGCCAGGGCATGAACTAGAGTGCTGCTGCCGCTGCAGCCACACTGGAGAGCGAGTGGGAGCAGGCCGCGTGCTCTTGCTTTTCCTTCCTCTGCCTTCACCTTCCCCAAATCACCAAAAAACAATTCCTCCAAATGGTACGCTGCATAATTTGGAGTCCCGGAATTCTGACATGCTACAGCTCTGAGTCAGTACGGGACGTCTCCTCCTCCTCCTCCTTCTAAGAACAAAGGAGACCTACCTGAATCTCCTCCCGACACAGCTGCATGGAATTCTGCACGAAGTCTGGGGGCTCGTCCCATCCTCCTTCCTGAGTCTCCAGATTGTGGTAGTAATAATATCCGCCCTTGACCCAGTGCTTCACCCACTTGCTGCTGTTGTCTCCTGGAGGAAGGGAAGGGAAGATAAAGAAACCAAGCCATACTATACTCCTCACTTCTGCCTAATGTCGCTGTGCTCGTTTGTCAAGCCTACATGAAACCTGCTTCCAAACCTGCTCTCGGCTCTTTGACAGTGCAGGGGCAGTTGAAGTCCAAACAGACTGTGGCTATGTTCTGTCTGTCTGAGCTCATTCAAAACTGCAACAAGCAAGGAAAGCAGGAACGGGGAAGCAGGAAAGGAGAGAGTAATGGAAGGTTAAGAGGATCACCTTATATTCATCCATCCATCCATCTACCTGCCTATCTATCATATATAGATAGACAGAGAGACATATGTAAGTATCAACGCGTGTGTGTAGAAACCTATCGAATACTCTTTGAAGACGGAAGGAGGAAGAAAAGGGGCTAATAGACAAGGTGAACTCAAAATGCAATGAACGCACCCATGGACTTTTTACAATAACCTCCACAGCACCGGAGCTTCCCTCGCGTCTGCTGCCTCTTGTCAGGTGCATTTTGGTTTTCCCATGACTTACCTGCTGCCAGTTTTTTCCTCTTGGCTTCGGCAAGGTCACTCAGGTAAGTCTCACCACATTCAGGGATGACTCCATATAAGCCGACATCCGGGGAACGGAGGGCGCTCAGTGTTCTGACAACATCTCCACTCTCTACCGCCTCGTTAATGGCGGAAATCCCCAAGGCAACTATTCCACAAGGAAAGTATCAACGTGAAGGTCTGGAGAGGGCCTGAATTCCTAACTTACCTACCGGCCAGCCTCTGTCACCCTCATCCAGGGGTCTTGGGTAGGGGGACATAGAGTACCTCACTCCCCTCACCCCCACCCAAGCAAGCAAAGCCATCCACACGTACACCTCTGTGCTTCCTGGGTGTCTTTGTTGGATTGCCAGATGCCACCTTGAATTTCATCCAACCACAACACAGCAGACTCATCCTGGGTTTCCTGTGTCATTAAAAGCAAAGTAACAAATGTCATGTCACAGTGTCAGTGGAAAGTATGTGGGATGGGCTCCTGAGAACCAGTCACATCAAATGGATGAAGAAGTCAAACATGAGCTACAGGGACTTGGTGGACAAAGTGACAAAAACAACACCAGCACAAATAAAACAATAACAACTGGTAGAAATGCTGAGGGGAGGGAATGGTTCGGGTGGTGAAGTCTGGTGGTTAGAACCTAAAGGGACAGGAGCGTTTTAAAAAGAACGGTTATCTGTCTAACCACACTGAGTGCTTGGCTTGTCCCACAGGCTCAGGAAAGGGAAAGGAGCAGGAACTGAATGCAGGAACGAGTCACTATAGCAGTAGATACTGATAACCTGCTCTGCCACTAGACGCTTTCTACTGCTGAAAATAGAAAATGACTACACAAACCCCTAGAGTCCTAGAAATAAGTGCTGGAAATGCTAAACAATAGTTCCAATGTGAAAGCTACGGTGAGTCAGTCCAGACTTGTGACTACTCAAGCAAGAAGGTTGAGGTCCAGAGTAGCAGCCGAAAGTCTTTGCATCATTTAAAAAAAAAAGTCGCTTTTTGGTTCAGTTTTAGAATATTTCACGTGGAATATCCCCGAATAGAATGTGCTAGCTTTACTGGAGAATTCTGTCACGTTTCCAAAACTACAAATGGAACACATTCTAACTCATTCTATAACACCAGTATACCTGAATTCCAGCACCACATACAAAAGAGACCACAAGCAAACTACAGACTGAATTTAAATTAAGATACTTTGGGGATGGGGATTTAGCTCAGCGGAAGAGCCCTTGCCTGGCAAGTGCAAGGCCCTGAGTTCGGTCCCTGGCCCTAGGGGGAGGAGGGGCGCAAAAAAAAAGCTATAAATTAAGATACTTTGCTTGCTAAATTTGGAACTCAGTGGTAATTTTTAAACCATTCCCAAAATGGCTCATAAGACTTAGAGGCTAAACCGATGCCTAAAAAAAGGCAATTCTAACTAATGTTTAGTTCACCCAATTTGGCCTGGCAATATTGAGCAAATTTTCCTGTAATTCTTCCTCCACTTCTGAGGAATCTGATGCTATTCAACAGCTAAAGGAAAGAGCTCCAAGTTCCACCCACTTCCTCTAAACGTTTAACTCCTTTGACCCAAATCTCGTCTCATAAGTGAGAGCTATCTTTAGAAGTTATATCCCCAGTTGACTTTCCTTTTCACACATGGAAGGAACCTGGGTTATTCTCACACACCCACTCTGAGAGTCAGGTACCAGGCTCCTGATGGACTCTGGGTGGTAAAAGCAGACCATGGCTACAGAATCATCCAGCTAGGACAGGACCCTGTCAGATTCCCAGTCAGTAGAACTAAAACCTACCAAGCTCTAGGGATAAAATGAGGTTGTTATTGTTGTGTGTGGTTGTGTGTGTGGGTGTGTGTGGGTGTGTCTTTGAGCGCTCTACCACTTCAGCCACAGCTCCACTTTCCTGTCTGGCTGGCTTCGAATCTCAATCCTCAGCCTCCTGAGTAGCTAGGATCACAGGTATGAGCCACTGGTGGCCAGCTCTGGATCTGGTATTTTGATATTTACCTAAAGAGAGATAGTAGAAGCTGGAGATACGGCTCATCAGCAGAACACCTGCCTAGCAAGCACAAAGCCCTGAGTTCAAAATCCAATACCCAAAAGAGGAAGAAAGAGACAGATGGACAGAAGAGATACACAAGCAGCAGGGCTGGGCATGCTGGCGAGCTCTGGAGGAAGAGCGGTCAGGAGGACACTCACCTGTGCCTTTTCTCTCTTTGCCCGAATCAGTGTGTCCTGGTAGTGCTGGGCCACTTCTGCAAGGACCCCCTCAAGCTTAGCTGCAGGAATCTGCAGAGCCTGCAGAGTCTTGTGGGCATCTCCTTCGTCCAGTGCTTCATTAATTAAACCAATGGCCAAAATCCCTAAATGTACACAGAAAAGGCATTATGTTTCCATTAAGGAATTTACGGGGTGGCTGCGGTTCCCATCCACGCTGTGCACAGCACTGTCCCGCATGCGGGAAGCTGCACACGAGGCTTACTTGGGTCTGAGATTTAAGAATAGCCTTATTTTATCCATCTTAAAATATGCTACTTGTAAATCTACCTCAGAGTGGCCATGATTCAGACTATAACTTGTCACCAACGAAGCAGCAATGTGTAGTTAAAAAAAAAAAAGCCAGTGTTTATGTCACTCAATCTCGCTTGTATCAACTCCTGTGGGAACTCCAACTTCCCTGTATCATGCAGTGTGGCAGCTCTGAAGTGATGAAGATCTGTTGTTACTGTTTGAAATAGGTTCTCAGTGTACAACTCAGACCTCTCTGGAACTTGGTTTCAGGAGTCCACCATTGCACCCAGCAAAAAATTGGCTTTCACAGCTTCCAGGTGCATTCAACCATGTAACCAAAAGTTAAGAGTTTAAGGGATTTTTTTTTAAGTTACCTGATTCAACATTTTTAAAGAAAGGACAAAGCTTAGGAATCTCCTGTCTTAAATAATACAAACAGGAGGTCAATGGAAGACCAAGCCTAGAGCTCCCCTTTCCAAGGCAAATAAATGACTTTCCACTGGCTCAGATTTCTCACAGGGAATACAAATTAGAAACACTACCTCCCAGGCACCTTATTTGAATTTGCTACTTTTGCAAGGACTCCACTAGTTAATACAGAATGTAGCTGGTCTTTGTCTCAGATCTCAGAGAAAGAGCCTTTTTAAAATCCTTGGAATATCCTAAGTGACAGGTGTGTCTTCGTTATTTAGGACGCCTTCAAAGTTTCGGGACAGAACCGGCATGCTGCAAAGAGCAGCACTGTGAGGCTCAGGTCCTGTCCTATGGGCCTGCCTCCTCATCGCCAGGGAGAGGAGGAAGACTGGAAATTGAGTTCAATCGCATGGCGCAAAATTCAGTCAACTGTGTGTATGAAATGAGGCAGAGATTTAAAAAAAAAAACAAAAACAAAACCAAAAACCTGCTATCTCTCAAAGCTCAGCTGAGCTTCCTTGGTTGGTCGTACCCATTACTGCCCGCAAGGTGACACCTTTGGAGGCATGGCGTTGTGTCTGGGGTAGTCCTGTACACTGCCTCCGTAATTGGACTTCATTTATCTCCTTCATAATAAAGCTACAATCAGAAGCCTAGTGCGTTTCTTATACTCTTGAACCGAGGGGTGCAGGGAGCCCCCACATTGCAGCCAACAACTCTGGAGCTTGCGGCTGGTGTCTGAAGTGAGGACCAGGCCCTCAATCTGTGCATGCTGCTCTCATCTCAGGCGCTAATGTCAGAAGCCACGTTCAAGCAGCTTTAACAGTAACAGTCACATTCAACTTGAGCCATTTCTTACGGGACGGTCACATAATAACAACAATATCCTGGCATTCTGAAAACCATCTCTAAAAGTGGTGTCTGGAGCCATTTAAGTATCTTTAGCATCAACGTGATGTGGGTAAACAGGCGGTCACTCACGCTCATGCTCCTCTTGTACCACCAGATTGACATGGTCCACGCAAGCTTGGATGTCATTCCACGTAACGAATTCGTTGTTCTCTATGTGTGCTTGAGCTTTCAGCTTCATCAACTCGTCCAGATACCTGCCCGAGGCCAACCAAAACAATTACTATGGGTAGCAGGGGCAAGACAGTGTTCTAAGGGACAAAGACCTCTAGGATGTTGCAGCTACAGCATGTGATAATAGTGTACAGGCCCATCTAGGGACTGGGCAGTTACCCAAACACAGTGTAAAAATGCAAGGAAACCACTTAGCCTCAAAATTCCAATCTCCATGTGAGACTAAATCTAGAATCAGGGGCAACAGCTCAAGTCATTCCTCTAAAAACAAGACTGTAACCAGCCAGGGCTGACCTGTGGCTTGACTGTCAAGCACTCGACCCAGCACGCATCAGCCCTCCTGGTACATGACCAAGATGCCAACAAAGCCACAGGCAAGCTAAAACATGGACAGGAAAGATGAGCCAACTGAAGAGTTGATGTAAGCAAAAAGTATCTACCCGGTAAAAAGGCTAGGTGACAGGTAACGGGGAAAGGGCAGTCTGATAGACAAAGGTTCAAAAGAAATGATGCTTTGGTGATAGAGGAAGATGATAAATATACAATGCAGAAAAAGCTGTCTCCCTAATTCAGGGACAGGAAAGACAATTTCTATGCTTTTTGATAGGAGACAATTTGAAGTATGTATCACCAAAAATGGAGAACTACTCTATGACAACCTCCCTTCCTCCCTCCCTCCCTCTCTTCCTTCCTTCCTTCTCCCCAAAGGGCTGGGGTTTGAGGTCAGCGCTTTGTGCTTGCCTAGCAAATGCTTCACCACTTGCGCATGTCTCCAAGCCCCTTTTTCTTGGGTTCCACGTTTCCACAGGGTTCACCCCGGGGGTGAGGACGCGGGAGCCCACCTCTGGCAGTTCTCCTCCTCGATGTTGGTGAGACCCGTCACAGAGCTGCTCAGCTGCTTCCACACTGTAGTCATGTCTCCGGACTCCAGCGCCCTGTTGATGAGGGCCACTGAGGACAGCATCTCCACGGCGACGGAGAGCTCAGGATGCGTGAGGCTGTGCTGGACGCCAGGGGGAAGACCGCGAACCGTGAGTGAGGGCTCTCCAGACGCTGCGGGAGCGCACGGGCAGGCTCCCGCAGGCTCCCACCCGCTCCCACCCGTGCTCACTTCGGGACTCTGCTGCTGCAGCGTGGCCAGCTCTTTCTGGTACAGGTCGGCAGCAAATGGGTACACCTGGGGCAGCTGGGCCTCAGGGTTCATGAGCTCCAGCACAGTCTTCTCTGCGACACCCTTCTGGATGGCGGTGTTGATGGCTGCCACGGCTGCCAGTCCTGCAGAGGAAACCAACAGAGGCGGCAGGCTGAGCCTCGGGAGCGGGCGGGAAGCTTTGGGGGTACATACTGAAGCAGCTGTCTCTGTGTGAATTCATGGGGAGGTCTCATCTCACTAAACGTGTCTTGTGGGTGTGTTTTAAAGTAGTCTGACTGTTCTCACCCAGTCGGTCCCCCTCCCGCACCCCCCATTCATCCCATATGCTTGAAGCCTCTGCCTTCCCCTGGCACCTGGCAAGGCTCCCCATGATCTTCCAGCACTTTACCCGACACTACCCACTGCCTCCTGCCCCACCTCCACTCCTCCCCCTGCACTCCTCCTCCGCCCCAGCCCCAGTCACAAAGCGCCACAGTGGAAGCAAGTCTTCTTAGAACTGCAGGAACTCTGCGCTACCACAGGACTCGCTAGTTTGTCACAACAGAAGGCTGGGGGTAGCGCCAGCCGCCATGAAAGCCCCACTGGGCAGAGCACTCTTACTTCTCTGGTACTGCTGGGCGGCACAGTTGGCAGCATCCACTCCACCCTGCACCTCCTCCTTCTGCAGGCGATCAGCCTGACCGCGCTGGGGAAAGCAAAGCATGGACATTCAGGACACAGTCGCTCACCTCAGGCCTCCACCTGGCCCTTCTCGTGTCTCCAGTGCAGTCACGAGGCGCAGGGAGCTGCGCACACAGTGCTGGCTTCAGGACAGGTGCAGCCAGAGCTGCCTTTGATGGAGCCCAAACCCCTCCCAGCCCTGAGAGTGGCTTTCCAGACATCCTCAGAAACACCGGGAAGCGCCAAACCACTCCTCAGAAACGTGCGTGCAGTGTACTGGACCGCTGCTAAGGCTGACCAGCACAGGCCCGGAGTCTGTCCCATGTATACTTGCCCTTATTAGATGGAAAGACTGCCCTTCGTGTCCCTTAGGAAAATCCCACAAGTGCAAGCCCACACAGCTGACCCTCACCGCAGCAGTGGACACTACGGACGGGGTTTTCTTATGAAGTGGAAATTCCTGAAGTAAAACGTCAAATTCAGGTTTTCCCCAAAGGTGGGCGAGGGAAAATTGGAGTGAAGAGTGGTTTGAGAAGGGTGATATACAGCTAATTCTCATATTCTCCCTCCCCCCCCCGTTCTGGGGCTTGAACGCAGGGACTGAGCACTGTCCTTGGGCTTTCTCAAGGCTAGAGCTCTACCACTTCTTAAGCCACAGCACCATATCTCTATATGTGGTACTGAGGAATAGAACCGGGGTCTTTGTGCATGCTGGGTAAGCACTCTACCACTAGGCCACACTCCCAGCCCCTAATTATTTTTCAAAAGGATTCAAAACTCTAAAAGCCAAAGAGGATGGAAGATAATGCAGCCTGTGCCTAGAGACTGAAGAACAAACTACCATGTATGAAAGGAGAAGACCCGCTAGGAGGAACCCACAGCCAGGGTAGACCCTGCAGGCCCCACACCTTTCCTCACCTGTCGCTTTTGCTCCCTGTCACTCAGGAGCTGCTTCAAGTACCAGTCGCTGTTGGGCTGCTGCAATCCCCTCAGCGCCAGAGCAGGCGACTGCAGGGCCTTGAACAAGACAGGCGCTGCCCTCTGCTCCAGGGCCAGGTCGATACTCTCCAGTGCAGACAACGCTGGGAACAGGAAAGGACAAAAAACATTTCCAACACCTATATCAGCATCGGGGGCTAGAATATGCTTCCTTCTGTCACAACAACCCCAGGGCCAGACAGCGAGAGATTTCAGGATTAGAAGGGAACTTAAAGTCACCAAACCCAGTGAGTCCCACACCAAGTCCTAACACTTCCATGTACAGATGGCACTGACGGAAGCTACCAAGCCACCAAATGGGGGGTTTCCACATCCCCGTTAAACAAGTCACTGTCCTGGTAATGCCTACACACTGCTCCGCAGAGGAAGGAAGCATCTCTGCAATTTGCACCTCAGAATCATTTCACTTCAAAAAAGACAGAGAAATCACAAACTCCCAAACAGTACTGTAGAAAAAAAAAATCCCTTGATAAAACAAAATCTTGTGACACTCATACAGAGAACAGGTGCCAGGCACTGAGGTCATGCTTGTTGGTGGCTTGTGACTGACTGGAACCAGTCCTCCATGCAGGACTAAACCAAAAGGCAGACTGCAGAGTCCTCTAGGCAGGATTGAACCAGAAGGCAGACTGCAGAGTCCTCCAGGCAGGACTGAACCAGAAGGCAGACTGCAGTCCTGGTCAGAATTTAGAGCGAGATGCCATAGGACCGTCACAAAATCTCTGCAAATTCTCAGTTGGCTCAAATGGGAAATGAGAAGGATGCTAATTCCCACACTGCCATGCAAGATCAGGTCTGGCATGTCTGGTTGAATTGATGCTAGGAATCAAAATAATTTCTGAAGAAGCAAAGTAAGCGATCTCTACTTGAAAGAGTTGACAAATGTCAGAAACAAAGCAACACAGGCAAAGCAACACAATATATAATGTATACATATAATATATATGATATGTTTATATATATTATATATATACATTATATGTTATATATATATATATATATATATATATATATATATGGCATAGCCTGTATGAGATTGGAAAATAAGGGCTGGAACTGCAGTAGACACCCAAGGGAGAGCTGGGCTGGGCAGAGCACGCTGTGTGCAGTCAGGACGGGGCAGGCAGTGAGGAACAAGGCACTACCACGGGATGACATGGTTCACGTCTCAGCCCGTCGCTGCATTCAGTACCACGTGCCTGCCATTCTAGCTACTCAGGGGGCTAAGATCTGGAGATCTGAGGTTCAGATCCAGTGCAGGCAGACAAGTGCACAAGACAGACAAGTTAACCAGCCAAATTCCAGAGGTGGACTCCTGGCTCAAGTGGCAGAGTACCAGCTATGTGAGAAAAGGCAAAGCAAGAGCTGGTAGCCCTCAGTTCAGGTCCCAGTACCAGCCCAAAACAAAACAAGTAGGTG
Organism: Megascapheus bottae; assembly: GCF_031878675.1. Classification (NCBI taxonomy): domain Eukaryota; kingdom Metazoa; phylum Chordata; class Mammalia; order Rodentia; family Geomyidae; genus Megascapheus; species Megascapheus bottae. Next base: position 13,375,672 of record NC_143538.1, read on the forward strand.
ACAGTGTGAGAGTAAAGGAACTGTAGTGGCAGAAGATGCTGAGGGAGCTGCCAAAGACCAGCGATGGCTGAACAGCCAGAGAAACGCACGGGACTCCAAGAAGACACACTCAAACAAATTCACTAAGCATCTGAAAGGAACACTCACAGTGTTGTATGCAAACCACCATGCCGCTGTGTACAGTCAAATGGACCCAGCGTCCTGTACAAGCCCGCAGGCAGAGCACACTTACTGTTGACTTTGTTCACGTTGCCCTGAATTTCAGCCTGGGTGAGCAGCTCCTCGTAAACGTCTCTTTCTCGGTCCGCATTTTCTGTCTGAGGATGGGTAAATGCAGTCCACTTAGCTCAAGTCTTCAAGACCACAAAGTGCTGCCTGCTTCTCTCCTCCACCACAGAAAACCGAGAGTAACAGCAAGTGTGCCTTAAAACCCTCTGTAAAGATCGGAGCCAAATGCCTAGTGACTCTAAGTAAACGTGGGGCATAGACTTGCTTTCAATGGGAGCTCGGGAGATCCTGGCGAGGACGTGGGGAGACCCCTGCCCAGCTCACTCTACCCTGATCACTCCTGAGCAGGCAGGGCAAGACTACGGACCTGGGCTGAAGGGGCTCTCGGGATGCTAATCTCGTGGCCTCTCACCTATCTTGGGGCTAAAGACCTTTGCTCTGCAAGAAGAGGTAAAGAACATTCTGAGGAGGCTGCCTTCACTGTGCCACATCTGAATCACAATGTGATGGGTACGCGTGTGAAGTCTGCCACGAGGTGCTGAGCCTCAGGTGCTGCAGACAGAATCGTCCAACTCACTCCCACATGCCCGTCACAGTGGTAAACACATATTTCACCCTGGCACTGGGAAAGGAGGCAGCCTCTATTAATATTAGATGATCATCTTTCTAAGAGGCACCACTGTATTTTTTTTTGTTAGTCATGGGGCTTGAACTCTGGGTCTGGGTGCTGTCCCAGAGCTCTTCAGCTCAAAGCTAGTAGTCCATCAATTGAGCCACAGCCCCATTTCCGGTTTCCTGATTAATTGGAGATAAGAGTCTCACAAACTTTTTTTTTCCCAGGGTGGCTTTGAACCATGATTTCCAGATCAGACAGCTAGGATTAGAGGGGTGAGCCACCAGCAGCTGGCTGGCTTTTTTTTTTTTTTTGCCAGTCCTGGGGCTTGAACTCAGGGTCTGAGCACTGTTCTTGGGGCTTTCTCAAGGCTAGCGCTCTACCACTTGAGCCTCAGCACCACTTCCGGCTTTTCTATGTATGTGGTAGTGAAGAACTGAACCCGGGTCTTCGTGCATGCTAGGCAAGCACTCTACCACTAGGCCACACTCCCGGCCCCTGACACCACTAATTTTTAATGGCTTCATTCCTAAGCTTCATTCAAACAAAATTCAATTAAAAAATAAAAAAGGAACAGAGGTCAAAAGGAGTCTAAAGATGGATGGGTGCTCTCATCAGAAGGCTGAGATCTGCATGAAACTCTTATTCTCCAATTAACCAGCCAAAATCCGTAAGTGAAGGTGTGGCTTACGCAGTAGAGCACCAGCCTTGAGTGAAAAAGCCAAGGGAAGCTCAAGGTCCTGAGTTCAAGCCTCATATACCTGCTTCCCACCCAAAAGGATCTAATATTAAGAACAGAAAAAGGGCTGGGAGTTTGGCCTAGTGGTTAAAGTGCTTGCCTAGCATGCACGAAGACCCGGGTTTGATTCCTCAGAACCACATACATAGAAAAAAGCCGGAAGTGGTGCTGAGGCTCAAGTGGTAGAGCTCTAGCCTTGAGAAAGTCCAAGACAGTGCTCAGGCCCTGAGCTCAAGCCCAGGACTGGGGAAAAAAAAAAAAAAAAAAAGAACAAAACAAAAACCTCTATGGACATGGTAATAGAAATATAAACATAACTATATAGACATAAAAACCTATAACTCTATAGACATAATGTTTTATTTCATAAATTAATGTTTCTATGATATATAAACCCTTAGCCTAATTTTGATAAAGTTCTAAATACTAAGTCCCAGTGATTGTAAATAGATTCCCTCCTTGAACACTTGTTTGTTAAACTTGTCATTTAAAATATGATGTAAAAATCAACGTTAATAAATTCTCTAATAAAAAAAGTCAAAAAAGTAAAAAAATAAAAAAAAACCCAAAACAAAAACCTACACACTACCTAACCTTGCTTCTATGAAATTCTTGACAAGATAATTATAGTGATAGACAACAGATAGATTGGGGCTGGGAGTTAGGCCTAGTGGTAGAATGCTTGCCTAGCATGCACGAAGACCTGGGTTTGATTACTCAGAACCACATACATAAAAAAAAAAAAAAAAAATCAGACAGAAGTGGCACTGTGATTCAAGTAGTAGAACACTAGCCTTGAGAAAGCTCAAGGATAGTGTCTAGGCCCTGAGTGTAAGCCCCACGACTGGCAGTGTGTGTGTGTGTACCTGTATACTTCAATAAAAATTATTTTAAAATGGAGTCATATCTAAAATAGATATTAAGGGCTGGGAGCTTGGCCTAGTGGTAGAGTGCTTGCCTAGCATGCGTGAAGCCCTGGGTTTGGTTCCTTAGTACCACATACACAGAAAAAGCTGATAGGTGCTGTGGCTCAAGTGGTAGAACAATAGAGAAAACCCAAGGACATTGTCCAAGACCTGAGTTTAAGCTCCAGGACTGAAAAAAAATGAAATAAAACATAAAATATATTAATATAAATTACATAAATTAATTAGCAAGAAGAGCTGTCCCATAGATACCCTGTTTTTGGCGTTGGTCATTTTGTCCTGCTTAGCCTGGTAAAGAGCATCCTGATAGGTGGGAGCCAGAGGCTCTTCCAGGTTTATTAGCATGGCATTGGGGTTTTTCAGAGCTGCAAATGTGTCGGCTGGAATCCTCCGGTCGATGGCTTCGTTGATAGCAATGACAGCGGCATGTACTAGAGAAAATTCAGAAGGTAAGAGCATGGAGACAGCAGCAGGTTCCAGGGAGGACCCTCGTACCCCACAGCGTCACATTCCCTATTTCAAAGAAGGGCTCCTGGTGTGGAGTAAGAGACAGTCGAGGCCGGCTCCTCCGCGGGGTCTCAGCCCCAGCTCTGCCTGGCATCGGTGCAACCTGCAGTCTCACAGGCAAATGTGAGAGAATTGTAACAACCACGAGAAAGAAGACAGGTATGGAGTACACACCTGCAATCTCAGCACTTGGGAGGCTAAGGCAGAAGGACAGTGAATGCCAGGCCAGCCTGGGCTTCTACACATATCTCAAAACAAAGGAAAAATAAAGCAAGAAGGTCTGAAAAACTTTAAAAGGCATTAAAATGTAGGACTCACTTCCTGAACAGGAGTCAACAATTTTATGTTAAGGAAAGTCAATGATTTATTTCCAAATAAGACTAGAGGTACTGAAGGCCTGGTTCAGTTGGTAGAGCACCAACCAATAAGCAAGGAGTTTGTTCAAGTCCTGGTCTCAAAACAAAACAAAATAAAACAAAACCAACAAAAGAAGAAAAAACTAAATGAGGCCTAGAGAAATGTTTGAAAGTGCCTCTGTGGACTTCATCTTAATATCCACCCGCGATTGCAGTCTGGGCCCTGATTACTGCTGGTGGCAACGATTCCGCCCAAACCCCACCACGACTCACAAGCAGCCTCGTCCACCGAGAGCTCGTTGGCCAGGATGCCTCCAATCTTGCTGAAGGCCGGCATCTGGATCCCGTACTTCTCCAGCTCAATCTTCATGTTGTTGATTTCTTCTTCTGCAGGAGAGGAGGGGAACCCGGGGGGCGGGGCAGGTCAGGCACCTCACCATTCCAAGAAGGAAACAGTGCCCAGCTACAGAGTGGGGCAGATGGCATTTGCTTTAAACTGTAAGGACTCAAGGAAGTAGTGTACAGAAGCACATAGCACCGTACCCACTCTAGGAGAGCCCTGAAACTATGATCATCTTGGGGGCATCAACAGACCTGTAAATCAGAAAGACCTACTTCCTACCATACCGTCTCAAAACTGCCACTTCTGGTATTTCCTACAATAAAACTTAAGAGTAAAAGTTTTAGAAGAAGTTCAGCAATGGGCCAGGAGTTTGGCCTAGTGGTTAAAGTGCTTGCCTAGCATGCATGAAGACCCGGGTTCGATTCCTCGGTACCACATACATAGAAAAAAGCTGGAAGTGGTGCTGAGGCTCAAGTGGTAGAGCTCTAGGCTTGAGAAAGTCCAAGGACAGTGCTCAGGCCCTGAGCTCAAGCCCAGGACTGGCAAAAAAAAAAAAAAAGCAGCTCAGCAGTGAGTTACAGTTATCTCAGCTTTTATAAAATCCAAATCACTGCCAGTATTTGACAATTCTTTATTTTTGCCAGTCTTGGGGCTTGAACTCAGGGCCTGGGCGCTGTCCCTGAGCACCTTTTGCACAAAGCTACCACCTGAACCACAGTGCTACTTCTAGTTTCTCCTGGTGGTTCTTTGGAGATAAGAGTTTCATGGATTTTCTTGCCCAGGATGGCTTTGAGTCACGATCCTCAGATCTCAACCTCCCGAGTATCTAGGATTATAGGTGTAGGCCACTGGCGCCAGGCTACAATTCATTTTTTAAGGCAGAAAGCCAAATGATAAAGAAAACAACATGTATGGTTTGGCCTTGCCCCAAGTCTAGTGAACAATCTTCCTGGAAGGAAAAGTATCAGAGGTAAAAGCTTTATTACTCATTTTTAAACACTTAGGCCTACGAAATAACGCCAGTTTCAAAGATGGCATCTCTCTTATTCCCAACTTACCACCTCTTCCCTTCCTCCCCCAGGCATCTGAATAGAAAGCACATGCAGTGCCATGCTATGTGGGCGCCATGTTTCTCCAGGACTCCTGCATTAGAACTCTGGTCCAAGAGTGCAGCGATGGGAGAGGGGAGTAGGAGGGTCCTTAGTTCCCTGGAAGCACTCTCAGTTCTGGCAGTCACGCAAGAATGAAGCAAGCCTGATCCACTCAGCTCTCTGGTTCCTGTATGGCAGTGACCTTTCACACAAGTGCTCCTCACCAGAGGCCAATCCAATGGGGGTGGCTGGATATGGGACTTGTGACTCCTTCCCCTGCCCCCGTCCCCCAAATGTGAGCTTCAAGTGAGCCTCCTTTGTAGAGGCATTTTGTTGTGGTAACAAAATGGGGCTGGGTGTTGGTGGCTCATGTTACTCAGGAGGCTGAGTTCTGAGGATCAAGGTTCGAAGCCAGCCTAGGTAGGAAAGTTTGTGAGACTCTATCTCACATAAACTACTCAGAAAAAGCTAGAAGTTGGTGCTGTGGCTCAAGTGGCAGAGCACAGAGGCTCAGGGACAGTACCCAGGCCCTGAGTTCAAGCCCCAGGTCTAGCAACAAACAAACAAACAACAGACTTACTAATATACATAGAAACACCCACCCAAAGAAGTTTAAACTGGGACGTTACTGAGCTATTGCCTCACTCTGTCTGCAACAGGTGTTTCCTAGAAGGGACCATGTGTGAATGCTGGCTGTTAATCCTATTATACTTCCTGTGTTATTCTCAAATAAATACACATTTATGCATACCCTTACAAATACAGAAAGTGAGATTCCCTAACCAAGCCTTGGAGGTAAGGAGGCAGAACCTGGAACCACAAGCTCTCTCTACCACAACAGGACAAACAAGTTATTTACATTTCTTTCATCTCCCTTGCCAGAATATTTGTAATGTCCTCAATCTAAAATTGGAACTGTTGACTTTCCAGACTATAAATCAAACATTCCCTGCTAACTTGAAAACTCCTTACCTGTGAAGTCAACCTTTCCATACAGGTCTTGAATCTGAGGCGCCAGACCTAGTTTGAACAGGTACAAACTAGAAGACACAAAGGGCAAGAGTTGAGCCTTTGCTGTGGCAAGCTGCTGAAGCACTTAAAGAATAAAACCATTGTGAACAGAGACTGGGGTGTGTCCCCCCAACCCCCTCTGCTGCTACAGGCTTTGACTTCAGATCAGATTTTGGCTTTACTTATTAACACTGTCCTAAAAAGCCAATACATCATGCAAACAATAGACAGGGAAGTCAGCAGACACAAGGCCCCGGCCTGAAAGAAATCTATCAAGAACTACATGTTAGTTCTAATACTAAGGTCATAATATAAGAGAGGTCTCCTCACTCTAGCTCCTCTTTCTGTAATTGGTTAAGAAGTTATTTTAGAAAGGTCTTAAGAAAAAGTAATCCAGATATCAAATCTCACTCAAACTGAATTGGTATTACTGATATGCAGGGAGAAACAGTAGATTTCATTTGCTGATGTCCACTAGAGCTAGCAAACATTAATAAATATCAACCAGCATTTACAGATAAAAAGATGCCTGTGTGCCTGTGTTAAGTAAAGCTTGAACAGACAGGATGTGATAAATTAGAAGAGATCTGAAGGGCTTGTTTCAGATTGACACAACCAAGACACTGGCAGCCTACCAGCAAGAAAAGTAGTAAGAACACATCAGAACAAAATTCTAGAAGCATAATTGACTTATACAAAAAATAAAATAAAAATGGCGGGGGGGGTGGTCAGTTCTGGGGCTTAAACTCAGATCCTGGGAACTGTCTCTGAGCTTCTTTTGCTCAAGGTTAGAGCTCTACCACTAGAGCCACAGCACTACTTCTGGCTTTTTCTGTGTATGTTGTACAGGAATTAAACCCAGGACTTCATGCCTGCTAGGCAAGCTCTCTACCACTAGGTCACAATTCTCAGCCCTTTACAAATATCTTAAACCTCAACATCATCTAAGTTTGAAAATATGGACCAAGCAAGACTGCATCACAGAATAGACCAGAATTAAAATATAAAGTAAGCTCAAATGTAACCCCGCCCAAAATATCAAGTGTTCTGAAAACTAGTTAAGCTCATCTATTATCCATGCAGCTCGTCATCTTAGAAATATGAGTATAAGCCATATATATATATACACACACATATATAAATATAATTGGGTGTTTTTCTTGGAATGTAATGCTATAAAGTTTCTCTCTTCAAAAATTTAAAATCTACTCAAAAATATTTCCAAAGCAAAATAACAAATAGCTTTCTATACATGTAATATGGTTCTTTAAATAGTTTTCAGACTGCTCTGCCTTGCTAGCATTCTAAACTAGTAAAAACGTATTCCTCTCTAGGATATTTTTTAAACTCCTATTCTGAAATATAACACTGGCTGCCACTTGATTCTAGAGCAGTGAGTTCACTTTCTCTAGCTAATTAATTAATTAATTAATTAATGGTACAGTATCATTGGCTGGCAGTGAAGAAGAGCATGGGTGGCATCTCTCCTAAATCTTTAACTATTAGGCAGTTATAGGAGGGGTGTGTGTGTGTGTATGTGTGTGTGTGTGTGTGTGTGTGTGTGCGCGTGTGTGTATCTGTCTATGTTCTGGTCCAGGGACTTAAACTCAGGGTGTGGGAGCTACCCCTGAACTCTGTTGTTTAAGGGTAGGACTCTATCACTTGAGTTACAGCTCTAATTCTGGCTTTTTTTTTTTGTAGTTAATTGCAGTTAAGAGTCTCTCTGACTTGCCCAGGTGGGCTTTGAACTGCTATTCTCAGATCTTGGCTTCTGAGTAGCTAGGATTAAAGGCATGAGCCATTGGCACCTAACCAGCACCTTTATTGTGATGAAATGCTATCTGCCCTATTTTAGTTTATATTGCTAAAGCTTGGAATTTAAAAAAAAAAAATACTTTTTTTTTCCAGTACGAGGGCTTGAACTCAGGGCCTGAGCGCTATCCTTGGGCTTTCTCAAGGCTAGAGCTCTACCACTTGAGCCACAGCACCAGTTCTGGCTTTTTCTATGTATGTAGTAACGAGGAATCGAACCCAGGTCTCTTCATGCATGCTAGGAAAGCACTTTACCACTAGGCCAAACTGCTGGCCCAATTGAATATGTTTTAAAAAAAACAAAGCCTATAGTCAGGAGGCTAAGATCAGAGGATTTTGGTTGGAAGTTAGCTCTAACAGACAAATTCATGTGGCTCTTCTCTCCAACTAACCCACAAAAAGCTGAACTAGAGGTATAGTTCAACTTGAAGAATCTCAATATAAGCCAAAAAGCTAGGCATGGAGAGAAGAGGGTAGGGACCATCTCCAGGTTGAAGCTTCGCCTGAGAAATAGAACAAGTCCCTGCTGCAAAAGACAAGACTGAAGTGGCAAAGAAATGGGCGGGCTAAGGGTATAGCTTAGTAGTAGAACTTCTGTCTAGCATGCTTAAGACCCTGGGTTTAGTCTCAACATCTTTCATCTGTCTCTCTCTCTCCCCCTCCATTCCTCTCCCTCTCTCTTACACGCACGAATGCACGCACGCGCGCTGACGGATGAACAGACAAAAATCCCCTGTCAACTTGGATGCAAAAGAGATGAATAAGGAGGGTGAGAAATCTAATGGGGACGGAAGGGGCTAAGCAGTCATGCTCACCCCTCACTATCCACTGATGCCCGCCCACCCTGCAGGAAAAAGACCGCATGAGAGAGGGAAGAAACCATCGGTCCCACACATTGGTCCGTCAGTCGCACAGCTCATATGCGCTCTCCAAGCACAGGCGCACATGCACAAGAAATGGAAAACAATAGTGGATTTCCTCTCTTTGTCACTTTGACTCCAATATTAATTAGAAAGACACAGTTAATTCTTCATCTGTATTTCAGAGATGTGAGGGCCTGGGACCCCGGTTACATTAGTGGCTGTAGGATCTGTAGGAAGGAATTCTGCCAGCTTGGCTGTATGTCTGCCAAGTTCACAGAGCCATTGTTGGTAACCTTCACAAGGTTATGGGCATAGCAGGCCTTCTGTAACACTAAGCCAATCATGATGCCTAGAATGAATCTGATTCTGGCTCAGACACACTGGAACTGCTACAGCTCCAGTATAAGAGACCCACAATCTGTCAGCCCTCATCACTCTTTTAAGTGCGTTAAATGAATGCTATTGCTAACAATAACCCAGCATCCATCTGACCAAAACTCTAGAGACAGGACTGGGAGTGATGTAGCACGTAAGACAGCATCAATTTAACAGACTTCTCTCAGATCACCATCACACGCACATTCACTCACACAGTTAACTTTTATCAAGCACATATACAACAGGCTATATAAAAGTCACTCCACACAGAGAAATCCCATATCCTGTCACGCCTGTTCCCATCATTGCTTCCAGACCCATAGGCCAGGGGCTGAACTGCAGGGCTGGCCGCTGCCCTACATTACTGCAGCATGCAGACCAGAGCATGATGGGAGTGTCTCCCCTCCTATCCTATCCTCCTTTTGACCATCTACCTTTCCCTATAAGATAGGGCTGGGTTGGGGGGTGTAAGGGGCGGGAATGTGGCTTAGTGGTAGGGTGCTTGTCTAGCATGCATGAAGCCCTACCTTCCATTCCTTAACACTATATATGAAGGAAAAGCTGGAAGTGGCACTGTGACTCAAGTGGTAGAGTGCTAGCCTTGAGCAAAAGAGCTAAGGGATGGGCCGGGAGTTTGGCCTAGTGGTAGAGTGCTTGCCTAGCATGCACGAAGACCCGGGTTCAATTCCTTGGTGCCACATACTTAGAAAAAGCCGTAAGTGGTGTTGAGGCACAAGTGGTAGAGCTCTAGCCTTGAGAAAAATCCAAGGACAGTGCTCAGGCCCTGAGCTTAAGACCAGGACTGGCCAAAAGAAAGGAGATAGGGCTGGGTTGAGCCTTGCATGAGATATGGGGGGAAAAATGGGAATTAAGTTTCAGTTTCTGTTAGTATATTTGTGTGGTTATAACATTTTTAGTGAACAGATAGATGGCTTTATAACAGCAAGGATCTAGATGACTAAATAAAAGAGGGTGCCCACCTGGGCGCTGGTGGCTCACGTCTGTAATTCTAGCTACTCAGGAGGCTGAGATCTGAGGATCACAGTTCAAAGCCAGCCAGGGCAAAAAAGTCCATGAGACTCGTATCTCCAACGAACCACCCCCGAAAAAGCTGAACTGGGGCTGTGGCTCATGGTGGTAGAGTGTGAGTCTTGAGCACAAAAGCTCAGGGACAGTGCCCGAACCCTGTGTTCAAGCCCCATGACCATGAACAACAAAAAGAGACTGCTCCTGTTTAAAACAACACCCACAGACACCTGCTCAACAATGGAAGACTATGCCATGTTTTTACAACAAAATTATCTGTTATTATAGGAATATACAAGTCCTTGTCTCTGCTCCTTAAAAAAAAAAAAGAAACACAGCTGTTTTTTCACCATTGGGTGAGCAAATGGACAAGCTTTTTCAATTCTATCCCACAGGCAGCATGCACAAGCGAGAGCTTATTCCCTGGGCGCGTGTGTTGGCAGGGAAACTGGCTCACCTGAGTGCGTGTATGCAGTAGATACATCTTGGCATGTTCTTCCGATCATAGATGTCTGTCGTTTCTGGGTAAAAAATCTAGGGAGAAATAGGAGGAGAATCAGATTGCCCATTTGCTGGTTTTGTTTGATAATTCATCAATCATTAGTAATATAAATAAAACTACAAACAACTAAAAGCACTTCTTTAGGGCCAATGCTCATTTCCCTGTAAGTACTGTAAAAAAAAATGCCATAATACAGAACAAAAATAACTATTTTAATTTTTTATTGTAATTAATAAAAGGGTTACATGATATTTGCCAGATAGAAGGTGCATTAATTCACATACATTGATACCCTTTCACATGTCTTGGTACCCATTACCCTCCTCCCCCACCCCCCCCAAAAAAATAACTATTTAGAAAACCCTTACTTGGTCAGCCCACTGAATTCAATTAAGTGTGAGAAGCTGAGATATTTAAATTATACTGGATGTAGGCAAATGGAACACAAGTGCTAGTTTCAAGTTTACACCACTGGCAAATGTGTGAGGATCAAACGCTCATTCTTCTCCGTTACCATCTACCCATGTAGCTCAATTCTCAAACATGCCAATGGCAAGAAAGAGAACTCCAGCACTTTGCTCTGAAAACTCAGGACTGAAGCTGGCCTTTTGCAAAGACACAGCACTGGGCCTGGGATGTGGCTTGACGGCAGGGCCCTTGCTTAGCATGCACAAGGCCAAGAATTTGGTTTGATAACCAGCACTATGGGGTCAGAGAGAGAAAGACTCAGATCTGACTTAAGTCAGCTCAACAGATACATAACTTTATATGCAATCACGAGCTCGCTGAGTAGCATGCTGACCAGTGGCATGCTAAACAGGAAGTGCTTTTAGCCACTTTCTAATACTCTGCAGTCAAATCTGTATACTTATTCTTTACTTGGTCACAAATACTTATACTCCCTCAACTCCATCACACGGAGATGGAACACCTATCTCCTTACAGATTTTTCCTAAATACCCATTTTATTTTTACCCAAGGTAATGGTTTCATCCTAGGCAGACACCAACTCTTGTGATCTTAAAATGGTTTTCCTCAGCTCAGTTAACAAAAAATGGGTGATTTTAATGGCCTTAGTATTTAGCTTTAACATAAATAATACCCCTAAATAAAGGAATATGTAGCTTTTTCTATGCCAAGCCATGTGGGAATCCTTAAAACACATCTTTTTGTGCTTTTCTGAGTTTTAAGGGGTTGGAGATGACAAATTCCAGGTCAGCCCAACTAGAGTTTGACCAGAGTGCCTATGTCGCAGAGTAACTTGAAAAAAGAATGAAAAATGAACTACTCTTCTAAGGGTGGCGATGCAGCATGGCTTCTGATTAATACAAGCTAGTTGGCAACTCCTCATAAACTTGGACAAAACCCTCGGAGGGTGCAAACCCTCTATCAAAACTACAGACACGCCGAACACTGGTGGCTCATGCTTGTAATACTCGCTACTTAGGATACTGAGATCTGAGGTGCAAAGCCAGCCAGGGCAGGGAAGTCCATGAGACTCTTATTTCCAATTAACTCCCAGAAAACTAAGAGTGGAGCTGTGGCTCAAAGTGGTAGAGTGTTAGCTTTGGGTGAAATCACTCAAAGAACAGCGCCTAGGACCTGAGTGCAAGCCCCATGAATGACAGTCACTCAGCCAATCATTAAGATAAGGAATCTTGACCTATGAAGTCCAGGATAGCCGGCTAAAATAGCTGGGCATAATGGTGCATGCAGGCAGTCTTAGCACGCAGGGAGTGGCGAGGAAGCCACTTTCATGCAAAATTACTAGTGAAGTAGAAGTAAATCTCTTCACAGGGAATTTCTCAAAGGTGAGATGGAAAAACTACAAGAACTCTAAAAGAAAAGGGATAAAATTGTTTCCTGACTCAACTAGAAGAAATCCTTTAGTATAATAATAATAATAATAATAAATAGCCAGATGGTAGTGCACACGTGTAGTGCAGCACTCTGGAAGCCCAGGCAGCCAGGGAGAGGGAGGGAAATTTTGAAAACTTTACATGTAGAATGAGAAGAGACGAACCAAAAGCAGGGAAGTTACCTTGGGCAATCCAATCTCATCCATGGCATTCAGCCACTGGATCACATTGTCGGTGTGTCTAAAGTGGAGGCCAGTTGCCTAAAAGAAATAAAAGAGCATTCGAAACTGTGGGCAAACATGAAATAAAATATCATCTTGCAATTCAAGGTCATTTTCCCCACATTCTAATACCAAGAAGCCAAACACAAGTTCCTCACTTAAAAACCATGTGGAGAACCTTCTAAATGATAACACTTTATCCTTGCCAATTTAATGAGCATTCTTTTTTTTTTTTAATTGTATTTTTTTGTCTTGTCTTTTCTGGCACTGGGGATCGAGCTTGCTAGGCAAGCGTTTTGCCACTGAGCTACATCCCAGCCCATGAGCATTCATTTTTAGGGCCTAAGTCACAAGAATCAAACGTCTTCTGAGACAGAGTGGTTTTTCTTCTAACCTCAATACAGAATAGTGATGCTTTTTACTAATACTGCTGTAGTTATGGCAACCTGCTGGCAAATCTCAGCACTTGGTTAAAATTAGCTTTAAAGTAGTAATCCCCTTAGTTACTTCCTCTACTTTCTGAAAATGAAAAAATCCACTAGGACTCTGAAAATTTCTAGGTACACCCCGCTGCCATAATGGTTCCACTTGGAGAAGGGCAGTGGCAGAGTACATGCGTGGCAAGACCCTCAGTTTGATCCCTGAGAGCAACAGTGACTACCACAACCTCAGAAATCTACTAGAAACCTGCACAGCTACAATTCCTTTACCACTGAATCTTGGCTTTGCACTTTTTCCTCCAGCTTGCTGGGCATTTAAGAAGGCTGCTCTTGGCTGGAATAAATACACCTTGCACACAGGATGAAGTATTCTACCATCCTGGGTTTCCAGAAATCTAAGCCCGGGAAAGGGAGAGCTTACCTTGTATCTGGTCTGCTCTCGGTCGTAGATTTTCTTCAGGGACACCACTTTGGGCGAGAAGAAGTTTCCTAGCTTGGCAAGGTACACTCCATTCCTCAGTCCCTCCTCCAGCTCTGTGGTGGGTGGCAGGTCCTCCCCTAGGCATGCCTCCATCCACCTGGACGAGGGAGAGCGGTCGGTCAGATTCTTCTTTAGAAACCTCCACACCTCATTTCCTCTCGTCTTGGAGAAGTTTCCACTGTGCATAGCAACACCTTCTCAAGACACATTTCCACAGTCACTTCCTGGCCCACTCTTAGCATAGGAGAATGCCAACAACGAGTGCCACCCTCTACCCAGTGCAGCAGCCCTGAGAGCCTCAGGCTCTCCCCAAATCCTTAAGTTGCTCCTTACAGTCCTAAGAAGAGTCATGGTGGCACCTGCCTAGATTATCAGTTGGTGAAAAGGCAAGGATATGGAGCATCAAGGTTTGAGGCCAGCAGGGCGGTTGTTGGTATGAAATAGCTGGAGTACAAGGGCACAGATCAAATAATTCCAGTATTTCCTGATAAAAAGGACACAGATAAAATCACTGTGGGAAACAATTGCTGGCAACCGCAGCTCTCCAGGGACACTCTAACTTGGGTTCTCATTAACAGGGACAAACCTAACAACTACAATCTGGGCCAAAACCCGCCTTTCTGGCACACAGTAAGACACAGACAAAATTTCTGTGGTAAAGAACCTGGAGACAGCTGTGCAGGTCACTCACAGCTCTAATTTCAAAACTAGGGAGGCTGAGGCAGAAGAATGGAGATTGTAAGTCTGGGCTATATCGTGAGACCCTATCTCAATAAATAAATCAGTAAGTTGATAAACAGGTATTTTTTCCTACCAGAGGTAGGCCAATTACAAGAGGTAGTTGAGTTTGCCTCTTCTCTGAAGTTACCATGTTAAAATAAAAATAAAAGGAAGCATCTTTTACAAGTGACATCTCTAACCTCTGTCTCCTCACCTCCCCCTCCCAGCAGGGTGTCATGTGGAGCACTGGCAGACCCTCAGGGGATGCAGAGGAGCTGGATGCTCCCCATTATCTACTCAGGGGAAGTAATGGGCGAGGCATCAGATCCCATCATCAGACCCAATTAATGACTAGATATGAGTGTTTTCTATAAAGGAGTAGCATTTGCTATCTTCTCCTACAGCCACAAATACAGGAAATATTTCTGACTCCCTGGGACAACATTCATCAGTGGTAAAATGTGCGCTGCATACCAGTTCCTACCCTGTCTTCAGGGAACCACTCTCTGGAAACAAGTAACCTCACAAGAGTGGTACTGGAATCAGGCTTTGGAGATAATAAACCAGCAAAAAGAAAGCGCAAGGATGGGGGGGGGAGGGTGATGGGTACCAAGACATGTGAAAGGGTATTAATATATGTGAATTAATGCACCTTCTATCTGGCAAATATCATGTAACCCTTTTATTAATTACAATAAAAAATTATATTTAATTAAAAAAAAGAAAGCGCAAAATGCGCATGTTCATCATGGAATGGCAAATCACTGTGGTTTAGATGTTTCTAGAATCTCAGTACTTTATGTTCTGCAGACAGTAGGATCCACCAGACACTGGCCAGTGGAAGAGTTCAGAAGCAACTCGCTCAGAAATCTGGATGTGAGGAAACAGGTCTTCATCGGCAGAAACCGCATGAACAGAAAGACAGCAGCAATTGCAAAGGCTGGTGACACGAGGGCTGGGAAGCTGGACAGGTGAAGAGGCAGGGGCCTGGGTGGGGCTGAGTGGCAGATATCTATCTTGCACACTCAAGTCCCAGGCCAATCCCCCATCCAGACAATGAAAAGAATAAACAAAAATTTTAAAGGAGGAGAAAGTGAAGCTATCTGAGGGTTTTTTGTTTGTTTGGATTCGGTTGTAGAGACAGAGTCTTACTCTGTAGCTCAGGTAGGCCTATGCAGATTAGGCTGGCCTCGATCTAGAGATCCTCCTTCAGTCTCTAAATTCTGAGATTACAGATCTAATCCACTATACCCAGTGCATAAATGTAGCTTTAGACCTGGCATTTTTCAATTAACATGAACCCTACATAGATTTGAGATTTAAATATATATATATATATATATATATTCACACCTACATGAATAGTTGTATATACATTTGAACACACACAAAATTAGTTGTACAATCCTAAAAATTGGAAGGGTTTTACAAATAGGTCTACAGAAATAGAAATCAGAAAGGAAAAAATCATTCATTTATATGAAAAATATTTAAATTGCTATGAAACTTTTTTTTTTTGGCCAGGCATGGGCTTTAGCTCAGGGCCTGAGCACTGTCCTTGGACTTTCTCAAGGCTAGAGCTCTACCACTTGAGCCCCAGCACCACTTCCAGCTTTTTTCTATGAATGTGGTATCAAGGAATCGAACCCGGGTATTCGTGCATGCTAGGCAAGCACTCTACCAGTAGGCCAAACTCCCCGCCCCACTATGAAACTTTTTTTTGTGGGGGGGGGAGCTTCGGTCATAGGGCTTGAACTCAAGGCCCTAAGCTTTTTCACACAAAGCTAGTGCTCTACAACTTTGAGCCACAGTGTCACTTCCAGTTTTTCAGTTAATTGGAGGTTAAAGCATGATACTCAGAGCTCAGGCTCCTAAGTGGCTAGGATTAATTATAGGTGAAAGGTATTAGTGCCTGGCTTGAAACAATTATTTTAAAAACTGAAATTTTAAAAGAAACAAGGTAAAATATGCAATATACATATAAATGCTAACTGTCTCTTATAACCATTATACACATATGTACATTTTAAACACTTGAAATAAACTGACAAATATTTCCTAGAAAAAGAGGCTTGGAATGCAAACAGCAGTCCTAAAAGAAGGAAGTGGCTAGAAGTACAATGAAAAATTCTCAATCTTATGCTAATCAAAGAAACGCAAATTACCGATATAACCATCAGTTAGAAATTGTCAGAGATGGAAAAAATTGTTTTCCAGCATGTGGGAACCCCTCACTCTCACAGAAGTTCCAGAAAATATCTGCCACCATGTCCCATCTACAACAAACTACAGAAACTTCTATAAAAGGAAAAGAAAAGGTTTTATTCTTAAAAAGGGACGTGGTAGCTTGTGGCAAGGATGACTAAGTAAGAGATGATGCCATCGACCCACAAAGCAGGGGAGGCGAAGGATCCAGATCTGAAACGAGCCCAGCCTCCTATGTCAACGGTGACATCCTGTAGGCAGTGGGGGAGATCTAGGTCTGAGAAATAGCATTTTCTGATGCGGGGGGGGGGGGGGGACAAGCTCTTGAGGGACTGAAGACGGCTGTAGTGGAATGAGTCAGAATGGAGGCACATGATGGCCATTGAGGAAGAAAAAATTCCAGGAATCTGGAAGATGTCCTCATCACCAAATGCTTCAAAAAGCTGGTAAGACAGAAAAGGATGTGGGCAAATACAGAAAGAAGCTGTCCAGCCTTCGACCCCTGGAGGACTGAGACAGGCGGGGAGAAGACCATACCCAAGAAGAAAGAGGGTTAAGCTGGCTGCATGACAAAAGCAAAATGGGCACTGCTGGACACAGTTGTGGTCAGCCACTCCCACAAATGTTTCTAAAGCGGGTGTTGTCTGATTTACTGCATCAACAAACCTGGAGACACATACATTATTGTGCCTTTTGTTAATAAGAGACATAAATGAACTAACGATAGGAAAATAATAAAGGCAAGGAAGAAGCATGGTGGTGCCTGCCCCTAATTCCAGCATTTGAGTGGTTGAAGCAGGAAACTATTAGTTCAAGGCCAACCTGGGCTATATAGTAAGACCCTGACTCAAACACAAAAACATGACTCAAACACAAAAACAAGTTAGACACCAGTCACTCACACCTGCAATCCCAGCTGCTCAGGAGGCTGAGATGTAAGGATCAAAGTTCCAAGCCAGCCCAGACATTACTGTCCATGAGACTCTTTATCTCTAATTAACCACCAAAAAGCTGGAAGTGGAGCTGTGGCTCAAGCAGTAAAGTGCCAGACTGGAGCAGAATAAAACTAAGGCACAGCATCTTGGCTCTGAGTTTAAGTTCTAATACCAACACACACACATACACACACAATAATAATAATAAAAATAAATTTTTAAAAAATAGGAAGGATAGGAAGTGTTAATCAGAGATGGTGTTATGTCCAGGGAAAGTATAGGTGTTAATTACTATGGAATAAGCACACAGTCGTAGCCTATAGGAAAGGAACAAGAGGAGAGGAAGGGGACTAGAAATACAAGTCAAAGAGCAACAGCATTAGCACGGCCCTATAGGGCAGAGGTGGTGGCGAGCTGAGAAAGGAGGACACCCTGCTTCTTCCCTGAGCAAGGGGAAGGAAGTAGCAAAGCAAGAAGATGCATTAGCTAACCTCTC